>NC_064643.1:550616918-550983585 GCF_023864345.2 Schistocerca serialis cubense
AGCATTCATTCTGAAGTACGAGATATGTAATCTGGCTGCTATCTAAAGCCAGGGCTTGGGATAATTCCTGTTCTGTCAAATTTATATGTGACCAGAACCGCTCGGCTTCAGCTAATCTAATGTACTATCATGTGATGTGACAAATGAGTCAGCTTATCTCATAAATATTTTTCTATTAATATTTTGTTATGTTTGTAAAAATAATTTTGTAATTGATTATATAAATTTTTAGGGCCCACTCCCTCAGAAGAAGTAATTTTTAGAAACATCGAAATCTAGGTCAAGCGCTAATGAACCTTTGTTTTGCAACTGTTTGCATGATTTTTTCAACCTCTTAAGATTTACACGGTTGCTGTTTCGCAGCCATGTTTAAGAATTATAAATAATAAAGTCGCAATGGATTTAGTTCGATTCTTGCAAAGTAAAGGCGTAGGGCAATAAACGTTTTCAAACAGCTATATGGTCCATAACAAGGATCTACAAGCCGTGGCTATAAAATAATGGGACGGATGCTGCCACAGATTATGTGCACATGCGCCAAAGATGAAAGACCAATAGCTGTGCTTCTCAGTCTTCGACCATAAATACTAGTAGACTGGCATTGCTGTGCAGAAGCTACAGGGCTGGTGTGGCTCCAACATAAACCACGTGACTGTTGGCAAAACGTGGCGGGATTTCAAATCAGCGGTCTGCCATCCTATGTTTGCATCGTCTCAATTGACTGCCAAACGCTTCCAACAAAAATTACTTTTTTATTTGCGAAAAATTATGCCAGAACTACATTTGACCCGGATTTGTTCAAAGTACCATTAATAAAATGTAACAAATACATCGAACGCCACTCTGGTGGGCAGTGGGACGAAATTACTATAAACTATCAATTAAAGTAAAATGTTCTTTTGAACAGTAAGAGTGGGCTCGTATCAAAACTTTAAACATTGGATTCGCCGTGTTTTGAGCTCTAGTCACTTATTAAAGAAAATGGGATATGGGAATTATGTCAACTATAGGTGCCAAAATTGTCGACTTTAGGAGCAGGTCAATTTTAGAGTATCAATTTTAGGTGCACTTCAAAGGTTCAGTTCCCACTATTTTTACAAAAGTTTAAACTATCAGTTTAAAAGAAACGTAACGTGCTACAGTTCTATTCTAATACAATATTTTACTAGCTCGCAGTTATCACACACATTCTAACAACATTCAGACTTACAGGCATTGAAAGAACAGATTTCAGAAGACGAGGCATCATCTCACGAACGCCTTCTAGTTTGTGATTTACGGAGCTTAGGCCTCTTCGATTTCATATGCTCCGGAAAATTAGCCAATTCCTTCCAGGAATTATAACATATATATAAAAACATCAGGATTAAAACTGACAGACACTGTAAATATAAATATACATTGTAAATAATAACTAACCTATGGAAACACTTCTCGCAGTGCTTTGAGCAAAGGCGCGTATGTGCAGATGGCTTAAAGTTGTTCCGTTTCAGGGCCTGTATCCAAAGCTGCCTTCGTTTTTCATCCTTAGGGACACTATGAGTAGGAACGATAAACAGTTATACTTACTTCTGTAACCGAATTATCATAGATACTTTCCAAAATGTAATATGAGTCTGACTTTACAGGCATTACTGTCAACACTTACCGTAGTTTACGTCATACTCTATTTCAAGTGTAAAAAAAATATAGAAGTCACTTCAGCAGATTTCAACAAACGCATCTGCAGTATCATAGAAACAGTTACACGTGAAATGTAATGCCATTTCCCCCGAAAAAACGCTGAGCACAGCCATAAGCGCAACACGAAACAACCATGTTTCGCCAACATTCACGTGACTTCAGCCCAGAGATGTTGGAGCCACGAAAATGACGTTAGGGCCAGTCTATAATATTTGTGGTCGAAGTTCTCAGTCGAATGCGGCGTCTCTGGTGTAGACAAACGAATTAGTGTGGCCGTGGCCTACGTCTGCGTTACGCAGCTGTTATTTTGTTTTACTGGAAAAATGATAAGTGTAATAATAAAGAAACGAACTGTGTGAAGTTTCAGTGAAACTTGGAAAAACTGCTATTGAAGCCTCTCTTTCACTAAAAGTAGTGCATGACGTAGGCTGTTTATCACGTACGCGAGTTTTTGAGTGGTTCAAGGGTTTCTGAGATGGCTGGGAAGGCGCTGAATATGATTCACGCCCGGGACACCCTTCAACTTCAAAAACCTTCGAGAATATCGAAGGAATAGGTAATCTCATTCGATCTGACCGTCGGCTGAGTACTTGATCGATTGCTGAAACTGTAGGAATTGACAAAAAATGCTTAACGTAAATATTAAATAACCAATTTAACGTGAGAAAAGTGTGTGTGAAACTGGTGCCGAAAATTCTCATGATCGAGCAAAAAGAAGCTATTGAAAATGTTGTGCTGACACTTGGAATACCATTGAAAATGATCCTAATTTTTTGGAAAGAGTGATAACATGTGACGTATCTTGGTTTTTCACTTATGAACGAAAAACTGATCGCCAATCCAGACACTGGAGGGGCCAACTTTACCGATAGACGAAAAAACCTTGAATTAGCAAATGAAGATTCAAAATGGTAATGATCTTTTTTACGATGTTCACGCAACTGTGCATCTTCACTTGGGTTCTGAAGGTCAAACTATTTATCAGCATTACCACCCTGAGGTTCTTGCTCATCTACGTGAGAAAATAAGAAAAAAAAACTACCCGAGTTGTGCAAGAACAAATCATGGGTTCTGCGTCAAGACGACGTACCGTTTCATATTGCATTGTCTGTTAAGAGGCTTTTAGCGAAGTGCGGGTTCCTAGTATTAAACCACCCACCTCATTAGCCTGACCTAGTAACATGTGACTTTTATCTATTTCTCAAGGTTAAATTTGCATTAAAAAGAACGAGATTTCAGTCCGTTGAAGTAGTGAAAGAAAAAATGGTACTCGTCATCAAGGAGTTCACAGAGAAAGACTTCAAAAAATTTCAAATGGCTCTGAGCACTATCGGACTTAACTTCTGAGGTCATCAGTCCCCTAGAACTTAGAACTACTTAAGCCTAAGTAACCTAAGGACATCACACACATCCATGCCCCAGGCAGGATTCGAACCTGCGACCGCAGCTGTCGCGCGGTTCCAGACTGTAGCGCCTAGAGCCGCTCGGCCAACCCGGCCGGCAGAAAGACTTCAAGCACCTTTTTTTTCGGAATAAATGTCAGTCATCAGTTGCAAGTAAATTTTATTATCTTTACCAGTTTCGACAAATTAATTTGTCAGCTTCGGTAGACTACAAAATTAGGATATAATAAATCGTCAGATCTTGGGTATACATCTATGTCAAGTATAAAAAGTACAGGTAAAATGAACATATGGGTTTTAAGGCTTGGTAGCATTTATTACATTGTCCGCTCCGATAGCTGAGTGGTCAGCGTGACGGATTGCCGTCCTACGGGCCCGGGTTCGGTTCCCGGATGGATCGAGGATTTTCTCCGCTCAGGGACTGGATGTTGTGTTGTCTTCATCATCACTTCATCCCCATCCGGCGCGCAGGTCGCCCAATGTGGCGTCGAATGTAATAAGACCTGCACCAAGGCGGCCAGACCTGCCCCATAAGGGACCTCACGGCCAATGACGCCACACGCTCATTTCCATTCATTACATTCAAATTATAATTATAAATAATACATCAAATGAAAGAGAAACTCAAACATATACCCGTGCGCAAAGGGAAGAGTATGAACGACCAAGAATAAATGAAAACCACCTGGAACGAGTGCCAGTCTATCACACGTAGTCCCAAGAAATCAGTTGGTCCTTGTCGTTCGCAGTTGTTACAAGCTCTAAAGCCTACATACTACGGTTTACGTGCCAGTTTTGCAAACGAAATTTTGCTGCATGAGATTAAGATTTTCTGGATCGTGTCGTGTTCAGTGGTGAACACACGTAATGTGTGTATCTGGGGTAAGCAAATCGCCATGAGATGGTGCAGTTGCATCGAGACTCCTCTCGACTTTTTCGGCGAAGCAACTGTAACTGGTGTTTCTCAGCAGCAAAATGGTGTGCCATCCCACTGGCATAACTCAGCACGCGACTGGTTAAAGACGTTATACCCGACCGCTGGATTGGCCGCAAGGCGCGGGATGACAGAGCTAGTTTCATATGATCTTCGTGATCACACGCGATCTGACCCCTTGCGATTTTTGCCTTTGGGGATTCATAAAGGATGATGTGTATCTGTCTCCGCTACCAAGTAATCTATCTGACTTCAGAAACAGCACTGTTGCAACAATTACTATAGACATAGTGATCGAGGTTTCGGAAAAACTCGCCTATCGCCTCGATGTGTGACGATGGTGCTCACATTGAACACTTTTAAGAAAGACTGTTATAGTTGCTTTTTCATTTAATGTATTATTTATAATTGTAAATTAAATGTAATAAAGTAAGTAATGTAAGTTAAATGTAACAAATGCTAGAAAGCCTTAAAACCCGTATATTCATTTTGAAACACCCTGTATATTACAGAAACTTACTTAGGAAAAAAAAGGCCTTAATGGACGAAAGCTATAATTGTGTGAATCTTTTTGTTGTGCCTATTGCCACTCAGCATCTCCACTATATGGTGAGTACCGACTTTCCTTCTATAATATTGTTACAGAAACTTACTTAGTTTAGTAGACAGTCAATATCTGCTTCATAGAAGGATAATGCCATGCTATGTTCAGAAATTGGCACATTGTATGTGATTATTTTAAACACTGTTTGACAAATTAAAGTAACTGAATCACATATATCAATCTGTTGTACTAGCAGCAAGGAACATATATAAAAGCGTATGTAAAAATATAAACAAGTCACATAAGGAATTTATATATAATTCATTCGAAGAAACGTGACACATAATTCTAATATTAGAAAGGGGTAGAATAATTTTCACATTTTATAAAAGATAATATGCAGTCAAAACAGTGTCTGTTTTTAAATGTATTATATAGAAGTTCTTTATGTCTTGGTTATATTTTTATACATGCTTTTATATATCTTCCTTGCTGCTAGCACAGCAGATACATATATGTGATTCAGCTATTGTAAGTTATCAAACAGTGTTTAAAATAATAACATACAATTCATCAATTTCTGAACATACCATGGCATTACCCTTCTATGAAGAAGATATTGACTATTTGCTAAACTAAGTAAATTTCTGTAATAAACTTTTCATACTTTACTTTGTATGCCTAAAGTCTGAAGATATATAGTATCCCTAATTTTGTAGGCTTCTGAAGCCAACAAATTAATTTGTCGAGACTGGTAATGCGTAATGAAATTTTTTGCAACTAATGACTGAAATTTATTCTGAAAAAAAGAAATACTACAGTTGGTAAAAATCACAGCCATGAATAAAATAATGCTTCCAATACTGTTTCCATGAATGGAAAATTCGTATGGAGCGTTGTAAGGGCAGAGGATTGGAGTATATTAAGGTTGACAATAACTACATATTTATGATTTTGAAGTAAAATGTTTTACACTAGTTGCTCCGTTATTTTATAGCCATTCCCCATATGACCCAAAACTCCAAACAGGATGCCTTTTGTAATGAGTGCACCATCCCAGCCACTTCGGCAGTCACTCAACGATTACTGTGTGGGACAGACATGTATGAGTGATAGAGGAATCCGAGGCATGTATTACTCCTCCCTCACATTTGTTTAGTTCCTAATTGTTGGAAAGCATATGTTACATGCTTGTTTGGTTATTATTGTTATCCTGGGTTCCAGTTATACAGTGTGGAGAAAAATTGTCTCACGAAATTTTAACCCTGGATAGCTGATGCCAGTAGGAACCAAAATTGCTAATATTGTGTAGGTCGACAACGCACAAACTACAGAAACTTGGCGCCACGCGAGCTGATTGGTCGTGGGATTGCCCTGTTGCCGTTCATCGGTTGACGGGCAGCGGTTTGGTTGGCGGTTCACACGTACAAACGCCCCTCATCATGGATACATCGAATTCGCCAGCAGACAAAGCATTCGCGGCCATGCGTTGTCCAGACTATCCGGCAACAGGGCAATCCCGCGGCCAATCGGAGCGCGCGGCTCCAAGTTTCCGTAGTTTAAAAATGGTGCCTTGTCGACCTACGCAACATTAGTAATTTTGGTTCCTACTGGCATCAGCTATCCAGGGTGAAAATTTCGTAACACAAGTTTTCTCCACCCTGTATATGAGTTGTACATACCATCATTTTGTTACTACATGTTTCTGAGCTATAGCCTCTGTACAATGAATAAGTTTTTGCAAGTCATTCTAGAAGCACTGGCGTTCATATACATAGTTTATTATAGCGTGCCTGTCAGTGTGCATCTGTCTCTGTAGCTGAGTGGTAAGTGCTACTGACTACCATGCGTTCTGTACCTCAATCGTTCAAAACGGAACCCTTATACCACTACTTTGTCGTCCCCCCCCCCCCCCCCCCCCCCCATGAACCATGGACCTTGCCGTTGGTGGGGAGGCTTGCGTGCCTCAGCGATACAGATAGCCGTACCATAGGTGCAACCACAACGGAGGGGTATCTGTTGAGAGGCCAGACAAACGTGTGGTTCCTGAAGAGGGGCAGCAGCCTTTTCAGTAGTTGCAAGGGCAACAGTCTGGATGATTGACTGATCTGGCCTTGTAACAATAACCAAAACGGCCTTGCTGTGCTGGTACTGCGAACGGCTGAAAGCAAGGGGAAACTACAGCCGTAATTTTTCCCGAGGGCATGCAGCTTTACTGTATGATTACATGATGATGGCGTCCTCTTGGGTAAAATATTCCGGAGGTAAAATAGTCCCCCATTCGGATCTCCGGGCGGGGACTACTCAAGAGGATGTCGTTATCAGGAGAAAGAAAACTGGCGTTCTACGGATCGGAGCGTGGAATGTCAGATCCCTTAATCGGGCAGGTAGGTTAGAAAATTTAAAAAGGGAAATGGATAGGTTGAAGTTAGATATAGTGGGAATTAGTGAAGTTCGGTGGCAGGAGGAACAAGACTTCTGGTCAGGTGACTACAGGGTTATAAACACAAAATCAAATAGGGGTAATGCAGGAGTAGGTTTAATAATGAATAGGAAAATAGGAATGCGGGTAAGCTACTACAAACAGCATAGTGAACGCATTATTGTGGCCAAGATAGACACGAAGCCCACACCTACTACAGTAGTACAAGTTTATATGCCAACTAGCTCTGCAGATGACGAAGAAATTGAAGAAATGTATGATGAAATAAAAGAAATTATTCAGATTGTGAAGGGAGACGAAAATTTAATAGTCATGGGTGACTGGAATTCGAGTGTAGGAAAAGGGAGAGAAGGAAACATAGTAGGTGAATATGGATTGGGGGACAGAAATGAAAGAGGAAGCCGCCTGGTAGAATTTTGCACAGAGCACAACATAATCATAGCTAACACTTGGTTTAAGAATCATGAAAGAAGGTTGTATACATGGAAGAACCCTGGAGATACTAGAAGGTATCAGATAGATTATATAATGGTAAGACAGAGATTTAGGAACCAGGTTTTAAATTGTAAGACATTTCCAGGGGCAGATGTGGACTCTGACCACAATCTATTGGTTATGACCTGTAGATTAAAACTGAAGAAACAGCAAAAAGGTGGGAATTTAAGGAGATGGGACCTGGATAAACTAAAAGAACCAGAGGTTGTACAGAGATTCAGGGAGAGCATAAGGGAACAATTGACAGGAATGGGGGAAAGAAATACAGTAGAAGAAGAATGGGTAGCTTTGAGGGATGAAGTAGTGAAGGCAGCAGAGGATCAAGTAGGTAAAAAGACGAGGGCTAGTAGAAATCCTTGGGTAACAGAAGAAATACTGAATTTAATTGATGAAAGGAGAAAATATAAAAATGCAGTAAGTGAAACAGGCAAAAAGGAATACAAACGTCTCAAAAATGAGATCGACAGGAAGTGCAAAATGGCTAAGCAGGGATGGCTAGAGGACAAATGTAAGGATGTAGAGGCCTATCTCACTAGGGGTAAGATAGATACCGCCTACAGGAAAATTAAAGAGACCTTTGGAGATAAGAGAACGATTGGTATGAATATCAAGAGCTCAGATGGAAACCCAATTCTAAGCAAAGAAGGGAAAGCAGAAAGGTGGAAGGAGTATATAGAGGGTCTATACAAGGGCGATGTACTTGAGGACAATATTATGGAAATGGAAGAGGATGTAGATGAAGATGAAATGGGAGATATGATACTGCGTGAAGAGTTTGACAGAGCACTGAAAGACCTGAGTCGAAACAAGGCCCCCGGAGTAGACAATATTCCATTGGAACTACTGACGGCCGTGGGAGAGCCAGTCCTGACAAAACTCTACCATCTGGTGAGCAAGATGTATGAAACAGGCGAAATACCCTCAGACTTCAAGAAGAATATAATAATTCCAATCCCAAAGAAAGCAGGTGTTGACAGATGTGAAAATTACCGAACTATCAGCTTAATAAGTCACAGCTGCAAAACACTAACACGAATTCTTTACAGACGAATAGAAAAACTAGTAGAAGCCAACCTCGGGGAAGATCAGTTTGGATTCCGTAGAAACACTGGAACACGTGAGGCAATACTGACCTTACGACTTAGCTTAGAAGAAAGATTAAGGAAAGGCAAACCTACCTTTCTAGCATTTGTAGACTTAGAGAAAGCTTTTGACAATGTTGACTGGAATACTCTCTTTCAAATTCTAAAGGTGGCAGGGGTAAAATACAGGGAGCGAAAGGCTATTTACAATTTGTACAGAAACCAGATGGCAGTTATAAGAGTCGAGGGACATGAAAGGGAAGCAGTGGTTGGGAAGGGAGTAAGACAGGGTTGTAGCCTCTCCCCGATGTTGTTCAATCTGTATATTGAGCAAGCAGTAAAGGAAACAAAAGAAAAATTTGGAGTAGGTATTGAAATTCATGGAGAAGAAATAAAAACTTTGAGGTTCGCCGATGACATTGTAATTCTGTCAGAGGCAGCAAAGGACTTGGAAGAGCAGTTGAATGGAATGGACAGTGTCTTGAAAGGAGGATATAAGATGAACATCAACAAAAGCAAAACAAGGATAATGGAATGTAGTCTAATTAAGTCGGGTAATGCCGAGGGAATTAGATTAGGAAATGAGGCACTTAAAGTAGTAAAGGAGTTTTGCTATTTGGGGAGCAAAATAACTGATGATGGTCGAAGTAGAGAGGATATAAAATGTAGGCTGGCAATGGCAAGGAAAGCGTTTCTGAAGAAGAGAAATTTGTTAACATCCAGTATTGATTTAAGTGTCAGGAAGTCATTTCTGAAAGTATTCGTATGGAGTGTAGCCATGTATGGAAGTGAAACATGGACGATAAATAGTTGGACAAGAAGAGAATAGAAGCTTTCGAAATGTGGTGCTACAGAAAAATGCTGAAGATTAGATGGGTAGATCACATAACTAATGAGGAAGTATTGAATAGGATTGGGGAGAAGAGAAGTTTGTGGCACAACTTGACCAGAAGAAGGGATCGGTTGGTAGGACATGTTCTGAGGCATCAAGGGATCACCAATTTAGTATTGGAGGGCAGCGTGGAGGGTAAAAATCGTAGAGGGAGACCAAGAGATGAATACACTAAGCAGATTCAGAAGGATGTAGGTTGCAGTAGGTACTGGGAGATGAAAAAGCTTGCACAGGATAGAGTAGCATGGAGAGCTGCATCAAACCAGTCTCAGGACTGAAGACCACCACAACAACAACATTGTCGTCCATCTGCCTGTCCGACTGTTAACAACACTTTTTTCGTAGGAACAGATAGACGCATTTATGTCGCATATTATGGTCTACGAGCCCTTGGAAGAGTAAAAAATTGAAGCTTCTGAGTCAGTGCAATCAAAAGATATGGGCATTTAAGTCACATATTTTATATTCGCAAGCTCACTCGTCGAAATTTATAGAGCACTTCCCGTTGATCTAGAATCAAGAAAATTGGCAACTATCAAGGTTTCACAGAACAAGTAACGGAAAAAAGTCCGAGAATTATTAATTTGTAATTCTTTCACACGAAAAAAAAATTGTTTTGTTTTGAAATTACAGTGAAATGAATACTCCTAGCTGCATACAGGCGTTGATATAAGTCATTGTAATTTCGTTCGAACGAGCTGCATGGTCACCGATGGTATCTGTTCTTTTGGACATGTCCGAAAGAACAGATACTATGTATATATATATAGTTCAGGCTCACCGGCCATTTGACCATCGTCTTCTTCTGTACGGATGCACAAACAGTGCCCGAACTCTTACGGGAATCGGCAAAAATCAGCGCGTAATGAGTATAATGGGCAGGGGCACTATGAATATAGTGCGGGACAATAAGTTGGGAAGATGGGTATCACGGGAGGCGTGCCAGAGATAAGTCCCTGCAGTAGCGCTATCCTCTGTGTCCTCGGTGGCTCAAATGGTTATAAAAAAAACTTGAGTCAAAGAATCAACGATCAACTTGAACGGATGTCTGGTGACGTCCGCCCAGACCAAATGCAACGAACTACAGGGTGATTCAAAAAGAATACCACAACTTTAAAAATGTGTATTTAATGAAAGAAACATAATATAACCTTCTGTTATACATCATTACAAAGAGTATGTAAAAAGGTTTTTTTTCACTCAAAAACAAGTTCAGAGATGTTCAATATGGCCCCCTCCAGACACTCGAGCAATATCAACCCGATACTCCAACTCTTTCCACACTCTCTGTAGCATATCAGGCGTAACAGTTTGGATAGCTGCTGTTATTTCTCGTTTCAAATCATCAATGGTGGCTGGGAGAGGTGGCCGAAACACCATATCCTTAACATACCCCCATAAGAAAAAATCGCAGGGGGTAAGATCAGGGCTTCTTGGAGGCCAGTGATGAAGTGCTCTGTCACGGGCTGCCTGGCGGCCGATCCATCGCCTCGGGTAGTTGACGTTCAGGTTTCATAACTAACCTTTTTCGTAGGACTCTCCATACAGTTGATTGTGGAATTTGCAGCTCTCTGCTAGCTCTGCGCTTTGATTTTCCTGGGCTGCGAGCAAATGCTTGCTGGATGCGTGCTACATTTTCATCACTCGTTCTCGGCCGTCCAGAACTTTTCCCTTTGCACAAACACCCATTCTCTGTAAACTGTTTATACCAACGTTTAATACACCACCTATCAGGAGGTTTAACACCATACTTCGTTCGAAATGCACGCTGAACAACTGTCGTCGATTCACTTCTGCCGTACTCAATAACACAAAAAGCTTTCTGTTGAGCGGTCGCCATCTTAGCATCAACTGACGCTGACGCCTAGTCAACAGCGCCTCAAGCGAACAAATGTACAACTAACTGAAACTTTATAGCTCCCTTAATTCGCCGACAGATAGTGCTTAGCTCTGCCTTTTGTCGTTACAGAGTTTTAAATTCCTAAAGTTGTTGTATTCTTTTTGAATCACCCTGTATATCGAACAAAATGGGAAAAAAAGATGGATAGAGCGGTTGCCATGTAAGCAAGAGATCCCGCGTTCGAGTCCCGGTCGGGGCACACACTTCCATCTGTCCCCGTTGACTTATATCAACGCCTGTGTGCAGCTAGGAATATTCATTTCTTTGTAATTTCATTCCAACGAGCTGCATGGTCACCGATGGTATTTGTTCTTTCGGACATGTCCGAAAGAACAGATACCATCTTCATGTATACATCGTTTGTTATCCGACTGTCTGTCTGTCGTTCTGGTAAGAACCGTTTTTCTCAGGAATGGGTAGACGTATATCTTGCCTGTACCGATTCGATAACAGGCAAAAATCGTCGAGGTCGTCGGTTCCCAGGATCTGTGTACATAAGTAACTTTGTAAGGAAACCTCGTATGCGAGACCTACTTGCACTTCACGGATTTTCTGGGAATGTGATAGGAAATTTCGTACGACTGTGAATTTTCTGTATAGTTTTAGCAGTTTATTTTCTCGTTGTGACAGCGGTCTACATACTCACTGACACGGTGGTCTCCAGATGGCTTTCTGAGGTAATGGTGCCTGCGCGTTGTAGCAGACGCCTGCCCTCGCTCCGCATAGTTGGAATGCATGTGTAGCCAGCGAGCTCTTGGCTGCACAATGCGCATCTGCTCTCGAGTCCCTCGCGTGATCAGTGATAATTAAATACTGCTCCACTCATGTTCGGGGAAGTTGCGGCAGTTGAGAAACCTAGAACAAGGAGTTACTAGTGTAATACTGATACACACATTGTTGGAGGGGCTCAGAAATGTGTTCCTAAATGTTTCTAATAAACAGACCGTGTATCATACAGCTGTCAAACTCTTACTTGAACTGTTCTAAGTTCCCACTGCTTCTGCAGCAGTGGTGTGTTATTACCGTAATACTACCACATACACTCCTGGAAATGGAAAAAAGAACACATTGACACCGGTGTGTCAGACCCACCATACTTGCTCCGGACACTGCGAGAGGGCTGTACAAGCAATGATCACACGCACGGCACAGCGGACACACCAGGAACCGCGGTGTTGGCCGTCGAATGGTGCTAGCTGCGCAGCATTTGTGCACCGCCGCCATCAGTGTCAGCCAGTTTGCCGTGGCATACGGAGCTCCATCGCAGTCTTTAACACTGGTAGCATGCCGCGACAGCGTGGACGTGAACCGTATGTGCAGTTGACGGACTTTGAGCGAGGGCGTATAGTGGGCATGCGGGAGGCCGGGTGGACGTACCGCCGAATTGCTCAACACGTGGGGCGTGAGGTCTCCACAGTACATCGATGTTGTCGCCAGTGGTCGGCGGAAGGTGCACGTGCCCGTCGACCTGGGACCGGACCGCAGCGACGCACGGATGCACGCCAAGACCGTAGGATCCTACGCAGTGCCGTAGGGGACCGTACCGCCACTTCCCAGCAAATTAGGGACACTGTTGCTCCTGGGGTATCGGCGAGGACCATTCGCAACCGTCTCCATGAAGCTGGGATACGGTCCCGCACACCGTTAGGCCGTCTTCCGCTCACGCCCCAACATCGTGCAGCCCGCCTCCAGTGGTGTCGCGACAGGCGTGAATGGAGGGACGAATGGAGACGTGTCGTCTTCAGCGATGTGAGCCGCTTCTGCCTTGGTGCCAATGATGGTCGTATGCGTGTTTGGCGCCGTGCAGGTGAGCGCCACAATCAGGACTGCATACGACCGAGGCACACAGGGCCAACACCCGGCATCATGGTGTGGGGAGCGATCTCCTACACTGGCCGTACACCACTGGTGATCGTCGAGGGGACACTGAATAGTGCACGGTACATCCAAACCGTCATCGAACCCATCGTTCTACCATTCCTAGACCGGCAAGGGAACTTGCTGTTCCAACAGGACAATGCACGTCCGCATGTATCCCGTGCCACCCAACGTGCTCTAGAAGGTGTAAGTCAACTACCCTGGCCAGCAAGATCTCCGGATCTGTACCCCATTGAGCATGTTTGGGACTGGATGAAGCGTCGTCTCACGCGGTCTGCACGTCCAGCACGAACGCTGGTCCAACTGAGGCGCCAGGTGGAAATGGCATGGCAAGCTGTTCCACAGGACTACATCCAGCATCTCTACGATCGTCTCCATGGGAGAATAGCAGCCTGCATTGCTGCGAAAGGTGGATATGCACTGTACTAGTGCCGACATTGTGCATGCTCTGTTGCCTGTGTCAATGTGCCTGTGGTTCTGTCAGTGTGATCATGTGATGTATCTGACCCCAGGAATGTGTCAATAAAGTTTCCCCTTCCTGGGACAATGAATTCACGGTGTTCTTATTTCAATTTCCAGGAGTGTACATATCTGGAAGAACCCAAAAACGTTCAGCCGGCCGTTGTGGCCGAGCGGTTCTAGGCGCTTCAGTCCGGAACCGCGCGACTGCTACGGTCGCAGGTTCGAATCCTGCCTCGGGCATGGATGTGTGTGATGTCCTTAGGTTAGTTAGGTTTAAGTAGTTCTAGGGGACTGGTGACAACGAAAAACGTTCCTAAAGATGTAGATTACGCAGTACGCAAGCTATCTTACTTGTATCTTTTAATTTCTTGCTCTATTTGCACTGGGTTATGTCCACTGTTACAATAGTGGCTAACTTATCTTGGGCAGCCATGTTTGGTTGTGGCAGCCATGTTTCGTAATAAATTGTAGTGATGAGGATAGTAAATTACAGCAATAAGGAAAAGGCTGTCCTCATTCGTTGTTAAACCACAGCAATAAGGATAGTTAAAAGCGTAATAAATTACTGCCTAAGTAAACAATAACAGCCCCCCTACAACCACTAGGTAAGCCCACACGTAATAACTTAAATAGTAAATAAAATGGTTAATGACCGAAGTGAGATGCATGGAAAGAGGATAGAGGTAAGGAAGGTGGTAACTTTTGAAAGTGACGAGTGGGCAAGGGCTACAATCTCATTAATGGGGCTCTTCACCGTGGTGCAAGAGCTGTCCAGTATTTCAAGATATTTTTCATCCATTCAGTAAAGAAATCCACACTGAAACAGAATATGTCCACAGAAGGCCGATGGCAGCTGCTGCTAGGATTGCGAATTGTGTGCGGTGCCCAATGCTTCCACAACGCTGCTGCCTCGCGTTGATCGGCAAGATTGCTGCGAAAAAGTGGTAATTGGCACCATTGGTTCAAAATCGCGCTGCGACCTCGCGATAATAACTCATTGGTCTGTATCCAGTTCTACGCAAGTCTGCTTACTCGAAAAGCATTCAAACCTCTAGCCACTTGTATCGTTACAATGCTTACACATAATTCCCACACGGACGCTCAAATAAGGTAACACAAGCACGCGTTTGAAGCTGGCAGTTACGAATGTGGACACCTTTAAGCTACCATGTAACATCGGTATACACGCTAGCAAACATCTTGGCTTACGCCTAAGGTCAGCTTAACTATTTGTTCAAGGAACACCAACTTTCGGACGCCTGGTTCAACCTCTTCAGATTCCACTTACTACTGTCTCTCGCCTTGTCTGCTCGCAGTCACTGAGACAGCCACCTCCCAACGAGGCACTGCAGTGGTCAAACTACGCTCCCCTCCATCATTTCTCCAGAAGCAAACAAAAATGAGATTCATGTACGACGTATGTGGTCCTACTCGTCCATAAAGGATCTCCGATGTCGTCACAGATCGAGGTGAGACAATGGTTAGCGCACTGGACTGGCACCGAGAAAGACGACGGTTCAAATCCACGTTTGGCCCACCAGATTTAGGTTTCCGTAATTTCCCTAAATCGCACGAGGCAACGCTGGGATGGTTCCTTTGGAAGACCATGGCCTATTTCCTTTCCCATACTTAAGAAAATCTGAGCTACTGCTCTGTCCCTAATGACCTCGATGTAGACGGGACCGTTAAACCTTAATTTTCCCTCTTCCTGGCGTAGCCTTCAGCAGGAATGCACACCTTTACTTTACCACAAGTTATAATTCCTGATTTTTTGCGTGGTTCTTCGTAGTATATAACTGACGACTAACTGAAAGAAGAAAATTCAAAAACTTCCATAACACAATACATTTGATAAAAGACATGTATTTGAAACATAATAAATACATATTGACAGATGAGTACGGATTTTACAGAACATTTACACAAATGTCTCCAGAAGTGTTTTATTTACAAAAGAATCTCTCCTTTGAGATTAAATTCAATGAGAAAGATGATTCACGGAAACGTTGTGAGAGGTTATGGGCTAATTATTAAAAATTAATTTAGACGTGCATGTCATTACTTGACTCGTCTAGTGTTAATGTGAAATCTTTCTCCGCAGAATACATGATCAATATACTGCGGGAATATTAGGCAGAACTTATTTTTTGTGGAAAAAATAATTGTAAACCAACTGGCTTTCGTAATTTGCATGATCAAAATTGTTCACGTACTGACATGTCCTCTACACAACTGCATTGTGGTAGGCGTACGAAAGGAACCTGCTGTTAACACAGATCAGCTCAGTTCATATACTTAGTTCTTGATACACAGATCGATGTAACATTTAACTCGAATAAAGGTGTTTCTTGGCCTTAAATTAGTACTTAGCAATATTGACTATGGTACGATATCTTTAAGAATCCTTCTATGATGGGAGAATCTGTGACGGGAAGATAAGGACCGGCAAGGAAACATTTTAAAAAGTAAATTTCGCCAGAATGATTAGTACCTACAGTAGTTCCAGAAACATGGATGCACACATTAAAGTCATATCGTATTTCCGAAAATCTTCGCAAATCCACACGCCCGCTATTCGGTATACGAGGGCTTGTTGAAAAGTAACGCCCCGGAAATTTTTATGTGAAAACTCAAAGATTATTAAATAAAACAAACGTTTTTAACATTGAACAACTTTATTCTTCCCGTCTATATATTTGCAACCTTCTGCCGCTAGAGGGCTCTGAATTGTAGCGTGCAACATGGCGGTGTGTAACGAAACTACGTCAGTGCGTGAGAAACAGTGTGCTGTAATCGGGTTTCGAATTCGGAGAGTTCGTCCACACATGGACCACCCTCCCCTTCAGCAAGACAATATCAGACCAGAGCGCTGCTACTTCTGCAACAAGCCGACGCCTTGGATTCACTGTTATCGATCATCCTCCATACAGCCGACTTGGCCCCATCCTATTTTAATTTGTTTGCAAGACTTCAGCAACACCTTCGAGGACGTCACTTTGATAGTGGGGAAGCGGTGCAAGCAAAGATGAGGTCGTGGCTCTGTCAACAAAGTCAAACATTCTACAGTGACGGTATTGACAAACTGGTCTCTCGTGGGGAGAAATATATTCGTCGCCAGGCTGACTATGTTGAGAAATAAATATGTAAACATGAAGAATAAAGATGCAGAATGTTAATAATGTTCGTTTTACTTAAAAACCTTTGAGAGTTTTCTCACAAAAAATTCGGGGGCATTATTTTTCAGAACGCCCTAGTATAACAGGCAACGGCCTTGCCGCAGTGGATACACCTGTTCACGTCAGCTCACCGAAGTTAAGCGCTGTCGGGCGTGACCGGCCATTGGATGGGTGACCATCCGGGCCGCCACGCGATGTTGCCATTTTTCGGGGTGCACTCAGCCTCGTGATGCCAATTGAGGAGCTACTCGACCGAATAGTAGCGGCTCCAGTCCAAGGAAACCATCATAACGACCAGGAGAGCGGTGTGCTGATCACACGCTCCTCCTATCCGCATCCTCCACTGAGGATGACACGGCGGTCGGATGGTCCCGATGGGTCACTTGTGGCGTTAAGACGGAGTGCTTGAATGCCTAGTATAATGCTATATTTTGGTTTATGGCGTGTAGATCCATTTTGACAGTGATACCAGGTTGCTACAGGATCTCGTATGATGAAGTGGAACATACCGTATCTGACATAGACTTGACGTTTCTAGGTGTGACCATTTCAAGACAGAATGGAGAATATGGGGCGGGTTACGGAAAATGCAGCTATTCTGGGAAGCCATTGGTAATAAAGAATCCAAACCGTAGCGACAAGTGTCGGCTCATACACGCAGTTTCACGTGGTAAGATCGCTACACGGCCGCAGGCAAAACAGATTTCGATTCTGAGGTGTCACTCTGTGAATCAGCCATTGGGAGTTGTCAGTCGTCAAAGATCTCCTTCATCAACGTGCAGCTCAAGGGCATGCACGTCGCCACGTCTTCGCTTTACCTTTTATTTCTAATTTGTAGGCGAGTGTATATAATGTTATCTCTTGGAGCCACTGGACTTCTATATCAACATGGAACTTACGAATTTCGTGACTGATTTGAGCCGCGTACAGCTGACAGGCAACAAAATTGTTTAAATTCTTTGCATCCTAAGAGAAGACTTTTCGGTCAACTATCCCTATTCGTACCAATCGCCCACACGGATCGAGTCGCCCGTTTGTACATTACGAAACGACCACCAAACGGTTCATTTCAAAGTAGTGAACTTATTTGATACATCGTGCAATATAGTGAAGAACGCAAACAAACAACACTGTTGTAACTGTATGGGGTCGCAGACTGTCCTGCAAGAATCATAGTGTACATTGTCCACAGCATTCGTTCGAATCCTCGAGAGATCTGCGTGCTGAACACCAGGTAGCTGAGAGGGGCAGAAGTAGTGCGCAGGCAGGCAGCGGTCAGATGACGACGGAGGCGGCTCGGTTGCGGTCGGCGCCGAGCTGGGGATCAGGAGGTTCCTCGACGTCCTCCCGGTACCGCCACATCATGTAGAGGGCGCCGCCGCTCACCGCCACCAGCAGGGACCCCACCAGCGCCAGTGGCTGCAATCAAAACATAACAGCTGATAGCACGTCTACACAGAGTACGCGAAACAACTTGCCCCTTCTAACAGCCGTGTACCGCAAGTCTCTAGAGGAATGGAAGGTTCCAAATGATTGGAAAAGAGCGCAGATAGTCCCAGTTTTCAAGAAGGGTCGTCTAGCAGATGCGCAAAACTATAGGCCTGTATCTCTGACATCGATCTGTTGTAGAATTTTAGAATATGTTTTTTGTTAGCGTATCATGTCATTTCTGGAAACCCAGAATCTACTCTGTAGGAATCAACATGGATTCCGGAAACAGCGATCGTGTGAGACCCAACTTGCTTTATTTGTTCATGAGACCCAGAAAATATTAGATACAGGCTCCCAGGTAGATGCCATTTTCCTTGACTTCCGGAAGGCGTTCGATACAGTTCCGCACTGTATCTGATAAACAAAGTAAGAGCCGACGGAATATCAGAATAGCTGTGTGGCTGGATTGAAGAGTTTTTAGCAAACAGAACACAGGATGTTGTTATCAATGGAGAGACGTCTACAGACGTTAAGGTAACCTCTGGCGTGCCACAGGGGAGTGTTATGGGACCATTGCTTTTCACAATATATATAAATGACCTAGTAGATAGTGTCGGAAGTCCCATGCGGCTTTTCGCGGATGATGCTGTAGTATACAGAGAAGTTGCAGCATTAGAAAAATGTAGCGAAATGCAGGAAGATCTGCAGCGGATAGGCACTTGGTGCAGGGAGTGGCAACTGACCCATAACATAGATAAATGTAATGTATTGCGAATACATAGAAAGAAGGATCCTTTATTGTATGATTATATGATAGCGGAACAAACACTGGTAGCAGTTACTTCTGTAAAATATCTGGGAGTATGCGTACGGAACTATCTGAAGTGGAATGATCATATAAAATTAATTGTTGGTAAGGCGGGTGCCAGGTTGAGATTCATTGGGAGAGTCCTGAGAAAATGTTGTCCATCAACAAAGGAGCTGGCTTACAAAACACTCGTTCGACCTATACTTGAGTATTGCTCATCAGTGTGGGATCCGTGCCGGATCGGGTTGGCGGAGGATATAGAGAAGATCCAAAGAAGAGCGGCGCGTTTCGTCACAGGGTTATTTGGTAAGCGTGATAGCGTTACAGAGATGTTTAGCAAACTCAAGTGGTAGACTCTGCAAGAGAGGCGCTCTGCATCGCCGTGTAACTTGCTGTCCAGATTTCGAGAGGGTGCGTTTCTGGATGAGGTATCGAATATATTGCCTCCCCCTGCTTATACCTCCCGAGGAGATCACTAATGTAAAATTAGAGGGATTCGAGCGCTCACGGAGGCTTTCCGGCAGTCGTTCTTCCTGCGAACCATACGCGACTGGAACAGGAAAGGAAGGTAGTGACAGTGGAACGTAAAGTGCCCTCCGACACACACCGTTGGGTGGCTTGCGGAGTATAAATGTAGATGTAGATGTAGATGTAGACCTAAAGCTCGGGCATTACCTCCAGAGCATACAACTAGGCGACATTACGGACTATTGCTCTTCAGGTTCCTTACAATTTTAAGGTCTGTGCCTGGACTCCTGTACTACTAAACGACTAATAGGGTACACGGTCACAGCCGCAAGTTGTCTGTCTAACATCTTCCAGGAGCAACAAAGATTTGATTTTTGATATTTCGTATACACACATAAAAAAAAGGTTTGCACCACCTCGGTTCCTAGATTTCCGGAACCTGTACAGAAATTTGGAATAGAGATCAACACAAACATCATTTCCGCCCTTTTTATTGCTCATGAAAACCACACATTGCATGTTGTACCACCATAAAGAGAGACCTTCAGAGGTGGTGGTCCAGATTGCTGTACACACCATTACCTCTACTACCCAGCAGCACGTCCTCTTGCATTGATGCGTGCCTGTATTGGCCGTGGCATACTATTCACAAGATCGTCAAGGCACTGTTGGTCCCGATTGTCCCACTCCTCAACGGCGATTCGACGTAGGTCCCTCAGAGTGGTTGGTGGGTCGTCGTCGATAAACAGCCCTTTTCAGTCTATCCCAGGCATGTTCGATAAGATTCATGTCTGGAGAACAAGCTGGCCACTCTATCCGAGCGATGTCGTTATCCTGCAGGGAGTCATTCACAAGATGTGCACGATGGCGGCGCGAATTTTTGTCCATGAAGACGAATGCCTCGCCAATATGCTGCTGATATGGTTGCACTATCGGTCGAAGGACGGCATTCACGTATCGTACAGCCGTTACGGCGCCTTCCGTGACCACCAGCGGCGTACATCGGTCCCACATAATGCCACCCCAAAACAGCAGGGAACCTCCACCTTGCTGCGCTTGCTGGACAGTGTGTCTAAGGCGTTGAGCCTAACCGTGTTGCCTCCAAATACGTCTCCGACGATTGTCTGGTTGAAGACACATGCGATACTCATCGGTGAAGAGAACGTGATGCCAATCCTGAGCGGTCCATTCGGCATGTTGTTGGGCCCATCTGTAGCGCGCTGCATGGTGTCATGGTTCCAAACATGGAGCTCGCCATGGACGTCTGGAGTGAAGTTGCTCATCATGCAGCCTATTGCGCACAGTCTGAGTTGTAACACGACGTCCTGTGGCTGCACAAAAAGCGTTATTCAACATGGGGGCGTTGTTGTAAGGGTTCCTCCGAGCCATAATCCGAAGGTAGCGGTCATCCACGCAGTAGTAGCCCTTGGCCGGTTTGAGCGAGGCATGTCATGACAGTTTCTGTCTCTCTGTGTCTCCTCCATGTCCAAACAACATCGCTTTGGTTCACTCCGAGACGCCTGGACACTTCCTTTGTAGGCAGCCCTTCCTGGCACAAAGTAACAATGCGGACGCGATCGAACCTCGGTATTGAACGTCTAGGCATGATTGAACTACAGATAGCACGAACCGCGTACGTCCTTCCTGGTGGAATGACTGGAACTGATCGGCTATCGGACCCCTTCCGTCTAACAGGCGCTGCTCATGCATGGTTGTTTACATCTTTGGGCGGGTTTAGTGACATCTCTGAAGAGTCAAAGGGACTGTGTCTGTGATACAATATCCACAGTCAACGTCTGTCTTCAGGAGTTCTGGGAACCGGGGTGATGCAAAACTTTTTTCGATGCGTGTTATTATCAATCTAATTAAAATTTTTTAAATACTGTCATAATACTTATTAAGAGATGCAATCTTATGTTAGAGATTTAATGTAGTAAGACAAGTATTGTTGCTAGAAACTGTGTACGACTCTTGATGCAGCGTAACTCACAGCGCAAAATTACCCAGACTGTATGTTCATCCAGTATTTTTAGATAGGATCCACGTACACTGAGATGACAAAATTCATGGGATAGCTATATGCACCTACACAGATGGCGGTAGTATAGCGCACGCAAGGTATAAAAGAGAAATGCATTGGCGGAAACGTCATTTGTACACAGGTGATTCATGCGGTAAGGCTTCCGACGTGGTTATAGTCCCACGAAGGGAACTAAAAGATTCTGAACGCGGAATGGCAGTTAGAGCTAGACGTGTGGGACATCCCCTTTCGGAAATCGTTAGGGAAACCAGTCTTCTGAGATCCACAACGTCAAGAGTGTGTCGTGAATACCATATTTCAAATGGTTCAAATGTCTCTGAGCACTATGGGACTCAACTGCTGTGGTCATAAGTCCCCTAGAACTTAGAACTACTTAAACCTAACTAACCTAAGGACATCACACACATCCATGCCCGAGGCAGGATTCGAACCTGCGACCGTAGCGGTCGTGCGGCTCCAGACTGTAGCGCCTTTAACCGCTCGGCCACTCCGGCCGGCATACCATATTTCAGGCCTTACCTCTCACCACGGACAGCACAATGGCCGACGGCCTTCAGTCGGTTTTGTAGAATTGTCAGTGCTAACAGACAAGCAACACTGCGAGAAATAACGGCAGAAATCAACGGGTGACGTACGACGAACGTTTCCGTTAGAACAGAGCGGCCTAATCTGGCGTTAATGGGCTACGGCAGCAGACTACCGACGCGAGTGCTTTTGTTAACAGCATGACATCGCCTGCAGCGTCTCTACTGGGCTCGTGACCATATCCGTTGGATCCTAGACAACTGGGAAACCGTGATCAGATGAGTACAGATTTCAGCTGGTAAGAGCTAATGGTAGGGTTCGAGTGTGGCGGAGATCCCACGAAGCCGTGTACCCAAATTGTCAACAAGGCACTGTGCAAGCTGGTGGTGGCTCCATCATGGTGTGGACTGTGTTTACTTGGAATGGACTGGATCCTGTGGTCCAACTGACCCAATCATTCAGTGGAAACGGCTATGTTCGCCAACTTGCAGACCACCTGCAGCTATTGATGGACTTCATGTTCCCAAACAACGATGCAATTTTTATTGAGACAATACACCATGTTGCCGAACCACAATTTTTCGTGATTAGTGTGAAAAGTATTCTGGACAGTTCCAGCGAATGATTTTGGCCACCCAGATCGCCCGACATGAATCCGATCGAACTTTTATGGGATGTAATGGCGAGGTCAGTTCTTGCACAACATCCTGCACTGGCAACACTTTCGCAGTTTTGGACGGCTATAAAAGCAGCAAGCCACGTCTAGATGCTACACTACGCTGGGAAAAAGAAGTTAGATAAGATATTAGGAGGTATCCTACGAATTTTGTCTTCTCTCTGCTGTTAGAAACTGTGTGTTAATCACGGTGCACAATTTTCTCAGACTATGCAGGGTGGCCCATTGATAGTCACCGGGCCAAATATCTCACGAAATAAGCATCAAACGAAAAAACTACAAAGAACGAAACTAGTCTAGCTTGAAGGGGGAAACCAGATGGTGCTATGTTAGGCCCGCTAGATGGCGCTGCCATAGGTCAAACGGATATCAACTGTGTTTTTATAAACAGGAACCACCTTCCTTTATTACATATTCTTGTAGAACGTAAAGAAATATGAATGTTTTAGTTGGACCACTTTTTTCGCTTTGTTATAGATGGCGCTGTAATAGTCACAAACGTATAAGTACGTGGTATCACGAAATATTCCGCCAGCGCGGACGGTATTTGCTTCGTGAGACATTACCCGTGTTAAAATGGACCGTTTACCACTTGCGGAAAAGGTCGATATCGTGTTGATATATGGCTATTGTGATCAAAATGCCCAACGGGCGCATGCTATGTATGCTGCTCGGTATCCTGGACGACACCATCCAAGTGTCAGGACCGTTCGCCGGATAGTTACGTTATTTAAGGAAACAGGAAGTGTTCAGCCACATGTGAAACGTCAACGACGACCTGCAACAAATGATGATGCGCAAGTAACTGTTTTAACTGCTGTCGCGGCTAATCCGCCGCACATCAGTTGCAGACAAACTGCGCGAGAATCGGAAATCTGAAAAACGTCGGTGTTGAGAATGCTACATCAACATCGATTGCACCCGGAATTGCATGGCGACGGTTTTGAACGTCGTGTACAGTTCTGCCACTGGGCACAAGAGAAATTACGGGACGATGACAGATTTTTTGCACGCGTTCTATTTAGCGACGAAGCGTCATTCACCAACAGCGGTAACGTAAACCAGCATAATATGCACTATTGGGCAACGGAAAATCCACGATGCCTGCGACAAGTGGAACATCAGAGACCTTGGCGGCTGAATGTATGGTGCAGCATTATGGGAGGAAGGATAATTGGCCCCCATTTTATTGATGGCAATCTAAATGGTGCAATGTATGCTGATTTCCTACGTAATGTTCTACCGATGTTACTACAAGATGTTTCAGTGCATGACAGCATGTCGATGTACTTCCAACATGATGGATGTCCGGCACATAGCTCGCGTGCGCTTGAAGCGGTATTGAATAGCATATCTCATGACAGGTGGATTGGTCGTCGAAGCACCATGCCATGGCCCGCACGTTCACCGGATCAGACGTCCCCGGGGAAAGTTGACGGATATTTGCCATCGTGATCAAACGACAACGCCTGACAACATGCGTCAGCGCATTGTCAATGCATGTGCTGACATTACGGAAGGCGAACTACTCGCTGTTGAGAGGAATGTCGTTACACGTATTGCCAAATGCATTTATTTCATTAATGTGGTATTTACAGGTAATCACGCTGTAACAGCATGTGTTGTCAGAAATGATAAGTTCACAAAGTTCAAATGTACCTACGTTCTGTATTTTAATTTAAAAAAACTACCTGTTACCAACTGTTCGTCTAAAATTGTGAGCCATATGTTTGTGTCTATTACAGCGCCATCTATCACAAAGCGGAAAAAGTGGTTCTACGAAAACATTCATATTTCTTTACGTACTACACGAATATGTAATAAAATATTGGGGCTCCTATTTTTAAAAAAAACGCAGTTGATATACGTTTGACCTATGGCAGCGCCATCTAGCGGGCCAACCATAGCACCATCTGGTTCCCCCTTCAAGCTAGACAAGTTCCTTTCTTTGTAGTTTTTTCGTTTGATGCTTATTTCGTGAGATATTTGGCCCGGTCACGATCAATGGACCACCCTGTATATTCATGCAGTATTTCCACTTAGCAACCACATATATCACTGAATACACCTCAAATATTATACACACAGTGTGTCCCAGTTCCGTGAGGACTGTGGCTATGAAAAATAAAAGTCATGGCTTCCGTTCACAAAATCACTGTATTTATTCAAAATAGTCTTTCCCTGAACCAAACCACAGCTGAAATAGTTTTAACTGTTTCGAAAGTCACCGTAGTCCTTTTTTGGAGTTGAGTTTAGTAATACAGTACAATTTTATTGGATATCATTAACTGTGTCATAACGGATTCCTTTCATTGCCGTCTTTAATTTGGGGAACAACCAGAAGGCGTCGGCTGTGGCCAAATTCGGCGAATACGGTGGTTGACCCAGGACGGTGATCCGTTTGCTGCCCAAAGCTCGCGCACAATCTTTGCTTTGTGGACTGCGGTCTCGTGATGGAGGAGTAACTAGGAATCTGCCTCTCGGGATTTGGTCGAATTCGCTGAATTCTCGCCCACGAAAGCAGGAGGACTTAAAAAAATTTTTGGCTCACTGCTCCACTGCAGTTTCCCGACGAGTGCCAGACACGTACAGTTAACATTCGCGGCCAGGATGCCTGCTGCAGCAATGGTAGCGCTGATACTTTCTACAGCTGTTTCTGGAACTTCAAGGATCGTAACGCTGCAACTCGCCACGAGATAACTTTGCAGTTTGGAATTTCGCGCAAGCAGTCCTAACGGAACTTCAATACACTGTGTAATTGTACGACACAGAGTTCAGGAGATATGATGCCCATAAACAGTGACATGCGTGAAAAGCTAGCTTTTGCTTAAAACCGAGCGTAAATTTTCCAGGTTATACTCTCACGTGTTTGATAACAAGAGCACTTAGCAGCTTTCAACAAACTGTTTAGGTAATTTATAACCTTTTCAAATTGTTTTCCTTGTTTAAATTCTTAACGAGAAATATTCAACACATTAACTTATTTGTAAAAGCAATCAGATGTTTGCATCTGTTTTCAGATTAGAAGATTTTCGACAGCAAGTTTCATATTTTTCCCACAAAATCTTCGGTAGTTCAATAGATAGCGATAAGTTCAGTATAAAGCGAATTGTGTGTTCGATTCTTGCTAGCAGCAACTTTCTGATACTTTCATTTATATTCTATACGTATTATCAAATGGAAATTTTAATGAAAAATACTGAACCGTAATTTTTTAATAAAAATAATGTCTTTTATATTTGACTATCAATCACATGAAAATAAATTACAATTCGATATAGGATTGCAAGCAGTGTTGCAGTTAAGTTCAATAAATTGTATACATCAATATTACAAGTAGAGTTTTAAAAATAAAAAGATATTTTCTTTTTATTTTATATTTCACAGCTTTGTACCAAATTTTAATTTATAGCGAATATTTCAATTTTCATGCGGTTATTAATAATAAATAAAAATATTATGTTCATTAAAAAAATATGTTTCAATGTTTCTTAATTAACATTTCCATAGACCTCACATAGAATTTTAAAAGTAATTTCTAGCAGTAGCTGAACAAGCGACTTCAGAAATACTAGAATCAAATGCTGCCCACTCAGCTACCGGTGATTATGTCGAAATGTGGAAGTGATTTCCACTTGTCGCCACTCGGAAATCTAGTAATATTCAAAAACGATGTTCCAGAGTGTTTTGAGAGTTGCGCTGTACTGCGATATAAAATTTATTATGAGGCACTGATCTTCATACACTGTAAGTGTAAAGGAAATCGAAGAGAGTCAGACGGTAGGGTGTCGTAGTTAAATTCAGAACGCTGACAGAGTGACTGAGACAAGTTACGTGCGTGGTGCAAAAAGTGACAATTGACATTGAACAATAAGAAGTGTGAGGTCCTCCACATGAGTAAGAGAGGAGTTATGTCTCGGTTCACTTTCCAGAATTTCGCTCTGTGATAGAAGTTTAATGTATTTTCTTATTCCGTTTTGTAATGATGAAATTCACTTTTTAATTGTTGCAGTCTTTCTCTGAAAGAGCAAAGATTACCCCGAAAATTTAAAGTTTTTCCACGTCTGAAAACATGTTCCAAGGTACAACACTGTCATGTATCCGGGAACAAATATTCGACTGAAATTTAAAGTTTCGCAATTTTGAAAATCTTGTTAGTACCGTATTTAACACAGTTCTCTCTAGTACACACCAAAAACCAGGAAGTGCAATGAAATCAAAAAGAAGCATTATTAAAAACCAGTTACAACTTAAATACATTTTGAAACAGAAACTATTGGAAACCAATACAAATTTCCATTTTCATAAAAAGTACAATTTTTAGTACATTAAAGAAACTCTATTCATTTTCAAGTATCGCGTGTTCCATGGTGAAAGACCTTCTTCTATTTCAAGGTACAAGATGCTATACAACCGACAAAGTGTGGCTTAACTATGTATATACAAATACTTGTAAATATGGAATTTCACTCACATAAGTTCTATAGTACTTTCTTCCCAATATCTTTAATATAGTATGAAAAACTTCATTTTGTAGAACGCGAAATTTTTACAAATACTGCGCAAAACACAAACCCGTGTCTAACAACAAGAAAAACTAGAAAATGACAGAAACTGCTTAAACATTGATTTACGTGATTCTAAAATCAGACACTAGACTGAAGTACCGACCGAAAAACATTGTATATTCACATTTGCACTATCCTCTAGGTACAACACTGTCCCCTACTAGAATAATTACATTAAAATATTTCGTCGAGCACTGCACAAGAATAAACAGTTGACAGTTCCTACGATCCCTTAGTCAGGCAGGCAGCAGTATCCAGTGCAACCCAATGCT
The DNA here is from genome assembly GCF_023864345.2 of Schistocerca serialis cubense. NCBI lineage: Eukaryota > Metazoa > Arthropoda > Insecta > Orthoptera > Acrididae > Schistocerca > Schistocerca serialis. Next base: position 550,644,600 of record NC_064643.1, read on the forward strand.
GGAGAACGGAAAGCTTTACTCAACCTAGTGTCTGGATTTTGAGTACAAAAGTTCAACCGGAACAGAGAAACTGACAAATACACGAGGGCTATCAGAAAAGTAGCCTCCGTTTTTTATGTAGCCTGGGAAGTAGAAACGGGGACAGAAAGTAAGCTTCACTGCCTTATGAAGCAGGTCAGTGTGCTTAGATTATGTGAGTGCATAATGTCTGTTCCTTTGGGCATGTCCGAAAGAGCAGACATCACGCAGAATCCGCAGCTGTGATACATGTTAAGTAAATTGAAGGTGGATGGGGGAGGAAGGAAATGAAAGGGAAGAAACTCATAATGTCAGCTGCATCGGGACTTTGTGCGAAGTCAGAGGCGCCGAGTGTGTCTAAGTGGTTGACGCAACTGCCTGGAAAGCAGGAGATGCTAGGTTCGAATCTCGGTTCGGTACACATTTTCACTCAATGCCGCTGACTCTGCGTAAAGCTGCGATGCAGCTGTCATCTTGAGTTCCTTCCCTTTTCTTTCGTTTCTCACCCCCCCCCCCCTCCATCATTAATTCACTTAAAGTGTGCTTAGTACTTAGCGAAAAAAAGCTGTATTGGTTCTCGTTCGCCGTTCAGAACGAGAATTGCGACAGGGAAACTGGACAAATGAGAAATCCGTTCTGTAATCCGGTTTTTAGTTGCGACAAATTCAAAGCCGTAGAGGGATTTATCGAAAAATTTGTGCTATACGTAATCGGAATATGGTGAATGAATGTACTGTGTATTATTAGTGCCCATTGTTTAAGGGTGCAAGAATAAATGTTAGTGATCATGGCAAAAGTGATTGTACCTCTGTAGTCAGGAACGAGCAGGTACAGAAATTTGATAACAATTCTTGAAAAGTAGCTTTACACGATATGTAAATTGTCTGAAAAGTTTCCGCAGATTTCTTCGAATGCGTCGCATGAGATCGTAACCGAGCATTTAGAGCACTAAACGTTCTATGCTCGTCGAATACTGTAACATCTCCCGAAGGATCGAAAAACGCAGAATTCGGCTGCTTCCTGCACTTTCTTTTGCACTGCACTTGCTGAACAGTGTCAAGACCGGTGGAGGAAATGTGTTTCCTACGTTAACGCGGAGACAAACCACCTTCGCCGAACAAACCAAAAATAACAAATCAAACTGTATCACTCACAGACCTTATGGGTACCGCTTTTTTGGAGTGCTAAAGCCGCCCTACAGGCCGGATTTGGTGGTAGGTGACTTCCTCCTATTCGTGCACGTAAAAAAGAGGACTTGGCCCCAAACGCTTTGACTGCCAGGAGGAATTTAAAGATGATGTCACGAGCTGGCTGAAATTCAGGGCGAACTCGTCAATTAGTTAAGATTTAAGTTAAATGCAAAAATCTGAGTGGTGATTATGCAGAGAAGTAATAAAAGAAGTTGTTTTAATACACTATTGGCCATTAAAATTGCTACACCAAGAAGAAATGCAGATGATAAACGGGTATTCACTGGACAAATATATTATACTAGAACTGACATGTGATTACATTTTCACGCAATTTGGGTGCATAGATCCTGGGAAATCAGTATCCAGAACAATCACCTCGGGCCGTAATAACAGCCTTGATACGCCTGGGCATTGAGTCAAACAGAGCTTGGATGGCGTGTTGAGGTACAGCCGCCCATGCAGCTTCAACACGATAGCACAGTTCATCAAGGGTAACGACAGGCGTATTGTGACGAGCCAGTTTCTCGGCCACCATTGACCAGACGGTTTCAATTGGTGAGAGATCTGGAGAATGTGCTGGCCAGGGCAGCAGTCGAACATTTTCTGTATCCAGAACGGCCCGTACAGGACCTGCAACATGCGGTCGTGCATTATCCTGCTGAAATGTAGGGATTCGCAGGGATCGAATGAAGGGTAGAGCCCCAGGTCGTAACACATCTGGAATGTAACGTCCACTGTTCAAAGTGCCGTCAATGCGAACAAGAGGTGACCGAGACGTGTAACCAATGGCACCCCATACCATCACGCCGGGTGATACGCCAGTATGGCGATGACGAGTAAACGCATCCAATGTGCGTTCACCGCGATGTCGCCAAACACGGATGCCACCATCATGATGCTGTAAACAGAACCTGGATTCATCTGAAAAACTGGCGTTTTGCCATAAGTGCACCCAGGTTCGTCGTTGAGTACGCCATCGCAGGCACTCCTGTCTGTGATGCAGCGTCAATGGTAACCGCAGCCATGGTCTCCGAGCTGATAGTCGATGCTGCTGCAAACGTCGTCGAACTGTTCGTGCAGATGGTTGTCGTCTTGCAAACGTCCCCATCTGTTGACTCAGAGATCGAGACGTGGCTGCACGATCCGTTACAGCCATGCGGATAAGATGCCTGTCATCTCGACTGCTAGTGATACGAGGCCGTTGGGATCCAGCACGGCGTTCCGTATTACCCGCCTGAACCCACCGATTCCATATTCTGCTAACAGTCATTGGATCTCGACCAACGCGTGCAGCAATGTCACGATACGATAAACCGCAATCGTGATAGGTTACAATCCGTCCTTTATCAAAGTCTGAAACGTGGTGGTACGCATTTCTCCTCCTTACACGAGGTATCACAACAACGTATCACCAGGCAACGCCGGTCAACTGGTGTTTGTGTATGAGAAATCGGTTGGAAACTTTCCTCGTGTCAGCACGTTGTAGGTGTCGCCACTGGCGCCAACCTTGTGTGAATGCTCTGAAAAGTTAATCATTTGCATATCACAGGATCTTCTTCCTGTCGGTTAAATTTCGCGTCTGTAGCACGTCATCTTCGTGGTGTAGCACTTTTAATGGCCAGTAGTGTATTTCCGAGGAGTTTGGTATCCAGCGAAGTACGGTAAACACACCCTGGTGCCCCTCGAACCACGCACGTACACTGCGAGCTGTCACTCTTTGCATTGTCCTGCTGATAGATGCCATCGTGCCGAGGAAAAATAACCTGCATGTAGGGGTGGACATAGTCCCCAAGGATAGATGCGTAGTTGTGTTGATCCACGTATGTTTTAACCACATCAGCAAGCGAACAGTTTACAGGCTTAGCCGTTACGGAAATGATTCCACCATTGGCTCGAAAGCCAAGTACCACACTCGTTTTGACGCAAAGAATGGTTCAAATGGCTCTAAGTACTATGTGACTTAACATCTGAGGTCATCAGTTCGCTAGACTTAGAAGTACTTAAACCTAAGTAACCTAAGGACATCACACACATCCATGCCCGAGGCAGGATTCGAACCTGCGACCGTAGCCGCCGCGTGGTTCCAGAATGAAGCGCCTAGAACCGCTCGACCACATCGGTCGGCTTTATAGCTGTCCCAAACTCCGAAAGTGTTACATCCACGTTTATATTCCGCAGTCCACCTTATGGAACATGGCGGAAGGTGCCACTGTTACTTCCCCCTTCTCTGTTCCATTGCTGAATCGCGGGCGGGAGGAACGATTGTTGGTAAGTCTTTGTGAGAGCTCGCATCTCTCTAGTTTCACCTTCATGACCATTCGACGAGATTTAAGGAACAGGAAGCAATATATTGATTGACTAGGAAAGTACGCTGACGGAAATCTTAACAGCAAACTACAGCGTGATCATCACGCCTCTCTTATATCGTCTATTACCAGAGATGGATTAGCATTTCCATGACGCGCGCTTACTAAACGTACTGTGATGAAACGTACTAATTTTCTTTGTATCATCTCTATTACACCTACGAGTCCTTTCTGGTTCGGTTCGCAGCCTGACAAGCAATATTTGCTTATAGAGCAAATAGTGGTATTTGTAAGCTATGTTCGCCAGTCGTTGTGACCGAGTGGTTCTAGGCGCTTCAGTTCGGAACCGCGCGACTGCTACGGTCGCAGGTTCGAATCCTGCCTTCGGCATGGATGTGTGTGATGTCCTTAGGTTAGTTAGGTTTAAGTAGTTCTAAGTTCTACGGGACTGATGACCTTAGATGTTAAGTCCCATAGTGCTCAGAGCCATTTGAACCATTTTGTAAGCTACATTCTTCGAGGTAGTCTTCTGTACACTTTCTCAGGACACTTTCAATAAATCTCAGTGTGGAATCTTCGATTAATTTTATTTGGTCATTCCCCATAAATGGCTCCGTACACATACTCACAGATGTATGGGGATGATGTTAGAAACTTTCAGGGGTGATGGAGAAGGGTGCATCAATTTAAGATAAAGGACTTAGGTTCGCGAACAACCGAGTCGAAAGTTATAAAGGAAAATCGTTTTGATACATTTGCCACTGGAATGCATGTAAAGGTAGTGTTGTTGCTAAGACTGTAGGGTAAGCTACTTTCACATGGATAAAAAAAAAGAAGAAAAGAAGTGCAGTAAATATGGACTTTAAAATACATACCTTAATCATTTGTTCAGCAGAAGAGATGTGTCACAGCACTGAAGATGAACAAGTGGTCAAGCTCTTAAAGTGTGCATTTTATAATCCATATTTACTGCAAATTTCTTCTTGTTTTGGTCCATACTACCTCCTCCAAAAATATGGGAAACAAAGCTCTCCATGCTACCACGTCTGAAAGTTGCTTACCCTGAGGGCACAGTAGCTACAGCGCTGGCACATGTATTCCACTGTCAGAGGTATCAAAACGATTTTCGTTCATAGATTTTGAGTCGACAGTTTCAGAACCAGGGTCCCTCATCTCATATTGGTACGTTAACCCTTCTCCATCATCCCTGAAAGTTTGTGACATCATCGCAGAATCACACGGTATGAACTCCTGACCAGTAGGGAGTGAATGTGGGGGTGGGAATATGTTTAAAGACCGCTTCCAGTGATGGTTCCGCAATCGTCTACTCACACAATAATCGATCTTTCCGTTTGTTTATACGTTTGCGTTACTTTGTTAATGTTGAGGGCAAACTGCCAATCCCTGCACCAAACATCGACACTACAGGTCTCCCAGTTTAACGTCATACGTCAGTCGGTTTGACAGCAATTCATACAACAATAAATTTGAAAAAAAAAATGGTTCAGATGGCTCTAAGCACTATGGGACTTAACGAATTGGTTCAAATGGCTCTGAGCACTATGTGACTTAACATCTGAAGTCATCAGTCCCCTAGACTTAGAACTACTTAAACCTAACTAACCTAAGGACATCACACACATCCATGCCTGAGGCAGGATTCGAACCTGCGGCCGTTGCAGCAGCGCGGATCCGGACTGAAGCGCCTAGAACCGACTCGGCCACAGCGGCATGCAAGAAATTTGAAACAGAATAGGTCTTTACAGGATTGCCAGTCAGATATATGGACACATCCTTTGAAAAATTTACAGAACACGATGGGAAAGATTGTTTTAAGATGAGATGCCTGACCATTACACTTGAGTGGGGACACCAGGGGAATGGATCCTGGGTTTGCTTGTGGGAACGTCCACAAATAGTTACTGTCTCCGTCTACTCCCTCGCTTATCCCTCCCCCCCCCCCCCCCCAGATACGAAGGGCGCGAAATGGAGACCACAGTGAAAATGCGATGAAGCTTAACGCAGATGTGTTAGGCAGTGTCTGTAGTATGCCCAACGATCGCGTCACGTCGCTGTTTTCAGTTCTGAGCGCACAGTGAGCACTTAAAGATGCGTAGCAAATAGTGTCTCCTGGCAAGTATGAGAGTCTGGCAAGAGATTTCATCTGATGTGATGCAGCCCACTTAACGTGACTGTCATGCATTTCCTTCTTCGTGACAATTCTCGGCTGCAGTCTGCAGCGGGAATGAAGATGCTCCTGCAGCATTTTCGGTGGGAAATGTTTGATCACCAGTAACACAGCCCGTAAATGGCTCCCACTGAGTTTCATCTTTGCCCACATGAAGCGCTGGCTATGAAGACAACATTTTGGCGCAGACAACGAGGTGTGGACCAATATACAGAATTGGCAGAAAGCACAGGCGGTTGGCATCTATGGCGACAGTATAGGAAAGTTGGTACAACGCTACGACAAATGTCTAATTCGGAGCGGTAACTATGTAAACAATCACACTGAAGGTGTAGCTAACTGTTATAATTTTTTTTTTTTTTATTTTCACAGTGGTTTCCATTGCGTGACAGATCAGACCTTACATTCGGAATAGCCCTTGTGTAACTTCCGTTACCCCCACTTATAACATGTACAGATTTGTGTGACCGCAATAATAACAACAATGAAATGTGCAAAATATTTTGATGTAATAATGATGATTTTCTTTAATTTACATAAAATTTATCAAATATTTTATTGGAATAATAGTAAGTTGTTTACATCGGTGAATAATACATTGCTTTAGCATAACACCCAAGAAATTTCATTTCAGAAAATATAGTTTTTGAAAATAATACCTTCAAAAATTTGACAAATACTTGTGACATACAATTCATTTCAGAATTATAATAGCAACAGATTCTCGGAACTTTGACATCGTTATTACGTACTCAATACAAAAACGAAGTGTTGCATTAATATCGGGAAAAGTAGCCTGCAAGCTATGGTAATACAAGCTTATAATTGAGGGGAATGTTGTTTCTTACAGTAGCTTCTGTCTGTTTTCGGCAAGTCAGCCTTGGCGTTTATTTTTCCCAGTGGAGAGTCATTCCCCCTATGTCTTCCCTTACTCATCTTCCTGTGGTTTCGTGGTTATGCCTGTGGACTTACGAACTGCATCGGGTTTGTTCTTGACGACAGATACGTGTAGCCTGTAAATGTGTGCTACGATGTAAGTTGAGTATTATTATGGCAGTCCAAATAACATTTATTAATGCTGCACTACATTTCAAAGTGATGCAACAACATGACACTATTTTAAACATAGTCACCAAGTCTCTGTAAATAGCAACCGGAACGTTCTACCAATCCTTCAGTTCCTCGACGACACAGATCTGCTGTTTGGTCACGGAGGCCTTTGAAGACCGTTGTGTGAACGTCGTCATCGTTGGAAAAATATGTCAATCCCCCCCCCCCCCCCCCCAGATGTTCTTTCACAATGCCATTAAGACGGAAATTGCACAGCACACGATCTGGACTTCCCAATCAGCATATCAGCATCACTCACCTCTGTCTGGCCTTAGTAAAATAGTTGGCACCATTCCACAACTGCTAGACACGACTTGGGCTGTTGATAAAATTTCGATAAATCAATGCACCGATATTTCGCTTAAAGTATCGATTTATGTCGCAGTAAGTTTTCCAACAACATATCGATGTCGAAATGGCATTATCGAGTCGCGATATTTTCATTTTGTATTCTATTTTATTCACAGTTTTCGGAACATATTTGAAGTTGTTCTCTTGAATTACAGTGGGACGTAATTTTAACTTTCACTGTATGAAGGATTCCTACTATTTTTGAGTCTTTCTCAGAGACTGTGTGAAGCAATTATATGTGCTACAAAAAAAGAACTCCAACTGCACTGAGAGAGTAGCGGTGTGAATGGAATAACAAGATTTCGGATCTAAAGAAACAGCGAACTAGTTGCGTTAAAAACAATTTCTGACACAGAATGAGATTTTCACTCTGCAGCGGAGTGTGCGCTGATATGAAACTTCCTGGCAGATTAAAACTGTGTGCCCGACCGAGACTCGAACTCGGGACCTTTGCCTTTCACGGGCAAGTGCTCTACCATCTGAGCTACCGAAGCACGACTCACGCCCGGTACTCACAGCTTTACTTCTGCCAGTACCTCGTGTCCTACCTTCCAAACTTTACAGAAGCTCTCCTGCGAACCTGCAGAACTAGCACTCCTGAAAGAAAGGATATTGCGGAGACATGGCTTAGCCACAGCCTGGGGGATGTTTCCAGAATGAGATTTTCACTCTGCAGCGGAGTGTGCGCTGATATGAAACTTCCTGGCAGATTAAAACTGTGTGCCCGACCGAGAGCATCTGTAAAGTTTGGAAGGTAGGAAACGAGGTACTGGCAGAAGTAAAGCTGTGAGTACCGGGCGTGAGTCGTGCTTCGGTAGCTCAGTCAGCCTTCGGCGGCGCAGCGGTTCGGACGGTGTTTACGTCCCTGCCGCACGTCTGCGCGAGAGGTGTTTACGTTACGTGTGTAGCGGTGTGTCGCGGTAATACATAGAACGAATCATGGCCTTGTCCTTCCGCAAATCGACACTGAAATTTAGTTTTGTTACCGAATATGCTCGACCGAAGGCTTACGAGATCGAACGTTATTTACGGGACGAGGTGAAAATCGAACCTGACGTTCTAGTTGGAATCCACTTATCTATAGTCAGCAGCGTGGTTTATGTCAAGCTTATAAATGAAGCGGCATGTGACGAACTACTACTTCGACACCGACAAGGACTTCGTTTCTGTCATTCGGACGGGAATGTTGGAGCGGTCACAGTTGAACACGCCGGCATGGGACTCAGAACGATCCGCATCTTTGAGCTTCCATTCGAAGTGCCAGAAGAATTGGTGACAGACGCCCTGCGTCCTTACGGAACGGTCCTATCCCACGTGGCTGAAAAATGGGCGAGCTTCAAGACGTATCCTGTCCTCAATGGCGTCAGACAAATACGGATTGAACTCCGAAAACATGTCCCGTCATACTAGTACATCGCCGGTTGTAGGGCGATTGTCATTTACGACGGACAACCAAGGACGTGCTCTGGATGTGGGAAGGAGGGACACATACGTTCTGAGTGTGCTCAACGAAGGTTATTACAGCTGCCACGGGATGATCCACCCCTCACGCCGCATCCGACTGTGCTCCCCATGACTTACGTCGCCGCATTACGCGATGACGTGGGCCGCGAGACAGACGCGTACCAGAACACACAGACAGCGGCGGATCGTGGCGAGCCACAGAAAGACGACGTTGCGCTGGACCGCCTGCAGCAGTCACAGGACGCCCTCTCTTCGGTTCCGCTTGAGGCCCCTTCAGATAAGGCACTTGGAGACGTCGAAAATACGACGGCGCACGATTCTGACGTCCCCCACGAACAACTGGAGACCATGCTGACCTCTGATTCCGAGGCCCGGCAACGTAAACAGCGCTCACCAAAACGCCGGAAGAAGCGCCGCCTCACGGTGGAGAACGATCACTCTGATCTAGTAGATAATTCTGAGAAGTTTACGGGTACAGAACAGACGACCATGGATACAGAAGAACTACCTCGCGTGGATGCAACGGTGGTCAGCGGGACGGCGGCACGACCTACTGCTGACGATGCTCCAGACACAGCGAAGGAGCTCGATAGACGGCAACAGGCTACTGAGGAGGCTACGGCGCCTGCATCGCACGACAACGATGGGACACTAGGGGACTGGTCAGAAGAGCCACCCCCTTGGGGAACAGATGATGCCGGAGGAACTGCTCCCACGCACTCTCCCGGTGTAAGACCGGCAGGGTGCACGGAATAATGGCAGACTATATGAGGGGACGGCGGGGGACGTTAGTCCGACAGCAGCCTATGTACGGCAAAATTAGCGACCGTACGGTACCCTATCTATGTTGACCGCCATGCACCAAGCTTATCGGATAGGGTCTGTTAACATCAATCGCATTGGGACGCCGGTGAAAATCAAGATGCTCAGTGACATGATAAAGGCTGCTGATTTAGACATCGCACTATTACAAGAAGTTCGGGTACTTCCCCCCTCGGACTTTTACGGTTACGACATTTACTGTTCCCCGTGTGACGAGAGAGGCATTGGTACAGCTATACTATTAAAGGAAGGGATACGTGCAGACGAAGTAGAGTATTTGCCTTCTGCCCGTGGTACGGCCGTGACCATAGGAGGAATACGTTTGATCAACATATACGCACCGTCAGGTTCGGATAAGAGAAGGGACAGAGCAGATTTTTACGCCCATGAGGTTGCACCGTTGTTCCAGGGACGATACGATGGTTGCATACTCGGCGGAGATTTTAATTGTGTGCTTGACAGAAAGGACCAACAACCTAACTATACTACTAGCCAAGAACTTAGGGAGCTGGTCAATGGGATGGACTTAGTCGATACATGGAACCTGAAGTATCGCAACCAACCAGGATATACATTTTTTACTAGCCACTCCGCGGGCCGTTTGGATCGAATCTACGTTTCAAGGGCGTTAGCAGTGTCGACGGTGGACGCAGAAATATGGCCGACAGCGTTTACAGACCACGAGGCATATATTTGTACAGTTAACCTTGATAGACAGCAGGTGTGGAGACGGAGGGGTAATTGGAAGATGAACGTCTCCCACCTGCGAGATGCAGAATGCCGACGCATGGTGGAGGACGCGTGGCATGGCTGCCTCCGTCGACGAAATTCTTTCGGTTCTATCCTGCAGTGGTGGATCGAGTGCGCGAAGCCAGCTTTACGGAGGACGTTAATAGGTTATGGGAAGGAGGTTTCTCAATGGCAGAGCACGACCACTGAGTTTTACTTTACGGCTCTCCGGGAACTGTTAGCTCAACCACCTACACCAGAACGCCAGACGGCCGTCCACCGAGTTAAGGCGAAGCTGGTACAACTTGCGACGCAGAGGATGGCAGGTACGATGATACGCGCGAGGTCGCAGGATTTCCTGCCCAACGAGGTTCCCTCGATGCATTACGTGATAAAGGAAAGACGAAGAAGACGCAGGAATTTAATCCATGAGATCGATCTCGGCGATGGACGTCGTTATACAACACAAAGGGGCATAGCACAGGCGTTCACGGATCATTTTAGCAGATTCTATGCGAGCAACGGGGAGGGTCAGAGGGAGCTGGGGAACGTCCTGGAAGAGATCCCTGACGCGACGACTGTGAACGGGGAAGCAGACGGGTTATCCGAAATTACGTGTGAAGAGCTGGAAGAAGCGATTACACGAGGTGCTTGCAACAAGTCCCCAGGTCCAGATGGATTCCCGTTGGAATTTTACCGTGCCTTCGTGACCATTATGACACCGATGTGGCTATGTATGTTTAATGAGCTTCTGCGGCAAGAAGTACCGGTTCACATTCAGTTCACGGAAGGACTCATGATACCGATACCGAAGCCCCGTGGTGGCAAACGGCCTTGTGATTATCGCCCCTTGACCCTCCTTAATAGTGACTACAAGATCTTCATGCGCATCCTGGGAAGTCGTATCAAAAAGTCGCTGGAGCATCGAATACATGCCGATCAGACTTGTCTTGGCGGCATCAGTAATATCCACACAGCCTTGGGAGACTATCGTGACGTCGTCGCCCTCGCGGCTGCATGCCGCCTCCGGGGGGCGATGGTTGCTGTAGATTTCGATCATGCTTTTGATCGCGTGGATCATGTGTACCTCGCGGCGGTGATGAACAGGATGGGTGTCTCGCCATTACTGACCAATGCTGTGATGCGGCTGTTGCACGGCGCCAGATCAGCGATGGTGGTCAACGGAGGGAGAACTGAGTATTTTAAGATCTTAAGATCAGTGAGACAGGGTTGCCCCTCGTCGATCCTCCTTTATGCGATTGCCTTAGAACCGTGCCTCGCAGGCCTTCGCCGCCGTCTTACTGGGATCTCCCTACGGCATTTATCATTCAAATGCAGAGCATATGCGGATGATATTGTGTTCCTCGTACGGAATGAGAGGGAGACTCAAACAGCACTGGATTGGCTACAGACGTATGGGATGGCAGCTGGAAGTGTGGTCAACTACCGAAAATCACAATTCATGCATGTGGGGCGTGGCCTAGAACCAGGAACGGAAGGACCCTTACCTGCGGTGGAAACCCTTCGCTGTTTGGGTATCACCTTTCATAAAGAGACAGCGGGAACGGCTGCGGACAACTACCGAAGACTGTTACTCAGAGTCCGCACGGCAGTGCGACTAAACGCCCTACGGTCGATGGATATGCTGCAGCGAGTGTTACTCGTCAACCTTTATCTCGCGCCCATGATGTGCCACCTGACACACCTTCTCCCCTTGACGCGTACGATGGCTATGAGGATTCAGGCGGCTTTTGGGTACTATGTGTGCCTGGGACAACTCTTTAAGGTACAGTACAACACGCTTACCCTCCCAGCGCGAGAGGGGGGCGTTGGTTTAGTGAACGTGCACGAGAAGGCGCGTGCCATGTTTATTAATACTATGCTCAAACGGTGGCGCAACAGGAACCACTCGCTTACGGGGACGATTATCGAAGAACTCGTACCAACATCGCATCTTCCTCCAGTCAGTGTCGGCCATATATCACCCCCTTTAACGTATGTGCGCACGTTCATCGTGGAATACAGTTACGTTCGAGAGCGTTTACCGACGACCCGACAGTCGACATCGAAGGACGTGTACCATCTGCTCCTTCGACAGATCGCCCGGAATAGGGTGGAACGCAAACATCCAGCTGTTAATTGGCACGTGGTGTGGCGCACGGTCCACCACCCCCACCTACCTACATCAGTCAGATCAACATGGTACCTTGTCGTCAACCGAAAATACCCTACAAACGATAAAAAGTACGCAATACATTTGGCGGATTCGCCCTTGTGTCAGCAATGCGGCGTGCTGGATACGGACTACCATCGGCTGGTCTGCGGCGAGGCATTGGCTGTCTGGACTCTCGCAAGAAAGATAATAGCGTTCATGCGGCGCACTATCTATACAGCAGTCTCTTCTGACATAGTATTTTTTCCAGAGGAAACGTATTTTCCGCGTCATAAGACGAACGCGGTGGCGTGGATCACAGGTATGACGGTCCATTACATCTATAGAGACACACGTACGAACTTACTGAACGTCCTGGATTACTGGCAATACTTGCAAGATGGACACACAAAACTATTACGGCTACAAAAGTACAAGGATTGGTATGCCAATTTCCTAGTAACGGTTTTTGCGGACCCGCCATATACCTGGGGTGTGCCGGGTGCGCGAAGATGAGCGGCGGTGCTGTCTTGTGAAACCGACCAAGTTAAAGTGATCGACTAAGAACACTATGCGAGTATGCGACTTGCGAAAAACTCACGCTTGAACAGTTATCAAATGGATGTATTTCAAATTTTGTTTTCATATCCAAAATACTTTTCTTTAGGGTGCCGGAGGTGGCCCCACTTCGATTTTGTTGTTATTTCATGCTGCATGGTAGGACGGCAGCAAGGATCCTTCCAGAACAGTTATCATGTGACAGGACGTACTATGTTTATTTTGTGAATAATAAAGGTTTCTGTTTCTCCTACCTTCCTTCATATAAATAAATAAAAAAAACCCTCACTAAAAAAAAAAAAAAAAAAAGTGGTCAGAGCATAAAAAAAAGATGGTAGAGCACTAAAAAAAAAATGAAAAAAAAAGAAAAAAAAAAAAGATGGTAGAGCCCTTGCCCGCGAAAGGCAAAGATCCCGAGTTCGAGTCTCGGTCGGGCACACAGTTTTAATCTGCCAGGAAGTTTCAATTTCTGACACATCTAGTGTGCTGTTTCTTCATATCGACATTCTTCAAAAACAGTTGCTGAAAATGATGAACAAAAATCTAAACGACAAGGCTGGTCGTTGCGGCGGGTGGAGACGTGTGAGGGGAAATGCTGACGTAATCGGCCCTCGGCGCTACCACCAGAAACTGCATCGTTCATCTTCACTACATAATTTTGACACTACAACTGCTAGGTAGCTGACGTTTGCAGAAATGGGAAAAAAAGAAACAGGGAACTCAATAGGAAGTGTTCCGGACAAATCCTATAAGTGACGAAACCGAACGATGGACCCATTAGACACCTTTTATTGTGCCGCTCACATGCAACTACTATTGTTAGAAAAGTGGTTACCGCCAGACTCAAAACGAGCATCGTTTTCTTTTCAGTTCTTGCTGTAAGAGAGATACCGCGCGACCGTTACGGTCGCAGGTTCGAATCATGTCTCGGGCATGGATGTGTGTGATGTGCTTAGGTTAGTTAGGTTTAAGTAGTTCTAAGTTCTAGGGGACTGATGACCTCAGAAGTTAAGACCAACAGTGCTCAGAGCCATTTGAATCATATCTAAGAGGGATACGTAGGCTGCTAGCTTATTGATACACAGAATACCTAATAATAAATCAATACTTAAATATACAGCTCTAAAATCGACAATGTATTTGTAATGTGAATCCGATATTTTTATAGGCAAGTACGTCGATATTTTCTCAGCCTATATAACGATTTTTTCTATATATCGAAAGCCAATAATGCCATTTTCTTAAATATCGATATATCGGATTCCCGATATTTTTAAAAATATCAACAATCCTAAACACGACATTGCAGTCGGTCAACATATCGCCAGAACTTCACAGCTAATACGTGTGCGATTTGGACTTGTTGTCCACAAGGATCGTACCTTCCCATGTACTTCAGCGTTCGAGTACGTTTCCAGTTGCCGTGGCATTTCACCCGCACACAGTGATGCGCCCGTTATCCGTATCGCAGGCCAGCTGTGTCTGCAGGAAACCCAGAACATGTACTCTCCTCCGATAATGCGCTACTCTTGTTGCGCAATGATTTTAACGAGGGACGATAAGTGTAACATACCCTCTATGTCCGTATGCACGTAGTTGGAATGTTTCCGGCAAGGTCACAAGCCCATCCAGTTGAGCAACTCCTACATCTACGTCATTAGTCCGCAAGTCACGTGACGGGGTGTGGCGGAGGGTACTTCAGGTATCACTATCTGAGCCCCCTTTTTCTCTGTTGATGTCTGAATCCATTGGAACTCGAGTGCACCACGACCGTATTATTGTAAATATATTTTGGATAAATGGCAGCACCGATCGTAAATGTTGAAATCTATTATTTTACAGATTTCGGTCACTGTGTAACCATCTTCAGTGCAAATTATTCGAACTTTGTAGGCCCATACCACAACAGCACAGCATTTTCCACGAGGTATAATATGTAATATGATGATTACTACCAATAGATATCTTTACTTTTACTGCGTACAATAATTTTTAAATTTACAGAAGAGCCTATCTTGTAACTTTAGCAGTTAACCTTAGCAGTTGCCAATCCATCGTAAAGACTTATGTTGGTGTGTTTCTATTTCTACTCGTTGTGATATGGGCCTACAAGGTTCGAATAATTTGCGCTGCAGATGGCCACAGACTGATCGAAATCGATATGTAAAATAAAAGATTTCAATATTTACGACCAATATTGCCATTTATCCAAAATAAATTGCCCTTTCTTTGTTCCAGTCGCGAATGACGCATGGGAAGAAAGAGTGTCGGTAAGCCTGTGTATTAATTCTAACGTCTCAAATTTTTCCAGTGCGAGAATTTCGCGAGATGTACGTGGGAGAAAGTAATACAGGGTGGCCCAAAAACCCATTAACATTCGAAAATACACAAATTCACGGATTAATGTAGGTAGAGAGGTAATGCTTGACACACATGTCTGAAATGACATGGGGTTTTATTGAAACCAAAAGCGAGTGCAAAAATCGGCCAACAGATGACAGCAGCATATCTGTGACGCCGCATGAGAACTGTGTATAAAATGAGCTGTAGTGAAAGAGGGTGTCCCCACCCTACAGCGCTCCCAACGCCTTCTCCAATCCCATCTTGACCGGTTCACTGCTTGGTGTAACCAGTGGTTGCTCAAGGTCAATCCTTCCGAAACCCAGGCGATCATTGTAGGCAAAACCACCCCTTCCTTCCGCCTCCTTGATTTCTATCTCACCGTCTATGGCCGTCCCATCGCCCTCACTCCCACCCTTAAGTACCTTGGCGTCACCCTCGACCGTCGCCTCTCCTGGACTCCCCATCTCCAGACAATCCAAGCCAAGGCACGTTCCCGCCTCCGTCTCCTCAAGCTCCTTTCCGGCCATACGTGGGGTCTGGACCCCTCCACCATCCTCCACACCTATAAATCCCTCATCCGCCCTATCCTTTGTTATGCCCATCCAGCATGGATCTCTGCTCCCCCTACCTTTTATAAATCCCTCCAAATCCTTGAACGCCATGCTCTCCGCCTCGCCTATCGCATCCGTCTCCCCTCCCCCACACGGATCCTCTACGATCTCATCCCCTTCCCCCACCTCCTCCTTTTCCTTGAAAGGATACGGATCCTGTACACCTCCCGCAAACTCGATCCTCCTCACCCGCTCATCTCCCCGATCCTCTCCCACCCCCGCCCGCTGCCGCGCCTGTATTCGCACGTCCCACCCGGTCTCCATCTCTCCACCCTCCTTACCCTCTCCCAAGGTGGCTTCCGCCAGCTCCCCCTCCCTGATGATGCCCTCCTCCCCTCCATCTACCCCTCCTACCAACTTTGATCCTCCCGCCCTCCTCCTGTACTTACTCCTCTGGGCACCCTCCTTCCCTCCTCTCCCTTTTCCCCTCCCTCCTCCTTTTCTCCCCCCTCCTCCCCCGGGCCTCCCCTCCCCTGTTCCTCTCCTCCTGCCCCCGACTCCTCAGCCATTGGCATCCTTTTTCTCCCCTCTCCCCCACCTCACCCCTGTTCCCCTCTTGGCAGGTCCCCGGACTCGCACACGTTACGTGGACATTCGCGCGCCGGAGATCACCGCCATCAGTGTTTTGTGTGTGTGCCGTCGTGTTTAGTGTTCAGTGTTCACCGTCCACTCCATCGTTCACCAGTGCCATCGTCATCTTCAGTGTTTGTGCGTCGTCTCCTCAGCTAGCAGTGTGGATTATCGACGAGTGTGAACGGCTCCGTGTTTGTCTCTATGTGTCTCCTGTTTTATTGCCCACCGTTCTGTGACTTACGCGTCTTCTCACTGTTTTTGGTCCTTGTATATTCTATGGATGAAGAGCAGCGTAGTGTGCTGCTGACAGCCTGCCTGTTGTACAGGTTTTAAAATAACAATAAAGTAAAAAAAAAAAAAAAAAGAGGGTGTTGCATGCGACAGCAGTCGCGCCATGTTGTCTTTACCAGAAAAGGCAGTGTTGGTGAAGCTTTCCTATCAGAATGGAGAATCTGCTACTGCTGCTTTGCAATATTATCGCCGTAAGAAGGGTATTCAAACGGGGCAATTTGCAATATTATCGCCGTAAGAAGGGTATTCAAACGGGGCAATGTCCAGTGACAAGTTTCTCTGGAAGAAAATGGCGAAGAGGATCGATAAACATCTGCTGGAGGGTAAGACTTTTATCCAGGATGGCGCTCTGTGTCACACTGCTACACACGTGACAGACCTCTTGCGCACATCTTCGGGTGAGCTGACACTTCCGTCATTTTTGGCCTCCCAGGTCCCGATATCTCAGTCCGTGTGACCATTGGTTGTGGGTTTATGCGAAGTCGCAAATCTACCGCGATCGTCCGACGTCATTAGGAATGCTAGAACAGACGGCGGTTTCTCACCATCCCTGCTGATATGCGGTACCATTCCGTTCACAAAATTTGCCCTCGACTACAGATCTTGTTGATGAATGACGGTGAATATGCTGAGCATTTGCTGTAAAGAACACCAGCGTTGATAAAAATCAATTTTTATGCTAATTATTGCTCTTTTATCATATGAAGCGTCATCTGTTGGTCATTTTGTGCACGGTTTGGATTTTAATAACTCCCATGTCATTTCAAGCATGTGTGTCAGTTTTTACCTGTCTACCTACATTATTTGGTGAATTATTGAATTTTAAAATGTTAACAGATTTTGGGTCACCCTGTACAGTTTCCGATTCTTCCCCGAAACTAGCCTCCCAAAATTTCAATAGGAAACCTCTAGTTCCGCTCTTCGTTGGATGTTCTCTATCTGTTCTATCAGTCCAACCTGGTGCGGGTCCCAAATTGATGAAGAGTACTCAAGAATCGGACGAACAAGTGCCTTGTAAACCACATCTTTCGTGGATTAGTTACATTTCCTTGAGATTCCTCCTGTGAATCTCAGTTTGGCGTCTCCTTTTCCTACTGTTTTCTTTATGTGGTCATTCCACTTGAGGTCGATCTGGATAGTTACTTCTAGATATTTTACGGTAGATACCACTTCCAGCAATTTGTGATCAATAGTGCAGTTGTTCTGTAGTGGATACCTTTTCCTATGTATGCACAATGTGCTATTTTTATTTACGTTCACGGTAAACTGCCATAGACTTAACCATTCATCAGTTTCCCACGCACGTAACTTATAACCGCTCTTTTAACTGTTAACGATATTATCACGTTTATTCTCATATAGGGGAGAGACGATCGATAATATTGGAAATAATTTTTTAATAGCATGTAAAAAGTATTAATTAAAATTATCGATATAGAATTTCTCATCAGAATAACGCCCACAGCAAAATAGCGCCTTAGGGAAATCAAAGAGGGTTCTACGTGGCTACTCTTGTTTCTAAATTCTACTATATAAACCATGCGCGGGTATTGTAAGTTGTCTTCTTTCATGCGCTCTGAATAAGTCTACGTAGCTGCGGCGTGCGATATAGCTGGCATTTCCGTGTGATATGCTGTGGAAGCGATCAGGGCACTTCTGTTAAACTGCAAGAAAAGTGACTATAGTTAAATTACTCTGGACAGACCTAGGTTGAAACTTATACTGAGGTCTAGATAGATTTTTGACATAAGATCAAAGACTAAGAGTATCTGAGGAATTGAGTGCGCGAGAGAAAGTAACGCTCAGTATTAAACGCTATTACATGCCGAATAAACAATAATAGGATCTGTGGGCTATACGATGGGACGTTAAACTGAATATAAGAACAGAAATGGACACTTAGCTTTGTGAAAATAAAAGCGTACGAAGTTTGAATGACTGTATCGAAATATAGTAATGGACCATGGTCCTTGAGTGTCGAACTACAAAAAACGCGGACATTTTAGTTGCCGTAATTGCTGGGGGTAATAATTGTAGGATCAATCCTCCTTTTCTCTGTATACAAAACCCAATCGTTGACGATCATTTATTATTAAAAGTTGTCAATAAAAAAACTAAAGTGATTTCCACAATTTCTTGAGCATTAGTCAACGATAATCATAGGCAAACCGCAAACTGTATCTCTGGATGATGGAAGGTTCGATTATGAAATATTACGAAGAGTAGATTGTGTCTTAAAAGCTATTTAACATTTCGTTTCCAATCGGACAGAAATAATACAAAATCAGAAACAATGCGGATAAGTAATAACGTCGTCAATAAATAGTTCAAATGGCTCTGAGCACTATGGGACTTAACATCTGTGGTCATCAGTCGCCGAGAACTTAGAACTACTTAAACCTAACTAACCTAAGGACATCACACCCATCCATGCCCGAGGCAGGATTCGAACCTGCGACCGTAGCGGTCACGTGATTCCAGACTGAAGCGCCTAGAACCGCACGGCCACACCGGCCGGCCGTCGTCAATAGGAAGTTGAAATAATAACTAACATCCAAAGACGTTAACTATCTTGTCTTCGGTAACGCAGCAGCAAATGAAGGATGATCGACTGTGCAAAAAGTCAACATTTATTATTCTGAAGAAAACCCGAAATTTAGTCGCCGTCACAGTGAATATGTTTGTGGCTGCTCCATCTGATGTGTAGGTATAACGAAAGGTCGGGCATAAACAGACGATAACAACATCAATGACTTACGTCAAAGAAGTCGACGACAGCAGATCTACGGAGGGCGGCTACAAACTGAAATGTGTCCTTTATTAAACAGAGCTTGTGAATTTTGCAGTTCCTTACCATTTTGGAGACACTTAATTTTTAGGATACTTTATCCTCCGGAAGTTAGCTGTGACATTTGGAATTTCAGTGACTAAAAATAGGAACATATCTACTAAAATTATCCCCATCAAAACTGGATCTGCACCTGGTTCACGGGAGATTTTGCTACGCCTAGGGGATCGTTCAATACTGCACAAGGCTGATGTTTAAGGTAACACTTGGTGGATGTGATTGCTTACCCCGTAAAAGATGAACCGCGACTCGCTCGAATCGCAGTTGGCGAGAGTTGCGACAGCCGCCCCTATGGTGAGGCCCAGCTCCAATGCGATCAGGGTCAGGTCCTGCGAAAAAGAGTTTCGGCTCTTAGTGGCTACTCAGCTGTGGAGAAATCAGCTTAAAAAGCCAAGCTACCATCAAGTGGGTATAATTTTTTATCAGTGCACCTGAAATTTTAGATTAATCTATCATTGCTAATCGTAGTTGAGCTCCGTGGGTCTGGATTGCATTTATTGAAGAAATACGGCAGTCATACACTTTTTCAAAAAGTCGTACGACAACCGCCAAGGGCGGTTGATAAACAATTCATTATTCACAACTGAATCTTGAAGTTATTTACAACAGCTTACACGGCAACATCTAAACTAGACCAAACTTTAGCACTGGCCCAGGCCGAAAGAAAGTTGGCTACGTATGGAACTATGGTAATGCCTCTGGCGGTTTATGTACGACCTGGTACAATTCATCTAGTTTACGAAGGGCTTTTGTCTCAATGTAGCGCGCATTCGAAAACGAACAGCGACAGAATACAAAACCAATTATCTTTATTTTTTACGATCTGTCTTTTTGTTCCTTTTTGGGTTTACTTTCAATATCAGTCGAACTTAGTTTTACTTTTATCTGAGCTTCTTCTGAAATGAGTGGCAAATATTAGGCATTTGCAGTTACTCTTTTTTCCCCTTTCCAAAGACAGTATAATGACTTGCTACTTGATGATAGTTTATACGGGTTTCAGTGTGATGTTTTTTCCTAGAGAGTCTGTCTTGTTTTCTGTTATTTTCTTTCGGTATATGCTACTTCTTCTGTGGGGGTGGTTAGGGTGAGACGTAAGAGTACAGCTTAATTTTTTTTTTTTTTGCACGTTCCACTCTGTATGATATCGAATACATTTCTATTTCATTGCTCCACTGTATATCTTCCTACAGGTGACACCACGATGAAGTCAACCGAACGCAATTCTCTAGATGGCTCCACCGTCTTTCGTAATCAATCAACATGTCTCGTTACCATCTCCTATCCAGTACTTGGCATATTTTTCTTAAAATGTAATTGTCAGGGTACGATACGTGACGTTTTGCAATTTATGGTAGTACGTAAGCTTCTTGACCGCATTTCAGTATCACAGATATACACGTAATATACAGGGTGTAAACGATAACTGTTTACAACGTTCCATTGTGGTGCAGAGGAAGTCGAGGCAAACAAGCTGATACAGAACACTTGAGGTCTATCAAGACAGGAAACTACCACAAGTTCACCTACAAAAACCAAACTAAAGCGCACGCGCGTTGCGTGAGGTTTTTGTTATTCCTCCACTTTCTTCGCACAAACTATTGATTCTTGAGAAAAGCTGAATGAGACCATTTTGTAAAAAATTCAATATAGTTTAATTTTCTTGTAGAATACGTTTCCGCGAGAGGCCACAGTTTTCTAGGTATTCAAGAAAAACGTACAAAAGTGATCTACAAGGTAACCCACCGCTCACACTCATCCCACCAGTGTGGATTCTTAACATGTCGTTCATTGCGTCTTTTTTTGGCTTTCACACATTGGGCTGTCACGCCACGGGCCTAGTCGGGCACTTACAAATTATAAAGCTGATATTTGTGTAAATTTTACCTCACAATTTTGTAATTTTAACAGCTCACAATTTACAATTAAATCGTTTTGTTTGTCTGGTCTTCTTACAATGAAACTATTCCGCTCGTAAGGGTTAAGTTTACATCAAAATATAAACGTAATTAATTTTTGGTTAACGTTTACAAAAGTCGTTTTTCTTTCATTACCCTTAAATTAATAATGTTAACGGAATTACTGATGAAGCAAGTGGCCAAGAAACACCAGTCAATGAAGGCCGAAAAAGGTCGAATATGGGAAATAATATGTGCTGTTGCAAATTTTTGTATGGTGATAGAAGAGAGTGCCATGAACAACATACCGAAAGTCCTGACCAGCTGGGAGTGAATGTGGGGGTGGGTTATGTTGAAAGGGCACTTTTGTATTTTTTTCTTGAATAACTCGAAAACCGCAGACTGTAGCAAAAACGTATTCCAGTACAAAATTAAACTAGGTTAAATTTCGTACAAAAAAGGCACATTCTTTTTTTTTCTAGGAGTAATAGTTCGTTGCGAAGAGAGCGAAAGAATAGTGAAAATCTCTTGCGACGCATATGTGCTGCAGCTTACGTGGAATTTGTTGGCCAGTTTGTGGTAGTTTGCCGACTTGATAGACCACAAGTGTCCCATATCAAATTGGTTCGTCTCGACTTCCTCTATATCACAGTGGTACGTTGTAAACAATTATCCTTTACACCTCGTATATCATGTCTATTATTCGCTCCTAGATACCTGTTTAGTTTGAACAGTGGCATCAAGTAACAATAAAGCCATCCAGCGTCACTCCTGTCAGCAGTAAAATACATTAAATATTCAATTATAAAATGTCCAACTTTGAGAATCTTCGTATACCCATTAATTACATGTAAATAGAAAGACGGAACAAAGTTCTAATGTGTAGACGAAGATGTTGGACCTTTTATTATTGAGTATGTAATGTATTTACTAATGTATTTTATTACTGAGAACAGTGACATAGATGGTTTTCATGTTATTTGGAGCCATAGTTTTTGTACTGCTGTATACACTATTATAAATGACTTTGAGATACCTTAAAATGTTACTATGATATTTTTATTATTGCCTGTTTACCATTTTAGACTAGGTCGCATGCAAAACGTGTCTTTACTAAACAAAAATGTTATTCCTGACGGGGAGAGGAAAGCAAAGGCTAGAGTGTGGCAGGGTCAGCTACGTAGAGCGTGCTTGTAGTCCTCTGTTAACTGCATCTGCCTAGACTGAACTGGATTGAATCACTATATAGAAAAAAATGTTACTTTAATTCTTTACTTGTCTTTAACTTCTTATTTGATTTACTAGATCACTCAAACTGATGTGAACCTCATAATATTTCTTTTAAAGTGCAACGGAAAACCTTATCTCACTTGAATCATGCACCGGAAAAATCAGAGTACAAATCTATCATATTATTTAAAAATGGATTTATAACCTGGGGTCGTAACATATAAGACTCGTTTTTCTAAGTATTCTAATAAATGATTAATTTGTCAAGCCTGGTTGATCTAAGTGAAGACACACAAAGCAAATACATTCAGAAACATAATGTACATGCATGATCCTACTTTAAAAAACAAAAAGTTTACCAATGCATCAGCACTGAATAGCTAACCTTTTACAAGCAGTACACATCATCACACAGGACAATTAGGATGGGGAAGGCATGAAAATGTTAAGAAAATCATATGGTGTTTAGGATAGAAAATAACGTAGTCACGCACTCATACTTTTACCAAGAAAAAAAATTTAAAATAAAAGTGATTCTTCACTACCGGTAACTACTGCCAGGTCATCTGTATACTCAGCAAAGAGGTCAAGGCTCAACCTTCAGCATGTGCCGAACCAGGAAAACTGCATTAAAATACGTATCATGGAAAACATATGCAGGTATTCTTTCCATTCTGCAATATTAAATATATTCAGTGATTAGCAAAGAATTGAATTTCCATGCACTCCGAGTACCATGAGCCTGAACATACCCATTGTAAACACAAAGAAAATTCATGCATTCAGTTCAAAATGGCTCTGAGCACTATGGGACTCAACTGCTGAGGTCATTAGTCCCCTAGAACTTAGAACTAGTTAAACCTAACTAACCTAAGGACATCACAAACATCCATGCCCGAGGCAGGATTCGAACCTGCGACCGTAGCGGTCTTGCGGTTCCAGACTGCAGCGCCTTTAACCGCACGGCCACTTCGGCCGGCATGCATTCAGTGAGAAACCAAGCGAGGCAGCGCAGTGGTTAGCAGAATGGACTCGCAAACCGGAGGACGACAATTCAAACCCGCGTCCGGACATCCTGATTTAGGTTTTCCGTGATTTCCCTAAATTGCTTCAGGCAAATGCCGGGATGGCTCCTTTGAATAGGCACGGCCGATTTCCTCCCCAATCCTTCCCTAATCCGAGCTTGTGATCCGTCTCTAATGACCTCATTGTCGACGGGACGTTAAACACTAATCTCCTCTTCCTCCCATTCACGGAGAAAAGTCAACCTATTCTTATGTTAGCCAAGTGCTGAAGGCGCAAGTTTGTACTGAAGATGAGTGATATGATGAACTTGATTTCTACCATCGATTATGTGGAGTCATGTCAGAACGAAGTTACCAACATTCAGCTCCCTCAAGTCACCAAAAATACAAAAATTCAACCCCATATTTTGCACAATTATAGATTGCAGATTTACTTGATACAATGAAATGAATTCCACTTCACTCACTTTACACAGGAGAGATGTTTCTTTGTATTCTACTACACGTGGTAGCAAACCAACTTACACACAAGATACTTCCTACAAAAAACATAATAATAATAAATATATACACGAAATCGCCCCTACAATAACTAGCATGATTTTCCCCTACTATCTGAAATGTTGAAAGAAGATTATTAAGTAGAAATATCCCACACTAAGTACATCCAGACAGTTCAATCCACAGAATGTCCGAAAGGCAGGTGTTAGTGGCATTACGTCCCACAGCGTACGTATCATACTGCTCTCGCTTTTCAAAAGTAGAGACTGTGCTCAACAAAGAGGACCACGGTATCCCTTGCCAACCTAACCGTGTCTACCTTACCAAGCACCTGCCGTCATGGTAAAGTTAAACCATTCTGGTTGTGCTATTACTAGTTGGCAAAACTGCTCTACGAGACCATAGCTACCAGCCACCCTTATCAGATTCACATTCACTCGCCTCACGTACGCATTTTAGAGTAAATTATGGGAAAACGATATATATAGACAAAGGTACACATATATCAGTGTAAAAACTGAGAATAAAACGAATGACTTACACCCGAAAGGCCTTGCTACCTTCTTCTGCAAGCAGCGGGTGGTAACACAAATTAGGAATGCCTTAACATAACAGCAAATTATATGAGCTGCAGCTGACGTTTCCCGATAGTGCCAGGCATTTTTCCTTGGTGAAAGCACTGCTACGGGTTGTATCCAGCCTCCTGAGGCCAAATGAGCAGCTACTCGATCGATGACCGGCGTTTCAAAGGTCAAGACATCCGACAATGGCCGGGAGAGTGGTATGCTGACAACGTGCCCCTCCATCCCGCATCCGATGATGCCATAGGTAGAGGATGACGCGGCGGTCTGTCGGATTCTAATGAGCCGTCTAAGGCCAGAAGGAGGAAGTTTACCTACGTTGCCCTAATACTATCTATAGTGGGATGACGCACTGCTGGTTCTATAGAACTTTCGGAGCTGAGCACATCTCTTTCTCCAGCAGTGTTATTGTCACACTGTTTACGTTCAACAATGCCCAAGCCTTAGCGCTCACGCGTCATAATGCGAATACGGAGTCGTTAGCGTTTCCCGTGGAATGGTTACGTGCAGCTGAGACACATCAAAATTATATGATAATTTGCTAATGTGATGAAATACAAGTTAGGATGTCTTCCATAGATTGGTAGAGCAACAATGAATAGTTATCCGGTTTAGTCACAGACGCTGAGTGTAATCACAAACGAAATCAGTGGACAAAAGAGTATCGTCATTGTTAGTCAGCAGCAGTCGGTTACTGTTACTTGGAGAGTTACAGAGGCTGTCACAGCATGAAAGAGATCAATAAAAGATAGAAACAAACGTAGTAAAATGGTATGTAATGTTATCCTTATAAAACAACATTCTTCCACGTAAATCAGACGAACTATAATATTTGTTAGGTCCAGAGATGCAGTTTCGTGTTACGTAACATGGTCAGATTCATTTAGCAACGAAGCGTGTTCTCTCTCTCTCAACTGTCCAATACCCCTGTCTGATGGCCTCATACAAAATTATGAGGGAAAGGTTACGTATTACGAAAACAGAACATTTGTTTTTGGAATTATATAACATGCAAATTTTTATTTTTTACTGGATGTAATCAGTAAATTCACAGAAAATTTACTAGCAAATTTAGGGACAAACGTTGACGCAGATCACAGCGTGAATCATTATTCAGCGACTTCGGAAGTCGAATGCAAACAGAATTATTGAACCACAGGGGACATCAGGTTTTTCGTTCGCTGTTACAGCCGCACTGCGATTCTGCGTTCCGAAAAGAAGCAGCGAGTTTTCTGCAGAGGCAGCACTCGCGGGCGGTGGGCGGCTCATTAATTTGGCTGCCTGCAGGGGAATCCCCTGAGAGGCGGGGGATCTCGCTGCGCGATCTCAGCGCCATCTGCGAGACTGCCAGCTTCGCCTACTGTGCGACTCCAAAGAGGTGTCGGTCCGAGAATCATACTGAGTAGGTAGCGCCCTCCAGGTACTTACTTTCATCATGTAATATCGTGAGTGATCTTTTAGCCCAGAATCCCCCACGTGCATATCTGTACTCAACGCATCAACATACAGTGCGTCGCAGAGGGTATTTCTGGCACCAGTATTATTTTCGGCTTTTGCTATTGCATTCCTGATTGCTGTATGCGAAGAAACAATGTCGGCGAGTACCGTGTAAAGACTTTTTTTTTCTTTTTACTATCTCGGGCATTTGCAGGACATACAGAGACACGACAAAAATATGGAAACACCGCGAGAAATGCATGATTGAACGTAAATGCAGATGCTAGCCAATCCTGTGGGTTGTGGTATTGTATTTGACCGTGAACGGAACCTATGCAATGTTCTCAACACATCGGAAGTTTCATGCGTGGTCAGAACAATGTTCCCTGTAGTTGTGAGTACATTGTTGATTCTCGTATTGCCGCTGCTTCCGTAACAAGGAAACCGAAATATTTGGTTTCTCATGACTGACATATGGAAAGCTGAATTGCGTAATAGGAGATGAACAATTTGGTTTCAGGCGAGGAGTGGGAACTAGAGATGCCATTGGACTGCTGAGAGTGATAGGGCAGAGGTACATGGAGAAGAAAAGGAAGGTGCATGTTGTGTTCATTGATCTTGAGAAGAATTTTGAATGTGTCAGATGGGACAAAGTGATGGAATGAAGTTACAATTCAATCAATACCATTAGCTGCTGACGGGCGTTGATATACATCAACGGGGACAGTTGAAAATGTGTGCCCCGACTGGGACTCGAACCCGGAATCTCCTGCGTACATTGCAGACGCTCTATCCACCTGAGCCACCGAGGACACAGACGATAGTGCGACTGCAGCGATTTATCGCCGGCACGCTCTCAGTGAGACCCACATTCTCAATGTATAGTCCACACACTACATTCGTAGTGCCCCTGCCATTATACCCATTACTCTCGGCAGACAATCCACCGAGTCCCGTAAGAGTTCAGCCAAATTGTGTGCATCCGCACTGAAAGAGGTCATCTGCCGGTTAGCCTTAAGCGATATGAAGATGGCATCTGTTCTTTCGGACGTGAATATGAAATGAATATATCAGGCGCTCAGTCCGGAACCGCGCGACTGCTACGGTCGCAGGTTCGAATCCTGCCTCGGGCATGGATGTGTGTGATGTCCTTAGGTTAGTTAGGTTTACTTAGTTCTAAGTTCTAGGGGACTGATGACCACAGATGTTAAGTCCTATAGTGCTCAGAGCATTTGAAACACTTTTTGAAATGAATATTAACAAGAAGAAAACGAAAAGCATGGTAATTGGAGGAAAAGGGAGAAAATGCCGTATGAAAATAGGGGGAGAGGAAATAGAGCAAATGAATAACTTCAATTACTTGGGAAGTGTAATAATGGATGATATGTATTGCTCAACAGAAATTAGGAAAAGAATTACAATGGCAAAAGAAGGATTCAAGAGGTAACAGAAATTACTTTGTGGACCACTATACAAAGATCTGAGGAAAAGACTTGCCAAATGTTACATCTGGAGTGTTGCACTATATGGTGCGGGCCGGCCTATGTGGCCGAGCGGTTCTAGGCGCTACAGTCTGGAACCGCGCTACCGCTACGGTCGCAGGTTCGAATCCTGCCTCGGGCATGGATGTGTGTGATGTCCTTAGGTTAGTTAGGTTTAAGTCGTCGTAAGTTCTAGGGGACTGATGACCTCAGCAGTTAAAAATGGCTCTGAGCACTGTAGGACTTAACATCTATGGTCATCAGTCCCCTAGAACTTAGAACTACTTAAACCTAACTAACCTAAGGACATCACACAACACCCAGTCATCACGAGACAGAGAAAATCCCTGACCCCGCCGGGAATCGAACCCAGGAACCCGGGTGTGGGAGACTCAGCAGTTAAGTCCCATAGTGCTCAGAGCCATATATGGTGCGGAGACCTGGACATTGAGAAAGGAAGATGAAAGAAGATTGGAGGCATTAGAGGTGTGGATATGGAGAAGAATGGAAAAAGTGAAATGTGAAGACCGAGTAAGGAATGAAAAAGTATTAAGAAGAGTTGGAGAAGAAAGAAACATGCTGAAAGTCATCAGAAAGAGAAAACGGAACTGGGTTGGACATTGTTTCAGGAGGGACTGTTTATTGAAGGAAGGAATAGAAGGAATGGTGGAGGGAAAAAAGGGAAGAGGAAAAAGAAGATTTCAAATTCTGGACAATATCAAAGGAGACAAATATTCAGAAATGAAAAGACTGGCTATGGACAGACAAAAGTGGAAGAGGCTTAACCCATGACAAGACCTGCCGTAATGCATAATACCATACTACTACTACATGACGGACATTGTCGAAGATTTATACAACATATGGGGAAAGAGGAAAAACGCCATCCGCTAAGACACAACGCGGGCCAAAGTGTGTGTTGACTTATCGTGACGGACGATCATTGAAGAGGATTGTGACGAGAAATAAGAAGACGATGCTGCAAAAGTCACTACAGAACTACATGTCGCACCTGCGAACCCTGTCAGCAAAAAAACAACACGAAGGGAGCTCCAGAAGCAAGGGATAGCAGGGGAGTTGGAAGTCCAAAACCACTCATTAGTAACGCAAATACCCGTAAC
Source organism: Schistocerca serialis cubense (assembly GCF_023864345.2). Taxonomy (NCBI): domain Eukaryota; kingdom Metazoa; phylum Arthropoda; class Insecta; order Orthoptera; family Acrididae; genus Schistocerca; species Schistocerca serialis. Next base: position 550,673,428 of record NC_064643.1, read on the forward strand.
AGGAAAACGTGGTGCTGAAGCCATGGTACCCAGACTATAGCCAAATGGAAGAATGTCACTTGGTCGGATTAGACCTATATCTCTGACGTCGATCTGTTGTAGGATTTTTGAACATGTTTTTTGCTCGAGTATCATGTCGTTTTTGGAAATCCAGAATCTACTCTGTAGGAATCAACATGGATTCCGGAAACAGCGATCGTGTGAGACCCAACTCGCTTTATTTGTTCATGAGACCCAGAAAATATTAGATACAGGCTCCCAGGTAGATGCCATTTTCCTTGACTTCCGGAAGGCGTTCGATACAGTTCCGCACTGTCGCCTGATAAACAATGTAAGAGCCTACGGAATATCAGAATAGCTGTGTGGCTGGATTGAAGAGTTTTTAGCAAACAGAACACAGGATGTTGTTATCAATGGAGAGACGTCTACAGACGTTAAGGTAACCTCTGGCGTGCCGCAGGGGAGTGTTATGGGACCATTGCTTTTCGCAATATATATAAGTGACCTAGTAGATAGTGTCGGAAGTTCCATACGGCTTTTCGCGGATGATGCTGTAGTATACAGAGAAGTTGCAGCATTAGAAAAATGTAGCGAAATGCAGGAAGATCTGCAGCGGATAGGCACTTGGTGCAGGGAGTGGCAACTGACCCTTAACATAGATAAATGTAATGTATTGGGAATACATCGAAAGAAGGATCCTTTATTGTATGATTATATGATAGCGGAACAAACACTGGTAGCAGTTACTTCTGTAAACTATCTGGGAGTATGCGTGCGGAACGATTTGAATTGGAATGATCACATAAAATTAATTGTTGGTAAGGCGGGTACCAGGTTGAGATTCATTGGGAGAGTCCTTAGAAAATGTAGTCCATCAACAAAGGAGGTGGCTTACAAAACACTCGTTCGACCTATACTTGAGTACTGCTCATCAGTGTGGGATCCGTACCAGGTCGGGTTGACAGAGGAGATAGAGAAGATCCAAAGAAGAGCGGCGCGTTTCGTCACATGGTTATTTGGTGGCAGACTCTGCAGGAGAAGCGCTCTGCATCGCGGTGTAGCTTGCTCGCCAGGTTTCGAGAGGGTTCGTTTCTGGATGAGGTATCGAATATATTGCTTCCCCCTACTTATACCTCTCGAGGAGATCACGAATGTAAAATTAGAGAGATTCGAGCGCGCACGGAGGCTTTCAGACAGTCGTTCTTCCCGCGAACCATACGCGACTGGAACAGAAAAGGGAGGTAATGACAGTGGCACGTAAAGTGCCCTCCGCCACACACCGTTGGGTGGCTTGCGGAGTATAAATGTAGATGTAGAGTCCTGTTCCACACTGTTTCCAACTTCTGGCCGTGTTTAGGTCCCAAGACTGGGACATGTCGTGCGTTCGGTGACAGTTTCCATGTGCTGCTTGGTTGCTGTACAGTGTCGCATTACTGCGAAAGGTCATGTGACAGTTTTGGCTCATCATGTCCACCCCATGGTATGATGTTTGCCAACGGTGATGCTGTGTTCCAAGATGAAAGTAACACTGTTCACTCAGCTCGCATCGTCCGGGACAGATTTTGTGAGCACGTGAGTGAATTGTCCTATCGCCCATGGCCATTACAGTTGCCAGCTCTCAATATATTGAGGCTTTGTGGTCTACTACGGGGAGAAGGATGCACGGTCGCTATCCACCTCCATTATCGTTACTGAACTTGCCACAATTTGCGAAAAGAATTGTATAAAGTCCCCTGAAAACAATACATGAGCTGTATTTATCCATTCCGAGATGCCCGGAAGCTGTTCCAAATTTTAACAGTTTTCCACGCCGTGTTATTACATGGTAATGTCTTGTGGTTTTGGTGCTTCACTCAGAATTTTAACAGAAAAAGCGCCTCCATTCGTGCGACTGTCACTAGAGGTTAATAATCATCTCAGCTGATGCCTTCCCACTTCATAAACCACTACGAAATGCATTGTTCTTCTTCGAATCTAAGAGTCCCCGTCTGACGAGTGATCCTCAAAAATCGGTCGGTTGTTTGATAAGCCAATACTTTCGTGAAGGAGTTACATTCCTCTTGGAAACTTCCATCGAATCTGAGCGTTAATAGCGAAATGTGGATAGTAAGTCTCTGTCGAAACCACGGTGGAACTAAACAACGAAGTACAGCGTTATTCAAAGAGTTTGGTGGAAAAGAAAGCACCGACATAATTTTCGTTTATGCCGCACTGCGGGTCATTATTTTTCATGTCGTATAGAACGCGAATTCTTTACAGACGAATGGAAAAACTAGTAGAAGCCGACCTCGGGGAAGATCAGTTTGGATTCCGTAGAAATATCGGAATCGTGAGGCAACCCTACGACTTATCTTAGAAGCTAGATTAAGGAAAGGCAAACCTACTTTTCTAGCATTTGTACACTTAGAGAAAGCTTTTGACAATGTTGACTGGAATACTCTCTTTCAAATTCTGAAGGTGACAGGGGTAAAATACAGGTAGCGAAAAGCTATGTACAATTTGTACAGAAACCAGTTGGCAGTTATAAGAGTCGAGGGACATGAAAGGGAAGCAGTGGTTGGGAAGGGAGTGAGACAGGGTTGTAGCCTCTCCCCGATGTTATTCAATCTCTATATTGAGCAAGCAGTAAAGGAAACAAAAGAAAAATTCGGAGTAGGTATTAAAATCCATGGAGAAGAAATAGAAACTTTGAGATTCGCCGATGACATTGTAATTCTGTCAGAGACAGCAAAGGACTTGGAAGAGCAGTTGAACGGAATGGACAGTGTCTTGTAAGGAGGATTTCAGATGAACATCAACAAAAGCAAAACAAGGATAATGGAATGTAGTCGAATTAAGTCGGGTGATGCTGAGGGAATTAGATTAGGAAATGAGACACTTAATGTAGTAAATGAGTTTTGCTATTTGGGGAGCAAAATAACTGATGATAGTCGAAGTAGAGAGGATATAAAATGTAGACTGGCAATGGCAAGGAAAGAATTTCTGAAGAAGAGAAATTTGTTAACATCGAGTATAGGTTTAAGTGTCAGGAAGTCGTTTCTGAAAGTATTTATATGGAGTGTAGCCATGTATGTAAGTGAAACATGGACGATAAATAGTTTGGACAAGAAGGGAATAGAAGCTTTCGAAATGTGGCGCTACAGAAGAATGCTGAAGATTAGATTTGTAGATTGCATAACTAATGAGCAAAGGATTGAATAGGATTGGGGAGAAGAGAAGGTTGTGGCACAACTTGACTAGAAGAAGACATCGGTTGGTAGGACATGTTCTGAGGCATCAAGGGACCACCAGTTTAGTATTGGAGGGCAGCGTGGAGGGTAAAAATCGTAGAGGGAGACCAAGAGATGAATACATTAAGCAGATTCAGAAGGATGTAGGCTGCAGTAGGTACTGGGAGATGAAGAAGCTTGCACAGGATAGAGTAGCATGGAGAGCTGCAGCAAACCAGTCTCAGGACTGAAGACCACAACAACAACAACAGAACTGTGTGTTCTGCTGTAGCTAAACGAACCAGTAGGAAAGATCAGTTATCCACATCACAAGTGACGGATGGTCATTCCGGGAGTGTGGGAAACAGATGAGAATAGACTGAGTTGGTCTTGAGGTATGACAGATAGCAGGGAGTCCCGTACAAAATTTGGCGCCAAATGCATAATTTGTAGTACAGGGTGACACGAGAGTGTTTGAAATGATTAGTGGTAGACATTGGGAGGTAGCAGCACTGCGGTTTAGTGTCAGTTAGCGAGTAAACAGTCCGCCGTTTCAGTAATCATGGATCAGTAGAACGGACAATAGCGTGCGTTAGCCATAAAAATGTTTTATAAAAACAATGATAGTTTGGTAGCGGTGTAGAGGGAGTTTCAACGTTTTTATAATTTAGGACGTCATGATGCCGTTCCGTCGAAATACGCGATAAAATGTTGGATTAATAACTTTGAACAGACTGGGTCTGCCCTCAAGAAGAAACCAACAGGACGATGAAAGAAGTGTGCGCTCTCCAGGGAACATTGATGTTGTATGCGAATCTGCCTTACGGAGCCCACGGCCTTCAATTCGTAAGCAAGGAGCAGTGGTTGGAATGTCCCGGGAGAATGTTCACAGAATTATTCATCTTGATTTAAAATTTCATCTATGCAAAGTACAGATGGTTCAACAATTGAAGGACAATCATTACCGGTTACTATTAGGATTCTGTCAACAAATGATAACAAAAATAAACAATGACGATGAATTTATAAACAAGTTGTGGATGTCAAATGAGGCACATTTTCATCTCACAGTTTGTGTGAATAAACGGATCTACCGTTACTGGGCAAACACAAATCCTAATGGCGTTCATGAGCGCCCTTTTCGAGCTAGTAAAGTGGCAGTATGGCGTGGTGTTTTTTCGCAAATGAACAGGGAAACACAGTAACTGCCAAGGCCGATCGTTACGTGGAGATGTTACAAACTTTCGTTGCGCCTGCATTGAACAACTTTCCAAACGTTCAAGAAGCCTGGTTTCAACAGGACGGAGCGACATCACGCGCAGCACGGCACTCATAATGGCACATGTGCGAGAATTGTTAGGCATCCGTGTGATCTGACGATTCGGTAACATTCCCTGGCACCTAGATCGCCAGATTTATCCGTTTGTGATATTTTTCTTGTGGGGCTACCTCAAGAGCAAAGTCTACACTACTCGACCAAGAACACTGGATGAGTTAAAACAGAGAATTCGGGATGCAGTTCACAGTATCTCAGCTGAAATGTTGCAGCGGTCAGTGAGGAAACTCAACAGCAAATTTCAGGAATGTATTAGTACAGGAGGACGCCATCTAAAGACGTAATTTTTAAAAAAATGGTAAATGCCATCAATGTTTCGTAAATGGCAAAGTTATGAGGTTTCAGTTACTATGAATGCAATTTCTTTCCTTCATCACTTCCAGTTTTAATGGATTGTGGAAATGTTCCCGTTTTTCTGTGTCACCCTGTATTAATATTTAATCCTTAAATGATTAAGAAACCATCCTGACAATGCTGAAGACTTTAGCCACCCTGATATCTTCGTAAGAACAGTTTCAGTTATTAAGAATCGACCTGTATAGATTGACAGAAATATGTAATGTTACGATTGAATGACGGACTTAAACGACCGATCACGAAAGTGAGCCGTGTGCGCTCAGGCTGGGTAGACCACCCCAGACTAGAACTGCCATCCCGACTGTGAGCATGAAGAGATCATGAGTGATCCATTTGACTTTAAAAATAACCTGTTATCTTGTGGGTAGTGCGACAATTTGAACAGAAGAAACACGGAAAAAGTGCGTTATGTTGTGAATGTTATGGTGCTGTAAGGGTTGTAATCAGACTGGCTCCCATATAGGGCTGATTGTCAAAACACCTTATCCACATTTTGATTTATATTAATAAATGAGGTAACCCATGCATCGAGACTGTCTTGTGACATTGTGGTAGGATCATCGAAAACCATTTCAAAATTCACTGTCTTTAAATCGCATGGTAGGAATCGCGGCCTAAGTAGAAGAAATTCAATGGCGATATCGAGGCAGCCTTAGAAGATATGAGGTACCCAAGCCTCCACCTAATTATCTAGAGAAGAATGAGGTCTAATTTGCTAGATTTACCTTTATGGCTCATTCAACGTAACCGCCCACATGCAACCTTCCACAAAATACAACTTGCAAAGTTAATGTGTTAGATGTAATCACGACAAGAATTTCTACTCATTTTTGAGATGGGAAACGTTACAACACGACCTTCATAACTCTGTTGTCCATGGACTCTAGTTACAGTGTAGAAACGCAGTTTGCATGTTAGGAACGTTGCTTATGAAGACAATGGATGTTGCAGGCGTCTCTAGGGTAGACCCGCACCCATTCCACCATATCTCCAGCTTATCAGTTATACGACATGAGGGATGCTGTTTCTCAAACTGCCTAGTTGTTGTGATTAATATATATATATATATATATATATATATATATATATATATATATATATATATATATATATATATTAAGCAAACAGTAAGGGAAACAAAAGAAAAATTTGGAATAGAAAAAAATTTGAGATTTTCGGACGACATTGTAATTCTGTCAGAGACAGCAAAGAAGCTGGAAGAGCAGCTGAACGGAATGGACAGTGTCTTGAAGTGAGGATATAAGATGAACATCAACAAAAGCAAAACGAGGATGATGAAATGTAGTACGATTAAATCAGGTGATGCTGAGGGAAATAGATTAGGAAATGAGACACTTACAGTAGTTAATGAGTTTTGCTACATGGGGATCAAAATAACTGATGATGGTCGAAATAGAGAGGCTATAAAATGTAGACTGGCTATGGCAAGGAAAGCGTTTCTGAAGGAGAGAAATTTGTTAAAATCGAATGTAGATTTAAGTGTCAGGAAGACTTTTCTGAAAGTATTTGTATGGAGTATAGCCATGTATGGAAGTGAAACATGGACGGTAAACACTGTAGACAAGAAGAGAATAGAAACTGTTGAAGTAATTATCGGAGATGAAGAGGCTTGCACAGGATAGAGCAGCATGGAGAACAGCATCAAACCAGTCTCTGGACTGAAGACCACAACACACACACACACACACAGACACACACATAGCAACTTTGACATATCACTGTGAGTTAAAGCAGGGGCCATTGGAGGCCAGAGCAACACCGACGTATGATAGTTCGTAGGACGACGAATGCATTATTCTTGTAGAGCTGCATTCAGGTTTTTCATGAACCTTATCGTGGAAATAGGTGTAATATACTGTTTGGTATTAAACAGGTAATTCGTTACGTAAGCAGATGCGAAAATCTAATGATCATGGGTGATTGGAACGCCATAGTCAGACAGAGTTACATGGAAACATTACCTCGGTAATAAGTATGAGAGAGACGTAGAGGAAAAATAGTTCTGCAATAAAGTTCAGCTACTAATAATGAGTATAGTGTTAAAAATCGCAAGAGGAGGAGATGTACTCGGAAAAGTCCTGGAGACACTGGAAGATTACAGCTAGATTAACATGACGATCAGACAGAATTGCTGAAATCAGATGCTGGATTGTTAGACTTACGCTGGAGTAGATATAGACTCAGATCACAATTTAGTAATGAAGAAGAGTAGATTGAAGTTTAAGAGAATCCTCCAGAAAAATCAGTGCCCAGTTAAGTGGGCACTGCAGCACAGAAGAATAAAGAGATGCGTCTGGAGTTCTCTAAGGTTCCAGACAATGAATACCACAGCAGGCAGTTCAATTTTTAGAGGAATGAACGTCTCTAAAAATGGCAATCAGAGAAGTTAGACAGCAAAATATTCGTACAAGGAAGATAAATGAGGAGAAACCTTCGAAAGAGAAAAAAAAATATTTCGGTTTATCGACGTAAGAAGGAAATACAAAAATTTTCGGCATAGCACAACAGTACAGAAATGCAGATCACTTAGGAATGAAATAAATAGGAAGTGCAGGGAAACGACGAGGAAATGGCTGCAGCAAAAGTGTGACGAAATAAAAAATAAATAAATAAATAGTCGTCGGACTGACTGATTCAGTACACAGAAAAGTCAAAATAACTTTCCGGGAAATTAAAATCAAAGCGCGAACAATAAGAACGGGAGAGAAATTCCACTACAAAACGTGTCGACGAGAGGAAGGAATTGTCTGACGACGTACCAGAAGAAGAAAAGGGTTTCAACAAGGAAGACATAACGGATGCTGTATTAGAATTAAAGAGCTTTGGAATACTTGCGATCAAATAAGGAGGGAGGCAAAGATAGATAACATTCCTTCGGAACGACTATTCAAGGTGATTTGTAGAACGCACATGCCTGGAAACATTCCATCAGGCTTCTGGAAAAATATCATCGAAGTAATTTCGAGTGCAGATCTGCGTGATCTGTCGCACAATCGGCTTCACGGCTCTTGCATCCCCGTTGCTGACAAGAATAGTATACAGAAGAACAGAAATGGAAATTTTTAAACGAACGCACCGCCATTTGACTGTATTGTTGTTTATTTAATTAGGAACTAGGTTTCGGTCTTTCATGCGAGTTTCAAGTGAATGAGTTTACGTCATTAACATATATTGCAGGACATCAGGCTCAAAACTGACCATAAGATAAGAAAAATATTGGCTCCACTCGAAATGCCATATGTAAGCGGGGAGCCAATATTTTTCGTTGCGCACACCGCAAAGTTTGTGCGGATTGTGACCGCCACCGCGATTCAGAGTTGTCTCGACGACACAGAATCTCAAGACACTGAGGCGTGAAGGAACGTTACAGACCATGCCAAGTAAAGCAATGCGCTGTTCAGTCCAACCACAGGGTCGAGGACAGCTTCTCATCACGTTGTAACGAAATAGGCCAAGCATCGGATACTTTAATACGTAACATGTGGGCAGCTGAAACGCCGACAGATGGGGGAAAAGTAAGTAAACTGTTTGTTATTTCAAAAGTAATCGCCATAACTGTTAATTTTTTAAGGTTATTATATGTTTTGTAAGGCAAAACGCTGCTTTATTCAAAGACTTTTTATTTCTATGATATTTTATGGTGCTATAAGCTTATTTCGGCTCCATGGCCGTTATAAAGCTATCTGCAAACATGTGGAATTGTTAGTGCATATATCTGTGTCTATTTATAAATAACAAAAATTTTGTATATATCTGTCGTGGTACTTATTTTCACAACACCTCGTCAATGCTGTAGTTGTCTAATACCTTGTACTTTTAAGTATAGTAGATTTAGCTTTGACGAAGTTGTAGATATGCAATGTCTCAGCAGTGGAATTTGTTGCTGAGCGATATTCGTTAAGATCTATTCAAAATTTTACGCAAGTTTAGCAGCTACAATTGACAGCAAGATCAACGACGTTGTATGGTTACATAATTGGCTTATTCATCTATGGAGTTGTTTGTGGCAGTAGTAAATTCTTTGCTAATGTTCGTTGGTGTTGTCGTCGCCTGTAAATTTATTTTATGCGTTATCGTGTTCTATTATTTCAATAAACTTGTCAGTTTAATTTTTACCTTTTAAGGTGGTTTGTTCGTTCAGAACTTTGTCTGCATGTCTACACAAACACAAGCAAAACAATTCTAAATTATATCCACATAAGTGTGATCATTACGAAGAAGATGACATATTAAGTTGACATTAAGACTACATTTAAATATCTTCAAACACTCTTTAAAAGGAACAAAAAAGAACGCACCACGATGGAATTAACTGAATAGGACGGAAATCGGTAGATGTGATGTATATGTATAGACAAACAAATGATTACAATTCCAGAAAAACTGGGTGAGTTATTCAAGAAGAAGAGCTTCACAAATGGAGTAAGTCAATACCACGTTGGTCCACGTCTGGCCCTTCTGCAAGCAGTTATTCGGTTTGGCACTGAGTGACAGAGTTGATGCATGTCCTCCTGATTGATATCGTGCCAAATTGTGTCCAGTTGGCGCGTCAGATCGTCAAAATCCCTAGCAGTTTGGAGAGCCCTGCCCATAATGCTCCAAACTTCCTCAGCTGGTCTGAGATCCGGCGATTCTGCTGGCCAACCTGACTGCCGCGCGCCATACGGCTCGACAACCGGAAGTGATGGTCTGGAATGACCCGTCATTTCATAGCAGGACCCCTTTGGTTGCCATCCGCGGCACACTTATATCACACTGACGATACTCTACGGCCCGTTCTCTTGCCTTTCATTGCAAGCCATCATGGGCTTACAATGGGGTAACAAAAAAAAAAAAATGGAATAATTTTTTAAAAGGTATATACAGGGTGATTCAAAAAGAATACCACAACTTTAGGAATTTAAAACTCTGCAACGACAAAAGGCAGCGCTAAGCACTATCTGTCGGCGAATTAAGGGAGCTATAAAGTTTCATTTAGTTGTACATTTGTTCGCTTGAGGCGCTGTTGACTAGGCATCAGCGTCAGTTGATGCTAAGATGGCGACCGCTCAACAGAAAGGTTTTTGTGTTATTGAGTATGGCAGAAGTGAATCGACGACAGTTGTTCAGCGTGCATTTCGAATGAAGTATGGTGTTAAACCTCCTGATAGGTGGTGTATTAAACGTTGGTATAAACAGTTTACAGAGAATGGGTGTTTGTGCAAAGGGAAAAGTTCTGGACGGCCGAGAACGAGTGATGAAAATGTAGCACGCATCCAGCAAGCATTTGTTCGCAGCCCAGGAATTGGCTGTTCCCTCAGCTCGAACAAGAAGCACAACAATTCATATTTCAGCAGAATGGAGCGCAACCACATTGGCACTTATCTGTCCGTAACTACCTGAACGTCAACTACCCGAGGCGACGGATCGATTACCCGAGGCGACGGATCGGCCGCCAGGCAGCCCGTGACAGAGCACTTCATCACTGGCCTCCAAGAAGCCCTGATCTTACCCCCTGCGATTTTTTCTTATGGGGATATGTTAAGGATATGGTGTTTTGGCCACCTCTCCCAGCCACCATTGATGATTTGAAACGAGAAATAACAGCAGCTATCCAAACTGTTACGCCTGATATGCTACAGAGAGTGTGGAACGAGTTGGAGTATCGGGTTGATATTGCTCGAGTGTCTGGAGGGGGCCATATTGAACATCTCTGAACTTGTTTTTGAGTGAAAAAAAACCTTTTTAAATACTCTTTGTAATGATGTATAACAGAAGGTTATATTATGTTTCTTTCATTAAATACACATTTTTAAAGTTGTGGTATTCTTTTTGAATCACCCTGTATTTTCAAGTTGTTTACAAAACAAATTTATCCCCTTCAAAATACTCTCAATTAAAACTAATACCTTTGTCCCACCGGTGCTTCCATTGTTGGAAACATTTTCTGTAGTCATCATCAGAAATGGCTGACAATCCCTCCCACATGTTTTTTTACTTCTGCAGTGTTGTCAAATCGGTGTCCTTTCGTGCCCTTCTCATGCATGGGACCCCGGTCAGGCGAGTAACGTGCGTGGTGCAGGGGGACCACGCCAATTTTAGCAAAAAACTGTCAAACAGAATGGCTGTGTGTGCAGGTGCGTTGTCATGATGGAAGAACATGCTTCCTGTCCGCCACAAATCGAGTCTTTTTTGACGACCACTGTTGCGCAATCTTCTTGAAACATCCAAATAGAAAGTTTGACTGATGGTCTGACCTGGAGGAACAATCTCTAAATAAACTACGCCCTTGGCATAAAAAAAGCAAATCAGCGTTGTTTTGATGTTTGATTTGACTTGTAGACTTTGTTTGGACGGGGTGACGATGACGTCTTCTATCGGCTTGACTGTTGCTTTGTTTCTGGGTCATAATCAATGCATCATGATTCATCACAAGACAGAAAATCTGGATCAGTTTCAAGCTGTCGTTTCATAGCACTACATGTGTCAACTCGACATTCCTTTTGATTGTCAGTCAGAACCCGAGGAATAAACCCGGCAACAACCCTTTTCATTCCCAACTCTTCCGTCAAAATTCACTGAGCAGAGCTCCAAGTTAACCCACTAATCTCATTTGATCAATTGTCTGTCGACGGTCTATGAGCACAAGGTCTTTTTTTTCCCCTCAATATTTTCGTTGATTCGAGCAGCTGATGGACATCCAGAATGAGGTTTGTCATCAGTCGACATGTCGCCAGTCTGAAATCGAGCAAACCACTCGTACACTTGAGTTTTTTCCCATAGCGTCATCTTGGTAAGCTGTTTTCAACAGTGGCCGAGAGGTTCTAGGCGCTACAGTCTGGAACCGCGCGACCGCTTCGGTCACAGGTTCGAATCCTGCCTCGGGCATGGATGTGTGTGATGTCCTTAGGTTAGGTAGGTTTCAGTAGTTCTAAGTTCTAGGGGACTGATGACCTCAGAAGTTAAGTCCCACAGTGCTCAGAGCCTTTTGTTTTCAACATTAAAACAGTTTCAGCAGCATCTTTACCGAGTAGAAAACAAAATTTCACAGCTGCACGTTGTTCACTTAAACATGTCATAGTAAAAAACGAAATAAGAACAAAACAGCGCACAGGTCCCCAATACAGGCAGCATTGAACTGGCAATGAGTTGCGCTACACATGACTAGCGTCCACGGAAATGTATTCCGTTTTTTTTTTTTTTTTTTTTTTTTGGTACCCTCTCATACATTTCCGCAAGATAATATCCACCCGCACAAGGCGAGAGTTTCTACTACTTGTCTTCGTGCTTCCCAAATATTAACTTGGCTAGCAGGACCGCCGCATCTCCCCCAAACTGAGAATCAGAGCCGAATGCACCGTTTAAAAGGCGGGCGTGGGGAAGGAGTACTGTGCCACAATAACGTTGACCTGTGAGTGAACCATGTTCAAAGATATGCAAGTCAGTAGGCCCATGCAACAGTGTTGTTACGGTCTTCAGTCCGAAGACTGTCTTGACGCAGCTCTCCTTGCTATTCCGAATCACTACAGCAGCTTACATTCTTCTGAATCTGCTTACAGTATTCATTTCTTGGTCTTCCTCTACGATTTTTATTCCCCACAATTCCCTCCAATACTTAATTGGTGGTATATTTATGTCCCAGAATGTGTCCTATCAAACGATCCCTTCTGCTAGTCAGATTGTCCACAAATTTCTTTTCTTCTCAGTTCTGATCAGAGACTTCTCATTAGTTACACGATCGCCCCATTTAATCTTCAGCATTCCACAGCAGCACAACATTTATTCTCTTCTTGTCTAAACTACTTACTGTCCATGTTTCAATTCCACACATGGCTGCACTCCATACAACTACTACACTAAAGACTTCCTAACACTTACATCTACACTCCTGGAAATTGAAATAAGAACACCGTGAATTCATTGTCCCAGGAAGGGGAAACTTTATTGACACATTCCTGGGGTCAGATACATCACATGATCACACTGACAGAACCACAGGCACATAGACACAGGCAACAGAGCATGCACAATGTCGGCACTAGTACAGTGTATATCCACCTTTCGCAGCAATGCAGGCTGCTATTCTCCCATGGAGATGATCGTAGAGATGCTGGATGTAGTCCTGTGGAACGGCTTGCCATGCCATTTCCACCTGGCGCCTCAGTTGGACCAGCGTTCGTGCTGGACGTGCAGACCGCGTGAGGCGACGCTTCATCCAGTCCCAAACATGCTCAATGGGGGACAGATCCGGAGATCTTGCTGGCCAGGGTAGTTGACTTACACCTTCTAGAGCACGTTGGGTGGCACGGGATACATGCGGACGTGCATTGTCCTGTTGGAACAGCAAGTTCCCTTGCCGGTCTAGGAATGGTAGAACGATGGGTTCGATGACGGTTTGGATGTACCGTGCACTATTCAGTGTCCCCTCGACGATCACCAGTGGTGTACGGCCAGTGTAGGAGATTGCTCCCCACACCATGATGCCGGGTGTTGGCCCTGTGTGCCTCGGTCGTATGCAGTCCTGATTGTGGCGCTCACCGGCACGGCGCCAAACACGCATACGACCATCATTGGCACCAAGGCAGAAGCGACTCTCATCGCTGAAGACGACACGTCTCCATTCGTCCCTCCATTCACGCCTGTCGCGACACTACTGGAGGCGGGCTGCACGATGTTGGGGCGTGAGCGGAAGACGGCCTAACGGTGTGCGGGACCGTAGCCCAGCTTCATGGAGACGGTTGCTGATGGTCCTCGCCGATACCCCAGGAGCAACAGTGTCCCTAATTTGCTGGGAAGTGGCGGTGCGGTCCCCTACGGCACTGCGTAGGATCCTACGGTCTTGGCGTGCATCCGTGCGTCGCTGCGGTCCGGTCCCAGGTCGACGGGCACGTGCACCTTCCGCCGACCACTGGCGACAACATCGATGTACTGTGGAGACCTCACGCCCCATGTGTTGAGCAATTCGGCGGTACGTCCACCCGGCCTCCCGCATGCCCACTATACGCCCTCGCTCAAAGTCCGTCAACTGCACATACGGTTCACGTCCACGCTGTCGCGGCATGCTACCAGTGTTAAAGACTGCGATGGAGCTCCGTATGCCACGGCAAACTGGCTGACACTGACGGCGGCGGTGCACAAATGCTGCGCAGCTAGCGCCATTCGACGGCCAACACCACGGTTCCTGGTGTGTCCGCTGTGCCGTGCGTGTGATCATTGCTTGTACAGCCCTCTCGCAGTGTCCGGAGCAAGTATGGTGGGTCTGACACACCGGTGTCAATGTGTTCTTTTTTCCATTTCCAGGAGTGTATATTCGATATTAACAAGTTTCTCCTGTTACGAAACGCTTGTTTGTCATTCCAGTCTACATTTTACATCCTCTCTTCTTCGGCCATCATCAGTTATTTTACTGACCAAACAGCAAAACTCGTCTACTACTTTAAGTGTCTCGTTTCATAATCTAATTCCTTCAGCATCACCTGACTACATTCCGTTATCCTCGTTTTCCTTTTTGTTGTTGTCCATCTTGTATCCACCTTTCAAAATATTCTCCGTTCTGATAAACTGCTCTTTCAAGTCCTATTCTGTCTCTGACAGATGTGCGATGTCAACAGCAAACCTCAAAGTTTTTATTTCTTCTCCGTAAACTTCAGTTCCTTCTCTAAATTTATCTTTGGTTTCTGCTTGCTCGTTGCACAGACTCAATAACATTGGGATACAACCCTGTCCAATCCCTTCTCAACCACTGATTCTCTTTCATGCCCCTCGACTCTTTTAACCGCTCTTTAGTTTTTCTGTACAATTTGCAAATAGCCTTTCGCTCCCTGCATTTTACCGCTCCTAACAACAGAATTTAAAAGAGAGTGTTCCAGTCAACGTTACCAAAATCTTCCTCTAAGTCTACAAATGCTATAAACGTTTGCCTTGTCTTAACCTATCTTGTAAGAGAAGTCGTAGAGTCGGAACTGCATCATGTGTGCCTACATTTCTCCAGAATCCAAACTGCTCTTTCTCGAGGTCGGCTTCTACCAGTTCTGTCGTTCTTCTGTATGGAATTCATGTTAGTAACTTATTGAACTGAGAGTTCGGTAATATTTACACCCGTAAACCCTTGTTTTCTTTGGCATTATAGTTATTATATTACTCTTGAAGTATGAGAATATTTCGCCTGTCTCATACATACCAGATGAAAGAGTTTTGTCATGGCTGGGTCACCCAAGGTTATCAGCAGTTCTGATGGAATGTCGTCTACTCCTGTGGGCTTGTTTCGATTTAGGTCTTTCAATGCTCTATAAAGTTCTTCTCGCAATATCGTACCTCCCATCTCATCTTCATCTACGTCCTCCTCCATTTCTACGAGTATAATAGTACCTGAGAGTTCATCTCCCTTGTATTGACCCTCTATATTATTCGTTCGCCTTCCAGCTTTCCCTTTGTTACTTAGGAATGGTTTTGCATCTGAGCTCTTGTTATTAATGCAGCTGCCTCTCTTTTCTCCAAAGGTCTCTTTAATTTTCCTGTAGGTGGTATCTATCCTTCCCCTAGTTATATATGCTTCTACATCTTTACATTTGTCCTCTAGCCATTTGTGCTTAGCCATTTCGCACTTCATGTCAATCTCATTTAATGCAATGTTATATTCTCTTACTTCATCAATTAAATTCAGTATGTGTTGTGTTATCGAAGGGCTTATACCAGAACTTGTACCTTCCGCTGCCCCCCCCCCTCCCTATTTGTCAATTGTTGCCTAATGCTCTCTCTGAAACTCTCAACAACCTCTGGTTCTTTTAACTTATCCAGGTCTCATCTCCTTAATTTCGTACCTTTTTGCTACTTCTTCGTTTGAATCTACAGTTCATAGTCAATAAGTTGTGGTCAGAGTCCACATTTGCCACTGGAAATGTCTTGCAGTTTAAAATCTGGTTTCGAACTTTCTGTTTTACCATTATGTTGCTAATCTGAAACGTTCCGATGTCTCCACGTTTCTTCCACATATCCAACCTTCTTTCATGATTCTTAAACCAAATGCGAGCGATGATTAAATTATGCTCTGCCCAACACTCTACCAGACGGTTTCCTCTTTCATTTCTTTCTTCCAGTCGATATTTACCTACTACTTTTCCTTTTCTTCCGTTTCGTGCTATCGAATTCCAGTCCCACTTCGGAATTAAATTTTTGTCTCTTTTAAATGTCTGAATAATTTCTTTTCTCTCATCATATATTTACTGAATCTCTTCTTGATCTGCGGAGCTAGTTGGCATATAAACTTGTACTACTGTGGTGGATGTGGGCTTCATTTCTCTTGGCACGATAGTGCGTTCACTATGCTGTCCTTCGTAGCTCACCCGCATTCCTGTTTTCTTATACATTATTGAACTTACTCCTGCATTGCCCTTATCTGATACAGTATTTAAAACCCTGTATTCATTTAACCAGAAGCCGTTTTTCCTCCTGCCACCGAACTTCACTAATCCCCTCTATATCTAACATCAACCTATTCATTGACTTTTTTAAATTTTCTAACCTACCTGCACGATTAAGGGATCTGACATTCCACGCTCAGATCTGTAGAACGCGTTTCGTTTGTCCTGACGATGACATACCCCTGAGCAGTAGCCGTCCGTAGATACGAACGGGGGGCTATTTTGCCTGCGAAATATTTTACCCAAGACGATGCCATCATTATTTAACCGACAAGCCCCCAGAAAAAACTACTGCTGTAGTTTCCCCTTGCATTCGCTCGCTCGCAGTACCAGCACAGCAAGGCTGTTTTAGTTCCTGTTGCAACACCAGATCAGTCAATCATCCAGATTGTTGCCCCCTGCAAATATTGAAAAGGCTGCTGCCGCTCTTCAGGAACCACACGCTTGTCTTGCCTCTCAACAGATACCCGTCCGATATGGTTGCATCCATATAGGTGAGGCACACAAGCCACCCCATCAACAGCAGTGTGTATGGTTCATGGGGGAGGGGAGGGGGTGGGGGAGGGGGCATGCAACATTATGCCTTACCATACCATAACATCTGATCCACCAAAACGGTCATGTTACATAACGCTGGACGTACAGTCATACGGCGGAAAATGGATACACGTAATGCGCCGAGAAACGTCGTCGCAACTGTGCAAGTGAAGCAGCGCTTGGAACGAGAGGATATGCCTCGAATGGACTGGCCGGACATTCCCCCGACTTAAACCCCGCCGAGCACGTGTGGAATGTGTCAGGGAGACGTACTGCGGCGCCTCCACGCGATTATCCAGAGGTTATCAACTGCGCTGGAGGAAGAATGGACCGGCCTACCACAAGAAATACTTACCAACCTCGTACCCAACATCGCTCACGTTCCAGGACATGCATTGCCATCCATAGTGAGCACACACGCTATTAAGAATCCTGTCCGACTTTTGTGATGTCTAGGGAACAATCATAAATCGTAGTGACGTCAGAGTACAGTAATTATTGTCTTTGAGTAAATGTGTCATTTCCGTTCTTCAAACTGTGTATTCACTTCGTTAACCTTCTGTACATACTGTAGCAGTTCTTTCTGTATGTGGTTCAGTTTTCATAGAACTGTGCTACTTGGCAATGACAGATAACGAGAAAGTAACTTTCTATATGAAGATGGTACCTGTTCTTTTGGACATGTCCGTATCTGTGCATCTGCACAGAAGGAGATAGTCAAATGGTGAGCCTTAACTATATATATGAAGATGGTACCTGTTCTTTCGGACATGTTCGAAAGAACAGGTACCATCTTTATATATATATAATTAAGGCTCACAGGCCATTTGGCCATCTTCTTCTGTGCAAATGCACAAACAGTGCCAGAACTCTTGCGGGAATCGGCAGTAAAGTCACGAGTAATGAGTATAATGGGCAGCGGCACTATGAATATAGTGCGGGACAATAAGTTGCGAATGTGGGTCTCACGGGAGGCGTGTCAGATATAAGTCCCTGCAGTCGCACTATCCTCTGTGTCCTCGGGGGCTAAGATGGATAGAGCGTCTGCCATGTAAGCAGGAGATCCCAGGTTCAAGTCCTGATCGGGTCACACATTTTCAACAGTCCCCGTTGACTTATATCAACGGCTGTATGCAGCTAGGGCATTCATTTCAGTGTAAAGTATCCCTCGTTGTTAGTCTTGCGCACCTGTGTATTTCACTGAAACTAGCGGCATTGTACGATTTACTTCCATTCATTTCACACAACCGCCGGCCGCGGTGGTCTCGCGGTTCTAGGCGCTCAGTCCGGAACCGCGCGACTGCTACGGTCACAGGTTCGAATCCTGCCTCGGGCATGGATGTGTGTGATGTCCTTAGGTTAGTTAGGTTTAAGTAGTTCTAAGTTCTAGGGGACTGATGACCACAGATGTTAAGTCCCATAGTGCTGAGAACCATTTCCACACAACCCAATTTGGAGACTTTCTGCAGGGCTACTAGAACGAACCTGGAGGTATAAAGTACACATTTCGATTCAACGCGACTGTCAAGAAAAAAGATAACTGCATTGTGTCCCCGAATTTTCTTGGGTAGAAAGGGATGTGTAGTGCTGAAACAATGTCGGGCGTGACAGCACATACAAATTCCACCAAGGTTTTGAGGGAAGGACATAATGTCTGGCAAAGGTCCCGAGTTCGAGTCTCGGTCGGGCACACAGTTTTAATCTGCCAGGAAGTTTCATAATGTCTGATACTTGGTAGGCATTTCGTAATTCAGCATCTGGGTACGTGCCCTGTAGAGCTATGGTAATCCTAATTCTACTGAAACTACAGGGTTATTCTAAATCATGGACCAATTTTCAAAACTTTGCATTTATTCAAGTGCAAATCCAAAATGAACAAGCTTTATAGCAATAAAAAGAGGAAGTTTCATAGTTTTTTTTCATAATGTTTGATATCAGTTTAATAAATTGAATAGTTTGTAATTAATTAGTTTTTAATAATTATTTAATAATTAGAAGTGTGATAAATGTTCAATGTGGCCACCGTTGACTACACAGCAAACATCGACACAGCAGCCAAACGCGTCCCACACACGCGAAAGCGTATCTGCTGCTACTGAGTGATCCGGTTCTGCAGATCGTTCAGAATCTTCCATAACTTGAGGGAACAACCATTGCTCCAACATGTCCAGGTACGTGATTCCCGTTACAGCTCTTTCCGCAAAGAAAAATGGCCCGTAAACCTTTGTACGGGATACAGCACAGAACACGTTGATCTTCGGTGAATCTCTTTTGTGTTGCAATGGTGAATGTGGATTTTCCAAACCCGATACGCGAACAAACTGCCTATTGGTTCCTGTCTCGGGTTCTTCGGCCGACGTTCATCTAATGATTTTACTGACGTTTCGCCAGCACGAGTGGCTGGCTTTGTCAAAACTTCACCCTCCATTGCCGAAGAACCCGAGACAGGTGCCAATAGGTAGTTTGTCAACAAGTGGCCACGAAAGCCTTAACAATTCCGATACACGAACATTGCGTCTGTTGACTTTTCCCTTAAGGTGGAACGTCGCTTCATCGCTAAAAATCACACGCTGCAGAAATGCGTCGTTCTCCACCTTTTCTAGCACTTAACCACAAAATGCGAGACGCTTCTCTTTGTCATTGGGGTTGAGAGCCTGCGCATGTTGTACTCAGTAGGGCTTGTACAGCAAACGCCGTCTCAGAACTTTCCATACAGTTCTCGACTGGCTCTATTGGTAGACTCGCTGGGACTGCGCACAAAAATTTCTTGAATTCTCTGACAAATGCGGGCCTGAGCTTTTCCCTTTGCATACATTCCCAGTCTGTTTAAATTGCTTAAACCAACCGCAAATGCTTTTGAAAGTTGGTAGTTGAATACCGAATTTGGTAGGAAATGCTCGCTACACTGCAATTTGCGCCTCACTTTTCGCGAACTCAATAACGCAGAGAACTTTGTGCTCCACAGTCGCCATCTCACTCACAACTCACAGTGAAACGGAATAACAGCCCTCTTGCGGCGCCAACTCAACTGACCGCTTCTGTTACCATCACCTCCCGCTCGCCGCCGCCCGCCAAAGACTTTGAAACCTCCTCTTTTCGTTAGGACGAGGGTAATCCCAAAAGTAAGGTCTCCTATTTTTTTTATAAGTACATAGACCTGTTTATTTCTACAATGGTTTACATCAGTTTACAGCTTGAACATTTAGTTATTTTTCGACATTTCTGTCGATGCATTTTTGTAGGCGCTGTGGCAGTTTTTGTATGCCCATGTCATACCAGCTCGCAGCCATGCTGTTCAGAAAGTTATGAACCTCTTCTTTCACCTCGTCGTCGGAGCTGAATCGCTTTCCGGCAAAATGTTCTTTTAACCTAGGGAACAGGTGCTAGTCACTGGGCGCAGATTACAGGGTGGGTGGGTGATCTTGTTCCACTGAAACTGTTGCAGGAGAGCAACGGTTTGCCGATCGATGTGTGAGCGAGCGTTGTCATGAAGAATGTGTACGCCCTTGCTCAATATTCCTCTTCTCCAGTTCTGAATTGTCCGTTTGAGTTTTTTCAGAGTCTCACAGTACCTGTCAGCGCTAATTGTGGTCCCAGTGGGCATAAAGTCGACCAACAACACCCCTTTCCGATCACAAAAAACGGTTGTCATGATTTTACCGGCAGACTGTGTTTGTTTGAATTTCCGCGGCGCCGGCCGAAGTGGCCGTGCGGTTCTAGGCGCTGCAGTCTGGAACCGCGAGACCGCTACGATCGCAGGTTCGAATGCTGCCTCGGGCATGGATGTGTGTGATGTCCTTAGGTTAGGTAGGTTTCAGTAGTTCTAAGTTCTAGGGGACTGATGACCTCAGAAGTTAAGTCCCACAGTGCTCAGAGCCTTTTGTTTTCAACATTAAAACAGTTTCAGCAGCATCTTTACCGAGTAGAAAACAAAATTTCACAGCTGCACGTTGTTCACTTAAACATGTCATAGTAAAAAACGAAATAAGAACAAAACAGCGCACAGGTCCCCAATACAGGCAGCATTGAACTGGCAATGAGTTGCGCTACACATGACTAGCGTCCACGGAAATGTATTCCGTTTTTTTTTTTTTTTTTTTTTTTGGTACCCTCTCATACATTTCCGCAAGATAATATCCACCCGCACAAGGCGAGAGTTTCTACTACTTGTCTTCGTGCTTCCCAAATATTAACTTGGCTAGCAGGACCGCCGCATCTCCCCCAAACTGAGAATCAGAGCCGAATGCACCGTTTAAAAGGCGGGCGTGGGGAAGGAGTACTGTGCCACAATAACGTTGACCTGTGAGTGAACCATGTTCAAAGATATGCAAGTCAGTAGGCCCATGCAACAGTGTTGTTACGGTCTTCAGTCCGAAGACTGTCTTGACGCAGCTCTCCTTGCTATTCCGAATCACTACAGCAGCTTACATTCTTCTGAATCTGCTTACAGTATTCATTTCTTGGTCTTCCTCTACGATTTTTATTCCCCACAATTCCCTCCAATACTTAATTGGTGGTATATTTATGTCCCAGAATGTGTCCTATCAAACGATCCCTTCTGCTAGTCAGATTGTCCACAAATTTCTTTTCTTCTCAGTTCTGATCAGAGACTTCTCATTAGTTACACGATCGCCCCATTTAATCTTCAGCATTCCACAGCAGCACAACATTTATTCTCTTCTTGTCTAAACTACTTACTGTCCATGTTTCAATTCCACACATGGCTGCACTCCATACAACTACTACACTAAAGACTTCCTAACACTTACATCTACACTCCTGGAAATTGAAATAAGAACACCGTGAATTCATTGTCCCAGGAAGGGGAAACTTTATTGACACATTCCTGGGGTCAGATACATCACATGATCACACTGACAGAACCACAGGCACATAGACACAGGCAACAGAGCATGCACAATGTCGGCACTAGTACAGTGTATATCCACCTTTCGCAGCAATGCAGGCTGCTATTCTCCCATGGAGATGATCGTAGAGATGCTGGATGTAGTCCTGTGGAACGGCTTGCCATGCCATTTCCACCTGGCGCCTCAGTTGGACCAGCGTTCGTGCTGGACGTGCAGACCGCGTGAGGCGACGCTTCATCCAGTCCCAAACATGCTCAATGGGGGACAGATCCGGAGATCTTGCTGGCCAGGGTAGTTGACTTACACCTTCTAGAGCACGTTGGGTGGCACGGGATACATGCGGACGTGCATTGTCCTGTTGGAACAGCAAGTTCCCTTGCCGGTCTAGGAATGGTAGAACGATGGGTTCGATGACGGTTTGGATGTACCGTGCACTATTCAGTGTCCCCTCGACGATCACCAGTGGTGTACGGCCAGTGTAGGAGATTGCTCCCCACACCATGATGCCGGGTGTTGGCCCTGTGTGCCTCGGTCGTATGCAGTCCTGATTGTGGCGCTCACCGGCACGGCGCCAAACACGCATACGACCATCATTGGCACCAAGGCAGAAGCGACTCTTATCGCTGAAGACGACACGTCTCCATTCGTCCCTCCATTCACGCCTGTCGCGACACTACTGGAGGCGGGCTGCACGATGTTGGGGCGTGAGCGGAAGACGGCCTAACGGTGTGCGGGACCGTAGCCCAGCTTCATGGAGACGGTTGCTGATGGTCCTCGCCGATACCCCAGGAGCAACAGTGTCCCTAATTTGCTGGGAAGTGGCGGTGCGGTCCCCTACGGCACTGCGTAGGATCCTACGGTCTTGGCGTGCATCCGTGCGTCGCTGCGGTCCGGTCCCAGGTCGACGGGCACGTGCACCTTCCGCCGACCACTGGCGACAACATCGATGTACTGTGGAGACCTCACGCCCCATGTGTTGAGCAATTCGGCGGTACGTCCACCCGGCCTCCCGCATGCCCACTATAGGCCCTCGCTCAAAGTCCGTCAACTGCACATACGGTTCACGTCCACGCTGTCGCGGCATGCTACCAGTGTTAAAGACTGCGATGGAGCTCCGTATGCCACGGCAAACTGGCTGACACTGACGGCGGCGGTGCACAAATGCTGCGCAGCTAGCGCCATTCGACGGCCAACACCACGGTTCCTGGTGTGTCCGCTGTGCCGTGCGTGTGATCATTGCTTGTACAGCCCTCTCGCAGTGTCCGGAGCAAGTATGGTGGGTCTGACACACCGGTGTCAATGTGTTCTTTTTTCCATTTCCAGGAGTGTATATTCTATATTATCAAGTTTCTCCTGTTACGAAACGCTTGTTTGTCATTCCAGTCTACATTTTACATCCTCTCTTCTTCGGCCATCATCAGTTATTTTACTGACCAAACAGCAAAACTCGTCTACTACTTTAAGTGTCTCGTTTCATAATCTAATTCCTTCAGCATCACCTGACTACATTCCGTTATCCTCGTTTTCCTTTTTGTTGTTGTCCATCTTGTATCCACCTTTCAAAATATTCTCCGTTCTGATAAACTGCTCTTTCAAGTCCTATTCTGTCTCTGACAGATGTGCGATGTCAACAGCAAACCTCAAAGTTTTTATTTCTTCTCCGTAAACTTCAGTTCCTTCTCTAAATTTATCTTTGGTTTCTGCTTGCTCGTTGCACAGACTCAATAACATTGGGATACAACCCTGTCCAATCCCTTCTCAACCACTGATTCTCTTTCATGCCCCTCGACTCTTTTAACCGCTCTTTAGTTTTTCTGTACAATTTGCAAATAGCCTTTCGCTCCCTGCATTTTACCGCTCCTAACAACAGAATTTAAAAGAGAGTGTTCCAGTCAACGTTACCAAAATCTTCCTCTAAGTCTACAAATGCTATAAACGTTTGCCTTGTCTTAACCTATCTTGTAAGAGAAGTCGTAGAGTCGGAACTGCATCATGTGTGCCTACATTTCTCCAGAATCCAAACTGCTCTTTCTCGAGGTCGGCTTCTACCAGTTCTGTCGTTCTTCTGTATGGAATTCATGTTAGTAACTTATTGAACTGAGAGTTCGGTAATATTTACACCCGTAAACCCTTGTTTTCTTTGGCATTATAGTTATTATATTACTCTTGAAGTATGAGAATATTTCGCCTGTCTCATACATACCAGATGAAAGAGTTTTGTCATGGCTGGGTCACCCAAGGTTATCAGCAGTTCTGATGGAATGTCGTCTACTCCTGTGGGCTTGTTTCGATTTAGGTCTTTCAATGCTCTATAAAGTTCTTCTCGCAATATCGTACCTCCCATCTCATCTTCATCTACGTCCTCCTCCATTTCTACGAGTATAATAGTACCTGAGAGTTCATCTCCCTTGTATTGACCCTCTATATTATTCGTTCGCCTTCCAGCTTTCCCTTTGTTACTTAGGAATGGTTTTGCATCTGAGCTCTTGTTATTAATGCAGCTGCCTCTCTTTTCTCCAAAGGTCTCTTTAATTTTCCTGTAGGTGGTATCTATCCTTCCCCTAGTTATATATGCTTCTACATCTTTACATTTGTCCTCTAGCCATTTGTGCTTAGCCATTTCGCACTTCATGTCAATCTCATTTAATGCAATGTTATATTCTCTTACTTCATCAATTAAATTCAGTATGTGTTGTGTTATCGAAGGGCTTATACCAGAACTTGTACCTTCCGCTGCCCCCCCCCCTCCCTATTTGTCAATTGTTGCCTAATGCTCTCTCTGAAACTCTCAACAACCTCTGGTTCTTTTAACTTATCCAGGTCTCATCTCCTTAATTTCGTACCTTTTTGCTACTTCTTCGTTTGAATCTACAGTTCATAGTCAATAAGTTGTGGTCAGAGTCCACATTTGCCACTGGAAATGTCTTGCAGTTTAAAATCTGGTTTCGAACTTTCTGTTTTACCATTATGTTGCTAATCTGAAACGTTCCGATGTCTCCACGTTTCTTCCACATATCCAACCTTCTTTCATGATTCTTAAACCAAATGCGAGCGATGATTAAATTATGCTCTGCCCAACACTCTACCAGACGGTTTCCTCTTTCATTTCTTTCTTCCAGTCGATATTTACCTACTACTTTTCCTTTTCTTCCGTTTCGTGCTATCGAATTCCAGTCCCACTTCGGAATTAAATTTTTGTCTCTTTTAAATGTCTGAATAATTTCTTTTATCTCATCATATATTTACTGAATCTCTTCTTGATCTGCGGAGCTAGTTGGCATATAAACTTGTACTACTGTGGTGGATGTGGGCTTCATTTCTCTTGGCACGATAGTGCGTTCACTATGCTGTCCTTCGTAGCTCACCCGCATTCCTGTTTTCTTATACATTATTGAACTTACTCCTGCATTGCCCTTATCTGATACAGTATTTAAAACCCTGTATTCATTTAACCAGAAGCCGTTTTTCCTCCTGCCACCGAACTTCACTAATCCCCTCTATATCTAACATCAACCTATTCATTGACTTTTTTAAATTTTCTAACCTACCTGCACGATTAAGGGATCTGACATTCCACGCTCAGATCTGTAGAACGCGTTTCGTTTGTCCTGACGATGACATACCCCTGAGCAGTCGCCGTCCGTAGATACGAACGGGGGGCTATTTTGCCTGCGAAATATTTTACCCAAGACGATGCCATCATTATTTAACCGACAAGCCCCCAGAAAAAACTACTGCTGTAGTTTCCCCTTGCATTCGCTCGCTCGCAGTACCAGCACAGCAAGGCTGTTTTAGTTCCTGTTGCAACACCAGATCAGTCAATCATCCAGATTGTTGCCCCCTGCAAATATTGAAAAGGCTGCTGCCGCTCTTCAGGAACCACACGCTTGTCTTGCCTCTCAACAGATACCCGTCCGATATGGTTGCATCCATATAGGTGAGGCACACAAGCCACCCCATCAACAGCAGTGTGTATGGTTCATGGGGGAGGGGAGGGGGTGGGGGAGGGGGCATGCAACATTATGCCTTACCATACCATAACATCTGATCCACCAAAACGGTCATGTTACATAACGCTGGACGTACAGTCATACGGCGGAAAATGGATACACGTAATGCGCCGAGAAACGTCGTCGCAACTGTGCAAGTGAAGCAGCGCTTGGAACGAGAGGATATGCCTCGAATGGACTGGCCGGACATTCCCCCGACTTAAACCCCGCCGAGCACGTGTGGAATGTGTCAGGGAGACGTACTGCGGCGCCTCCACGCGATTATCCAGAGGTTATCAACTGCGCTGGAGGAAGAATGGACCGGCCTACCACAAGAAATACTTACCAACCTCGTACCCAACATCGCTCACGTTCCAGGACATGCATTGCCATCCATAGTGAGCACACACGCTATTAAGAATCCTGTCCGACTTTTGTGATGTCTAGGGAACAATCATAAATCGTAGTGACGTCAGAGTACAGTAATTATTGTCTTTGAGTAAATGTGTCATTTCCGTTCTTCAAACTGTGTATTCACTTCGTTAACCTTCTGTACATACTGTAGCAGTTCTTTCTGTATGTGGTTCAGTTTTCATAGAACTGTGCTACTTGGCAATGACAGATAACGAGAAAGTAACTTTCTATATGAAGATGGTACCTGTTCTTTTGGACATGTCCGTATCTGTGCATCTGCACAGAAGGAGATAGTCAAATGGTGAGCCTTAACTATATATATGAAGATGGTACCTGTTCTTTCGGACATGTTCGAAAGAACAGGTACCATCTTTATATATATATAATTAAGGCTCACAGGCCATTTGGCCATCTTCTTCTGTGCAAATGCACAAACAGTGCCAGAACTCTTGCGGGAATCGGCAGTAAAGTCACGAGTAATGAGTATAATGGGCAGCGGCACTATGAATATAGTGCGGGACAATAAGTTGCGAATGTGGGTCTCACGGGAGGCGTGTCAGATATAAGTCCCTGCAGTCGCACTATCCTCTGTGTCCTCGGGGGCTAAGATGGATAGAGCGTCTGCCATGTAAGCAGGAGATCCCAGGTTCAAGTCCTGATCGGGTCACACATTTTCAACAGTCCCCGTTGACTTATATCAACGGCTGTATGCAGCTAGGGCATTCATTTCAGTGTAAAGTATCCCTCGTTGTTAGTCTTGCGCACCTGTGTATTTCACTGAAACTAGCGGCATTGTACGATTTACTTCCATTCATTTCACACAACCGCCGGCCGCGGTGGTCTCGCGGTTCTAGGCGCTCAGTCCGGAACCGCGCGACTGCTACGGTCACAGGTTCGAATCCTGCCTCGGGCATGGATGTGTGTGATGTCCTTAGGTTAGTTAGGTTTAAGTAGTTCTAAGTTCTAGGGGACTGATGACCACAGATGTTAAGTCCCATAGTGCTGAGAACCATTTCCACACAACCCAATTTGGAGACTTTCTGCAGGGCTACTAGAACGAACCTGGAGGTATAAAGTACACATTTCGATTCAACGCGACTGTCAAGAAAAAAGATAACTGCATTGTGTCCCCGAATTTTCTTGGGTAGAAAGGGATGTGTAGTGCTGAAACAATGTCGGGCGTGACAGCACATACAAATTCCACCAAGGTTTTGAGGGAAGGACATAATGTCTGGCAAAGGTCCCGAGTTCGAGTCTCGGTCGGGCACACAGTTTTAATCTGCCAGGAAGTTTCATAATGTCTGATACTTGGTAGGCATTTCGTAATTCAGCATCTGGGTACGTGCCCTGTAGAGCTATGGTAATCCTAATTCTACTGAAACTACAGGGTTATTCTAAATCATGGACCAATTTTCAAAACTTTGCATTTATTCAAGTGCAAATCCAAAATGAACAAGCTTTATAGCAATAAAAAGAGGAAGTTTCATAGTTTTTTTTCATAATGTTTGATATCAGTTTAATAAATTGAATAGTTTGTAATTAATTAGTTTTTAATAATTATTTAATAATTAGAAGTGTGATAAATGTTCAATGTGGCCACCGTTGACTACACAGCAAACATCGACACAGCAGCCAAACGCGTCCCACACACGCGAAAGCGTATCTGCTGCTACTGAGTGATCCGGTTCTGCAGATCGTTCAGAATCTTCCATAACTTGAGGGAACAACCATTGCTCCAACATGTCCAGGTACGTGATTCCCGTTACAGCTCTTTCCGCAAAGAAAAATGGCCCGTAAACCTTTGTACGGGATACAGCACAGAACACGTTGATCTTCGGTGAATCTCTTTTGTGTTGCAATGGTGAATGTGGATTTTCCAAACCCGATACGCGAACAAACTGCCTATTGGTTCCTGTCTCGGGTTCTTCGGCCGACGTTCATCTAATGATTTTACTGACGTTTCGCCAGCACGAGTGGCTGGCTTTGTCAAAACTTCACCCTCCATTGCCGAAGAACCCGAGACAGGTGCCAATAGGTAGTTTGTCAACAAGTGGCCACGAAAGCCTTAACAATTCCGATACACGAACATTGCGTCTGTTGACTTTTCCCTTAAGGTGGAACGTCGCTTCATCGCTAAAAATCACACGCTGCAGAAATGCGTCGTTCTCCACCTTTTCTAGCACTTAACCACAAAATGCGAGACGCTTCTCTTTGTCATTGGGGTTGAGAGCCTGCGCATGTTGTACTCAGTAGGGCTTGTACAGCAAACGCCGTCTCAGAACTTTCCATACAGTTCTCGACTGGCTCTATTGGTAGACTCGCTGGGACTGCGCACAAAAATTTCTTGAATTCTCTGACAAATGCGGGCCTGAGCTTTTCCCTTTGCATACATTCCCAGTCTGTTTAAATTGCTTAAACCAACCGCAAATGCTTTTGAAAGTTGGTAGTTGAATACCGAATTTGGTAGGAAATGCTCGCTACACTGCAATTTGCGCCTCACTTTTCGCGAACTCAATAACGCAGAGAACTTTGTGCTCCACAGTCGCCATCTCACTCACAACTCACAGTGAAACGGAATAACAGCCCTCTTGCGGCGCCAACTCAACTGACCGCTTCTGTTACCATCACCTCCCGCTCGCCGCCGCCCGCCAAAGACTTTGAAACCTCCTCTTTTCGTTAGGACGAGGGTAATCCCAAAAGTAAGGTCTCCTATTTTTTTTATAAGTACATAGACCTGTTTATTTCTACAATGGTTTACATCAGTTTACAGCTTGAACATTTAGTTATTTTTCGACATTTCTGTCGATGCATTTTTGTAGGCGCTGTGGCAGTTTTTGTATGCCCATGTCATACCAGCTCGCAGCCATGCTGTTCAGAAAGTTATGAACCTCTTCTTTCACCTCGTCGTCGGAGCTGAATCGCTTTCCGGCAAAATGTTCTTTTAACCTAGGGAACAGGTGCTAGTCACTGGGCGCAGATTACAGGGTGGGTGGGTGATCTTGTTCCACTGAAACTGTTGCAGGAGAGCAACGGTTTGCCGATCGATGTGTGAGCGAGCGTTGTCATGAAGAATGTGTACGCCCTTGCTCAATATTCCTCTTCTCCAGTTCTGAATTGTCCGTTTGAGTTTTTTCAGAGTCTCACAGTACCTGTCAGCGCTAATTGTGGTCCCAGTGGGCATAAAGTCGACCAACAACACCCCTTTCCGATCACAAAAAACGGTTGTCATGATTTTACCGGCAGACTGTGTTTGTTTGAATTTCCGCGGCGCCGGCCGAAGTGGCCGTGCGGTTCTAGGCGCTGCAGTCTGGAACCGCGAGACCGCTACGATCGCAGGTTCGAATGCTGCCTCGGGCATGGATGTGTGTGATGTCCTTAGGTTAGATAGGTTTAACTAGTTCTAAGTTCTAGGGGACTAATGACGTCAGAAGTTGAGTCCCATAGTGCTCAGAGCCATTTGAACGAATTTCCGCGGCTTTAGCGAAGAAAGATGCCGCCACTGGCTTTATTGTTGCTTTGTCTTAGGTGTAAAGTGGTATGTCCAGGTTTCGTCACCCGTGACAGTTCAGTCCAGAAAGTTGTCCTGTTCGGCTGCAAGGCGGTGAAGAAATGCGCGGGAAGCATCAACTCGTTGCCGCATGTGGTCCTTAGTCAGCATGCGTGGCACCCATCTTCCGCACACCTTCCGGTAGTTCAAATTTTTCCGTTAAAATTCTGTGAGCGGTCCGTCGGGAAACCTTAGGAACCAACGTGCAGAGATCATCCAGGGTGATCTGCCGATCTTCACGCATGTTTTGCTCAAACTTTAACACTGTGTCCTCAGAACTTGACGGTGTCCCGCTCCTTAGTTCGTCGTGAACTTGGGACCGACGAGCCGCAAACTCTCTACGCTACTTACGTATATTTTTGACATCCATGCACGACTCACCATAAACTTCCGTCAATTGGCGATGGATTTCAATCGGCGCAGTGCACCGAGCGAGGTGGCGCAGTGGTTAGACACTGGACTCGCATTCGGGAGGACGACGGTTCAATCCCGCGTCCGGACATCCTGATTTGGGTTTTCCGTGATTTCCCTAAATCGCTCCAGGCAAATGCCGAGATGTTCCTTTGAAAGGGCACGGCCGAGTTCCTTCCCTCATCCGATGAGACCGATGACCTCGCTGTCTGGTCTCCTTCCCCAAACAACCCAATCCAACCCTCAATTGGGGCAGTGCCCTTTGCGTTCAAAAACCGAATAACTGCGAGCAATTCGCACTTGGCGGTAACATCCAACGGGAGCTCCATTCTCAACGGCTGCCAAGCCAAGACAGCGACTCAGCTCGGCGTGCGCATGTTTACACACAGCGCGTGAAGCACTCTTCATAACAGTGTGACCAACTGCCACACAAACAGTGTTCTGTACTTATAAAAAAAAAAATAGGAGACCTTACTTTTGGGATTGTTGTTGTTGTGGTCTTCAGTCCTGAGACTGGTTTGATGCAGCTCTCCATGCTACTCTATCTTGTGCAAGCTGCTTCATCTCCCAATACCTACTGCAACCTACATCCTTCTGAATTTGTTTAGTGTATTCATCTCTTGGTCTCCCTCTACGATTTTTACCCTCCACGCTGCCCTCCAATACTAAATTGGTGATCCCTTGATGCCTCAGAACATGTCCTACCAACCGATCCCTTCTTCTGGTCAAGTTGTGCCACAAACTTCTCTTCTCCCCAATCCTATTCAATACTTCCTCATTAGTTATGTGATCTACACATCTAATCTTCAGCATTCTTCTGTAGCACCACATTTCGAAAGCTTCTATTCTCTTCTTGTCCAAACTATTTATCGTCCATGTTTCACTTCCATACATGGCTACACTCCATACAAATACTTTCAGAAATGACTTCCTGACACTTAAATCTATACTCGATGTTAACAAATTTCTCTTCTTCAGAAACGCTTTCCTTGCCATTGCCAGTCTACATTTTATATCCCCTCTACTTCGACCATCATCAGTTATTTTGCTCCCCAAATAGCAAAACTCCTTTACTACTTTAAGTGTCTCATTTCCTAATCTAATTCCCTCAGCATCACCCGACTTAATTCGACTACATTCCATTATCCTTGTTTTGCTTTTGTTGATGTTCATCTTATATCCTCCTTTCAAGACACTGTCCATTCCGTTCAACTGCTCTTCCAAGTCCTTTGCTGTCTCTGACAGAATTACAATGTCATCGGCGAACCTCAAAGTTTTTATTTCTTCTCCATGAATTTTAATACCTACTCCGAATTTTTCTTTTGTTTCCTTTACTGCTTGCTCAATATACAGATTGAACAACATCGGGGAGAGGCTACAACCCTGTCTTACTCCCTTCCCAATCACTGCTTCCCTTTCATGTCCCTCGACTCTTATAACTGCCATCTGGTTTCTGTACAAATTGTAAATAGCCCTTCGCTCCCTGTATTTTACCCCTGCCACCTTTAGAATTTGAAAGAGAGTATTCCAGTCAACATTGTCAAAAGCTTTCTCTAAGTCTACAAATGCTAGAAACGTAGGTTTGCCTTTCCTTAATCTTTCTTCTAAGATAAGTCGTAAGGTCAGTATTGCCTCACGTGTTCCAGTGTTTCTACGGAATCCAAACTGATCTTCCCCGAGGTCTGCTTCTACTAGTTTTTCCATTCGTTTGTAAAGAATTCGTGTTAGTATTTTGCAGCTGTGACTTATTAAACTGATAGTTCGGTAATTTTCACATCTGTCAACACCTGCTTTCTTTGGGATTGGAATTATTATATTCTTCTTGAAGTCTGAGGGTATTTCGCCTGTTTCATACATCTTGCTCACCAGATAGTAGAGTTTTGTCAGGGCTGGCTCTCCCAAGGCCGTCAGTAGTTCCAATGGAATGTTGTCTACTCCGGGGGCCTTGTTTCGACTCAGGTCTTTCAGTGCTCTGTCAAACTCTTCACGCAGTATCATATCTCCCATTTCATCTTCATCTACATCCTCTTCCATTTCCAGAATATTGTCCTCAAGTACATCGCCCTTGTATAGACCCTCTATATACTCCTTCCACCTTTCTGCTTTCCCTTCTTTGCTTAGAACTGGGTTTCCATCTGAGCTCTTGATATTCATACAAGTCGTTCTCTTATCTCCAAAGGTGTCTTTAATTTTCCTGTAGGCAGTATCTATCTTACCCCTAGTGAGATAGGCCTCTACATTCTTACATTTGTCCTCTAGCCATCCCTGCTTAGCCATTTTGCACTTCCTGTCGATCTCATTTTTGAGACGTTTGTATTCCTTTTTGCCTGCTTCATTTACTGCATTTTTATATTTTCTCCTTTCATCAATTAAATTCAATATTTCTTCTGTTGCCCAAGGATTTCTACTAGCCCTCGTCTTTTTACCTACTTGATCCTCTGCTGCCTTCGCTACTTCATCTCTCAAAGCCACCCATTCTTCTTCTACTGTATTTCTTTCCCCCATTCCTGTCAATTGTTCCCTTATACTCTCCCTGAAACTCTGTACAACCTCTGGTTCTTTCAGTTTATCCAGGTCCCATCTCCTTAAATTCCCACCTTTTTGCAGTTTCTTCAGTTTTAATCTACAGGTCATAACCAATAGATTGTGGTCAGAGTCCACATCTGCCCCTGGAAATGACTTACAATTTAAAACCTGGTTCCTAAATCTCTGTCTTACCATTATATAATCTATCTGATAGCTTTTAGTATCTCCAGGGTTCTTCCATGTATACAACCTTCTTTCATGATTCTTAAACCAAGTGTTAGCTATGATTAAGTTGTGCTCTGTGCAAAATTCTACCAGGCGGCTTCCTCTTTCATTTCTTAGCCCCAATCCATATTCACCTACTATGTTTCCTTCTCTCCCTTTTCCTACACTCGAATTCCAGTCACCCATGACTATTAAATTTTCGTCTCCCTTCACAATTTGAATAATTTCTTTTATTTCATTATACATTTCTTCAATTTCTTCGTTATCTGCAGAGCTAGTTGGCATATAAACTTGTACTACTGTAGTAGGTGTGGACTTCGTATCTATCTTGGCCACAATAATGCGTTCACTATGCTGTTTGTAGTAGCTTACCCGCATTCCTATTTTCGTATTCATTATTAGACCTACTCCTGCATTACCCCTATTTGATTTTGTGTTTATAACCCTGTAGTCACCTGACCACAAGTCTTGTTCCTCCTGCCACCGAACTTCACTAATTCCCACTATATCTAATTTTAACATATCCATTTCCCTTTTTAAATTTTCTAACCTACCTGCCCGATTAAGGGATCTGACATTCCACGCTCCGATCCGTAGAACGCCAGTTTTCTTTCTCGTGATAACGACATCCTCTTGAGTAGTCCCCGTCCGGAGTTCCGAATGGGGGACTATTTTACCTCCGGAATATTTTACCCAAGAGGACGCCATCATCATTTAACCATACAGTAAAGCTGCATGCCCTCGGGAAAAATTACGGCCATAGTTTCCCCTTGCTTTCAGCCGTTCGCAGTACCAGCACAGCAAGGCCGTTTTGGTTATTGTTACAAGGCGAGATCAGTCAATCATCCAGACTGTTGGCCTTGCAACTACTGGAAAGGCTGCTGCCCCTCTTCAGGAACCACACGTCTGTCTGGCCTCTCAACAGATACCCCTCGATTGTGGTTGCACCTACGGTACGGCTATCTGTATCGCTGAGGCACGCAAGCTTCCCCACCAACGGCAAGGTCCATGGTTCATGGGGGGGGGGGGGGGGGGGACTTTTGGGATTACCCTTATATAAAGCTTGTTCATCTTGGATTTGTACTTGAATACACACGAATTTTTGAAAATGGGTCCATCATTTAGAATACCCCCGTACAACAGAGTCGTGGTGTTGCTGAGACGGCGGCAGGTGGACTCACCGCCCGGACCCAGTGGTCGGGTTCGTCCTCGGCGACGCCCAGCACGTAGAAGATGTACGTGCAGATGGTGAGCGCCGCAGTCAGGAAGGCGGCCGTGGGGTACAGCCAGACGTACCAGTCCGGGGCGCGCGGGCACAGCTCCGAGGACAGGAACACCACGGCCGCCACCAGGAACAGCACCTGCACACCGCCGCACAAACAGCTCACTCACAGTCCACCAGCACCTCAAATCTGAGCGCAAGCGCATCTCCTTAAGGGGGGTAGGACGTCAAACGGGCCAACTCGGGACAGGAGAGGCACCATAAGACATTTTAATTTTCACTGTCTATACTTTTACAATTAAATTCATAAAACGTTGTCAGCATGACCAGGAAGGACTCAGGATTCACTCTCGTAGCAGTGGAAGTTGAAAAAATTAACAAAATAAATTTTATTTGCATGTGAAATTTCATCATTTTTTCACTTACTATTGGTTGCATTTGTTGCTATAGGTACACTTCTATTCATAAGTAAGAGAGATTCTTCGATGAATTGTGCACAGAATAGAAACCATACTTACAGGTGCATTAAACTCTAGAATATCTTTAATTTACAAAAAAATGAATGAGCTGTTATACTGCAGATTTCATGTTTAGAAAAAACTCAAATTCTATTGTTAATTATCTGAAGTTTTACCGCAGTTTTCAATGGATTTGGAAAATTCTGGAGTTTCATACACCTGTAAGTATGGTTTGTACACTGTGCGAAATTCATCGAAGAATCTCCCTTACGTATGAAGAAAAGTGTACCTATAGCAACAAATGGAGCCAATAGTAAGTGAAAAAATAATGGAATTTGACATGTAAAAAAAATATTTTTGTATGTTTTTGAACTTCCACTGTTACGAGTGTGAATCCTGAATCCTTCCTGGTCATGCTTACAAGGTTTTATGAATTTATTTGTATAAGTATAGACTGTAGAAATTAAAATGTCCTGTGGTGCCTCTTCTGCCCCAAGTCGGCCCGTTTGACGTCCTGCCCCCCTTAACAGGACCACAGCGAAATCTTCACCCCAAGACATTTAGTGCGCACAGAAACTCCAAATAAATATACCGATTACATATGTCCATCACAATTTAATGGAACTTATTTATTTATTTAATTATTTTAGTTAATTTTTTTTCATAATAACAATGGGCCGTCACTTACTGGGAGCGGCAAAATGATCTGACAGTTTTAAAGTACAAATAACACAAATGTTAAGGTGATAAAAAATGGTATTGGTGTTAATGGAAATTAAACAAAATAACATTGGAACAACCGATTTCATCAGTTTTAGATTTGAAGATGAAGCACTCTTCCAAAAAAAAAATGGTTCAAATGGCTCTGACCACTATGGGACTTAACTTCTGAGGTCATCAGTCCCCTAGAACTTAGAACTACTTAAACCTAACTAAGCTAAGGACAGCACACACATCCATGCCCGACGCACGATTCGACCTGCGACCGTAGCGATCGCGCGGTTCCAGACTGTAGCGTCTAGAACCACTAGGCCACCCCGGCCGGCGAGTACTCTTCCAGTCTCGCACCAAAACTGTCGAAAACATTCCCTAACATTGGGGAAGACAGGTTGACGATTTCTTGAGTTATAGCCATTTTAAGTTCGCCTAATGTGCGGGGCTTGTTTGTGTAGACTCATGATTTCAAGGAACCCCACAAGGAAAAAATCACGAACGCTTACATCAGGGAAGCATGCAGGCCATGGAATATCCCCGAAACGCGAGATTACTGCGCCACGAAATTTACTTTTCCAAAAACTCCATCACCTCATTGGCTGTATGGGCCGTTGTCCCATCCTGCTGGAACCACATTCTACTGCGCAGTAAGCGTTTTCTCGGAAGTTCAGGGGTCAGGAAGCTTCGTAACATAAACAGATAACATTGCGAATTGACCAGAACAAATTGACCACCCTCCTAGAAAAATTATGGAGCAACAACAAAAGTTTTTGTTACACCACACCAAACAGTGATGGTTCAAATGGCTCTGAGCACTATGTGATTTAATATCTGAGGTCACCAGTCCCCTAGATTTACAACTACTTAAACCTAACTAACCTAAGCGCATCAAACACATCCATCCCCGAGGCAGCATTCGAACCTGCAACCGTAGCAGCTGTGCGGTTCCGGACTGAGGGCCTAGAACTGCTCGGCCACGGCGGCCAGCCCGAACAGTGACCTTAGAACTACTCAGAGGACGTTCATGCAGTTCTTCAGGGTTTTTAGCTGAGCAATAACAAAAGTTCTGTTTCTTTACACAACCGTCCAGATGAAAATGCGCCTTGTCGATCATTATGAAAATTTTTTCATCTGTCATCAAATCAATCAACTGCTCTGAAAATGCTTTTCGCTTTGCATAGTAATTGGGCTTCAACTGCTCAGTAATAGCCATTTTGTATGGATGGAAAAGCAGATCGAACCGCAAAAGTGGTCTTACCGAGCGGTCAGACGTATGCAAAGCTGCACCTTGTTTACGTGTCGGCCGCCGAGGACTGGCTTCCACAGTTTCTCTTACTCTATCGATATTCACTGCCGTCCGGGCTGATCTTGGGCGGCCAGTCGACTCCCGTTTCAACGCTGAACCGATAGCTCTGAAGTTACTCATCCACAGCATAACTGTGTCGCGAGCCGGAACTTCTCCTCGTGGACCTAAATTAAAACGCCTACGGAACTGCCGATGCACAGCAACACAGGAATCGCCACTTTTAAAAACGCGTCGACAACAGATGCACCATGCTCAACCGACCACTGCTCCATGGCTACTAAAAATGTCCACATGTAGGCTCTAAAATGCCGTTTCCCCCCCCCCCCCCACCCCCCCCCACCTACTCGCTGAACTGTGAGGCGGCAAAAACCGTCAGATCATTTTGCCGCTCCCTGTACAGAAAAACGTTTACGTCAGTCTTTCCGGAGAACTATTATTTTTTTCTTTTTCGTCTGTTCTAACCAATGATCTAATTTTGCAGTCTCTGTGATACTATTATTCCTTGTCTTAATTTTTTCCTACTGCTATCGCTCTAATATTTACATGGCTACATATAACGTAACACATAAGCGTGCCCAGTACGGAGTAGAAAAACTGTTGGCATTCAAAACAACTTACAGTTGTCTAGGGATGGATAAATAAAGGTCTTGTATAGGTTTGAAGGGGATCTAATGCAATTCTTCCCACAAAACAGTGACATATTCAGCTAACGATGATGTAGGTGGGTCGTGATCAGGCACACTTCTCTCCAAACTAGATCACAAACACTCAATAATATTGACATCTAGAGACTGTGAGGGCCAGGAGACATGCGACAATTAATCCTCGTGCTCACAAAGCCAGCCCTGGACTATGCGAGCATCACTATTGAGGAACATTGTACCATCAAATGGACCTGATCAACCAAAATGGTCATATAATATCGTATTTATCTGCCGATACTGGGCAAGCGACTTTCAAGTACAGCGCCTGACCTGTACGGGAATATATATAATGAATGTACAAGTACAGGTCGTAGAAGCTTGGTTGACGACATATGGAAGTTTGGGTTTGGCCGTGAGTCGTGCACGTATAGCCAAATGGTAAGGCGACGGCTCGCGATAAGCGCAAAAATCGGTTTCGAGTCCCGGTCCGGCACAAATTTTCATTGTCGTCATTCCATTCTATAGCTGATGGTCGTCCTTATACATGCATTTCCGAAGAACTCTGCATCGTAATTCAGAATGACACAGGCACTGCAATATCGTTCTTCTTCCCTAAGGTCGACCAAAACCCTTACTCGTCTATGTTATGGTGTGTGTTAGCTGTATTGTCCGCCTCCGTAGCGTAGCGGTAGCATTACCGCCTACCACGCCGGGAGCCCGGGTTCGACTCCAGGCAGGGGACTGGGTGTTGTGTGTCCTTCGTCATCATTTTCATCATCATTGACTCGCAAGTCGCCGCTGTGGCGACACCTAAAGAGGACTTGCAATACGGCGGCCGAACTCCCCTGCATGGGGCCTCCCGGCCAACGATGCCATACGACCATTTCACCCAACAGGTGCTCCTCATACCTGGCTTTAACAGCTCCAGTTTTTCCTGGTCGCTTGAGTCGGTATATTCCTAACAGTAGGCCTTCGTCTCTGGCATGATGTACACGTAAATTACGCAAATATTTTATCCTGTGACTCCCGTTACAGCGGCCGGCTGGAAATCGGTATGTGCGAGATCCAAGCTGTAGGGTGGATGATGAAGAACAGTCCGATGAAGTTTTCTGAGCTTCTCTCGGGTGCGCAGATTTGTGTGAGGCTTTGCGTTGTCATGGAAAGGGAGACGCTCGTTTGCATCTGTGTGGTGACAAACACGCTGAAGACGTTCCTTCAATTTCTGAGGGTGGAACGGTACGCTTCAGAGTTGATCGTTGCACCGTGGGGGAGGACTTCAAACGGAACAACCCAGTCAGAGTCACAGAAGACCGTAGTCATGGCTTCACTGGTCGATGGTGTGACTTTGAACTTTTTCTTCAGAAGAGAGGTGGTATGGTACCACTCCATTAATTTCCATTTTTTCCGGTTCGAAGCGATGAAGCCATATTTCATTGCCCGTGACCAAGTTCGACAAGCAACTGTCACGATCAGTCTGGTAATGCTCAAGCAATTCCGCACAGATGGTACATCGTTGCTCTTTAAGGTCTTCTTTTAGGAT
This sequence comes from Schistocerca serialis cubense, assembly GCF_023864345.2. Taxonomy (NCBI): domain Eukaryota; kingdom Metazoa; phylum Arthropoda; class Insecta; order Orthoptera; family Acrididae; genus Schistocerca; species Schistocerca serialis. The sequence goes on from NC_064643.1 coordinate 550,712,151, forward strand.
ATGAGGATCCCAGCGGCACACACCTTTGAACACCCCAACTGGTGGACGACTGTGTCAGCACTACCAAGAAAGACGTCCGATTTACCAGCGAGGTAAAAATGAAATGAGAGTATGGCGATGAAATGAGCGTTTGGCATCGTTGACCGAGAGGTCCCCATGCGGGGAAGTTCGGCCGCCACGTGCAAGTCTTATTTCACTCGACGCCACACTGGGCGACTTGCGCGCCGATGATGAGGATGAAATGATGATGAGGACAACACAACACCCAGTCCACGAACGGAGAAAATTTCCAACCCGGCCGGAAATCGAACCCGGGTCCGCTGCACGGGAGGCAAGCATGTTACCACCCAGCTAAGCAGGCGGACACCAGCGAGATGTTTGATTGTGATTCGCCGATCAGTTCGAATGAGAGTGTCCGCACGTTCCAACACTGCAGGAGTCACAGCTGTGTGCGGACGGTCGGCAAGCTGGGGGTCAGACAGGTTAGCGCGAACTTGTTGCGATGATAACAGATGCCTTGCCCAACAACTCACCGTGCTTTTGTTCACTACCAGGTCTCCATAGACATTCTGCAAGCGCCTACTAATAATTGCAATGCTCAGTTGCCGCCAAAAGAAACTCAGTGACAGCTCTTTACTTGGAACGTACCTCCGTTACAGACGCCATTTTGAAGGCTAGTTCTAGCGCCACCAGCTATCGGAACTTCACGATAGTATAGAGGTTGAAGCGGGACTATTCCACGATTTCCCACAGCAAATTTCGCATTGTTTCAACAGAAACAGGCTGAGATAAAAAAGTGTTGTATTATTTATAGGATGCCCCTAGAAGGTTGTTCAAATGGTTCAAATGGCTCTGAGCACTATGGGACTTAACTCCTGAAGTCATCAGTCCCCTGGAACTTACAACTACTTATACCTAACTAACCTAAGGACATCACACACATCCATGCCCGAGGCAGGATTCGAACCTGCGACCGTAGCGGTCCTGCGGTTCCAGACTGCAGCGCCTTTAACCGCTCGGCCACCTCGGCCGGCTCGAAGGTTGTAATAGCTATTCGGAGACGAAGACACTTGTACAAGATAATGTTGAGAGATGCATGAAGGGCGTCTTTGGAGTGATTACAACAGTTCGACATAACAATGTTCTAATTAATTTATTTAAATGATTTATGCACACTGTGAAGGTTGTGATTGGCTGCGCTAGGACAGCCGCGATCACTGACACTGGTCGCCCACAAGATAGCGCTGATACGCCCAGCTACACAGCCTCGTTTACATTGTAAGTACATAATGGAAAAACTTCGGTTATCAGGGATATTACTGGTTTATTAAAGAGCGAGGCATCACTCGTCGACTTTTTCTCTGAGAGTAAAAGCAGTTTCCCCTTTCAGTGCGATTCCCTAGAAAGAATGGTTAAATGAAACTTTCGCTGACAACCTGCTCAGAGTTTGCTTTCGGGAAACGTAATGATACTGCGAAATCCGGCGCGGCCTTTGTCGGCGCGCTCGGTACCGGATTTGCCGGTGGCGAACAATCAGGCAGCGAGCGCTGCACAAAGGACCGCCGTGGCGCTTTTGAGCCGCGCGGCTGCCAGTTCATATCCCCGCGCTCGTTAATCAGCGCACGTCATTCCGCAGCGAGCAGCCGGCAGCCGACCTGCCGTGGCGCGTCGCCTTGCTCTCGCCATTATTTCGCGCAGCGCGCCACTTCGCTTTTATAAAACTTCCTTGTGGGAGCTCAAACGCCGTGTGTGCGGAACTCGTGCGAAAAGCGAACTGCTTCTGGTTGCGAGAGCACAGGACAATTCTTCTTCAATCCTTTATACGCTTAAAATTTACGTTCCTGTTAGCGCGGGGCGCAATACTACTTCGGCAAGAATGAAAGAAGGTCGTCACCGACGGTCACAGACAGTGGCAAGAACTACAGACCTATACAGCCTGACAAAAAAACGTGAACCGCCCAGAAGGCAAGCCAGTGTCAATGTAGCTTAGCACAGTACACACCGTCGGCGGCCATGTAAGTGATCAGAGTCGCATTTCTCTTTGGAAGGTATAACGGCTATCACAGAGCATTAGCGTTGCTCGTGTTTATTGTTGTTACTAGCCCAGATAGCGTACATAAGTGGCGTGAACAGCGTCAGATGTTGAGTGATCAATGTGAAGGACGCGAAGATGACGCGTATGGGTAAGCTACCGCATTATCAGCACCTTATAAACAACATAGAGGAATGCAGCCGGGTGACGTTGTCCACAACCACCGATATTTGACAAGTGACCACCCTACCATTTTCAAGGCGAAACTGCAGCTAGTAGGCACTGTGAATGGGAATTTAAAAGCTCGGTTTGAAAAGCAATATCGAACAGATAACACACACACATACATACACACTCACACACACACACACACACACACACACACACTGTAAACAGTAGCACAACCGCACTACCAAAGATGACCGACGCTAGAAGTTATCGAAAGCGAAAAGTGAGAAATAAACTGTGAAGTGCCATTAGCTGTACCTATGACTTTTTTTTTTTTTTTTTTTTTTTTTTTTTTTTTTTTTTTTTTTTTTTTTTTTTTACGAGGGAGTGAGCAAGATTCCATGCAGAATCAAACTAAAACCCTCCATCTCTATTTACGAGGTTTCTTGGTAATTTAATTTTAATTGCTTCGTTAGTAACACTGTCCCAATAGCTGGAAGTGCATGCCAGAATTTCCTCGTTGTTACATTCCAAGGTACAACCGGGGCCAAGACAATATTCTGCCCGTCTGTTGTAAGCGTGTGTGATGCTTATGTTCAGCACACTGCTCCTCCTCGCTCCTTGTAGACTGCCCTAAACTTGCACCGCAGATATTTCGGAAACGGAAAGTGTTATTAATATGTGGTTTTTATAGAGTGGATTGGTAGTCGAGGCCTCGTACTGTTAGCCAATGAAGGGATTGTAATAATACTTAGAAAGTGTACTTTTTTGTGCAAACATACACTTTTTAAATGGAACAACGCCTATTGACATTTACAAACTAAAAGTGGAGAAAGTTAGAATGTCAGTGGTGTTTGTTGCAGAATTATAGTGCTAGTTGCTTACGAGATGTCGTATTTTTAAAAGTTTCCACCCCGACAGTTGTAGAATACCTGTGGTAGCACGCACTAAACAACAAGACAACTGCACACACTAGTTATGTGGATTGTGGCCAGTAACGAGACGCTTCACAACGTGTTGAGTTCAAAATGACCACCGGCAGCGGCAATATGCGCTTCCAAGTCTGGCACTAAACGACTGTTGCACACACGTGCTAGCATTTTAGTGGAGATGTACGAGCAGGCTGCAGTAATACGTCGTTGAATATGATCGGATTGTAGTTGGTGCGTCCTTGTAGACAACGCCTTTCAGCTTCCCCCCAAAGAAAAAGTCTACAAGCGTCAAATCCGGAGAACGGACGGGCCAAGGTACAGATCATCTACGTCCAATCCAACGATTTGGAAACAATCTGTGAAGACATGCTGTAGTGCTTCGTGCACTATGGGCTGGAGAGCCAGCATGTTGGTATCACAGGTTCCTCCTAGTCTGCAGAGGAAGATCTTCTAGCAACCGCAGAAGATGGTCTGTTAGGAGACTGCGACAAGTTCAGTGTTCCATCTGTGAAACATGAGCCTACGAGCTGATGGTTCCCTGTCCTACACCATACATTTACATTCCATGGGCGCTGACGTTCCATCTGACAAAGCCAATGGGGATTTTCAACAGACCAGTAGTGTACGTTTCGGTGGTTTACCTCGCCATGATTGATAAATGTGGCTCCATCTCTGAACAAGATACGGGATCATACATGTGGAGTGCCATGTCTTAATGTCCATGTATAGAAGTTAACACGATTCGCATAATCGTTCCCATGCAGCTCTTGATGGGAGAGATGTGATAGGGATGAAACCTATGTCGATAGAGAATGCTTACGGCACGTGCCTGACTTATGCCACTTCCTCGTGTGATTGGGCGGGAACTGGCATGCGGATCAACTGCGACAGCAGCAAGAACATTAATTTATCCCTCTTCTGTCGTCACTTGTTTCCTTCTGTTAAGTTGTCTAGGTGTTACACTACCACCTTCACGAAACTGGTTGAAGAAGCTGGTAAATAATTGCCGAGATGGTCGACGTCTATTCGGATGTCTTGCCGCATACACCGTACAAGAACAGCATTCTTCCTACACTCTTCATACACCATGAGCATGTCGGCTTTTTCTGCTTTGGTAAATCCCATCATCCACCCACGAACTATTGCTTGGACTGTCACACACGATGTAGCAATTCGGAATGCACTCAAGGAGCACACAAGCACACTATGATCTAACACAACAACATCGAACCTAGCGACTACGCAGGTTGAATGGTACAAACAACTGCCGGTGTGGAAACTTTTAAAAATACGATATCTCGTAAATGACTCGCACTAGAATCCTGCAACAGACACCACTGACCTTCTAATTTATTATAATTTTAGTCTGTTGATGTCAATGGGTTTTGTTCCTTAAATGCCGGGCGCTGAGGTCGAGCGGTTCTAGGCGCTTCAGTCCGGAACCTCACTGCTGCTATGGTCGCGGGTTCGAATCCTGCCTCGGGCATGGATGTGTGCGATATTCTTAGTTTAGTTAGGTTTCAGTAGTTCTAAGTCTAGGGGACTGATGACCTCACATGGTAAGTCCCGTAGTGCTTAGAGCCATTTGAACCATTTTTTTATTCCTTAAATGAAACAACAAGTTTACTATTACCAGTCACTTTTTATTTATCTCCACAACGCGTTTCAAAGGTTTAAACCTCCATCATCAGGTGGATTTACACTTGTTAATATGACATTTGTGTGCGTTTTGTGTTACGATTTTTCGGAGGAACTCATGGCACTGTGTAATTTGGAATGGCGTTATTTTTGAACAATTTCTATTGAAGTAAATGTGCTGTGTTATCAATGCGAGCTTTTCTGCACTGTTTTTGCACTCGAAAATAGCCTTGATTGCGTGACTGGGCAGATTAACTTCCAGCACATTCACTTCAATAGAAATTGTCTCAAAAATAACGTCATTTCAAATTAGACAGTGCCACAAGTTCCTCCAAAAAATCGTAACACAACACACACACAAATGTCATATTAACAAGTGTAAATCCACCTTATGATGGAGGTTTAAATCTTTGAAACGCGTCGTGGAGATAAATAAACAGTGACTGGTAACAGTAAACTTGTTGTTTCATTAATTGTCAACAACAGTCCCGGCAAAGCCGTACCTAAAATGTTCGCATTTAAAGGGCTTTGTTCCATTTAAAAAAAGTGTATGTTTGCACGAAAAATACACTTTCTGAGTATTACACTCCTGGAAATTGAAATAAGAACACCGTGAATTCATTGTCCCAAGAAGGGGAAACTTTATTGACACATTCCTGGGGTCAGATACATCACATGATCACACTGACAGAACCACAGGCACATAGACACAGGCAACAGAGCATGCACAATGTCGGCACTAGTACAGTGTATATCCACCTTTCGCAGCAATGCAGGCTGCTGTTCTCCCATGGAGACGATCGTAGAGATGCTGGATGTAGTCCTGTGGAACGGCTTGCCATGCCATTTCCACCTGGCGCCTCAGTTGGACCAGCGTTCGTGCTGGACGTGCAGTGAGACGACGCTTCATCCAGTCCCAAACATGCTCAATGGGGGACAGATCCGGAGATCTTGCTGGCCAGGGTAGTTGACTTACACCTTCTAGAGCACGTTGGGTGGCACGGGATACATGCGGACGTGCATTGTCCTGTTGTAACAGCAAGTTCCCTTGCCGGTCTAGGAATGGTAGAATGATGGGTTCGATGACGGTTTGGATGTACCGTGCACTATTCAGTGTCCCCTCGACGATCACCAGTGGTGTACGGCCAGTGTAGGAGATCGCTCCCCACACCATGATGCCGGGTGTTGGCCCTGTGTGCCTCGGTCGTATGCAGTCCTGATTGTGGCGCTCACCTGCACGGCGCCAAACACGCATACGACTATCATTGGCACCAAGGCAGAAGCGACTCTCATCGCTGAAGACGACACGTCTCCATTCGTCCCTCCATTCACGCCTATCGCGACACCACTGGAGGCGGGCTGCACGATGTTGGGGCGTGAGCGGAAGACGGCCTAACGGTGTGCGGGACCGTAGTCCAGCTTCATGGAGACGGTTGCGAATGGTCCTCGCCGATACCCCAGGAGCAACAGTGTCCCTAATTTGCTGGGAAGTGGCGGTGCGGTCCCCTACGGCACTGCGTAGGATCCTACGGTCTTGGCGTGCATCCGTGCGTCGCTGCGGTCCGGTCCCAGGTCGACGGGCACGTGCACCTTCCGCCGACCACTGGCGACAACATCGATGTACTGTGGAGACCTCACGCCCCACGTGTTGAGCAATTCGGCGGTACGTCCACCCGGCCTCCCGCATGCCCACTATAGGCCCTCGCTCAAAGTCCGTCAACTGCACATACGGTTGACGTCCACGCTGTCGCGGCATGCTACCAGTGTTAAAGACTGCGATGGAGCTCCGTATGCCACGGCAAACTGGCTGACACTGACGGCGGCGGTGCACAAATGCTGCGCAGCTAGCGCCATTCGACGGCCAACACCGCGGTTCCTGGTGTGTCCGCTGTGCCGTGCGTGTGATCATTGCTTGTACAGCCCTCTCGCAGTGTTCGGAGCAAGTATGGTGCGTCTGACACACCGGTGTCAATGTGTTCTTTTTTCCATTTCCAGGAGTGTATTACAGTCTGTTAATTGGCTCAAAAGCGAGCCCCTAACAACCACACCACTCTGTGAAAACCGCACATCAATAGCACTTTCCATTTCCGCAATATTTGCGGTGGTAGTACAGGTGATGCACCCTGTATATGACATGCCACAACTGCAAGAACATGTGGTGTAGCAAAACACCTTGTTACTCCGTTGAGGGCACTATTAGGAAATCGGCAGATTTCTTACTTCGTTTAAAGGAAATACGCCTGAATGATTCTGATATCGTAGTAAGTTCTGATGTTCCCTTTCTCTTCACTCGTGTTCCTCCGTCTGATTGCTTTTGTTAATTGAACTGAATTAATGAACCTATTTCGACATGTGTTGACTTCCAACTTACTTTTTATTCAATGACCAGCACTATGACAATACAGATGTAGTTGCGATGGGAAGCCCCTTGTCACCTCTTAATGCGAATCTGCTTATCGAATGATAAGGAACGTGCCTTGGAGTCGACGGCTTTGAAATCTTTTTCCAGATATGTAGACCATACTTTTGTCGTTTGGTCTGAAGGTACTGAGGCTTTGAACGACTTTTTACAGCACCTCAATTCGATCCACCTTAATATTCGTTTTGCGATGGAGATGGAAAAGCATGTCTGCCTTCAGCTAACCCATCTTAGGGTCACCTTTCGTCACAATGGATACAGTGAAAGACAGATCAGGCGTGCATTACGCTATCGACCAGCCGTGCACCGGGTGAGTGATGATAATACCGAGTTGGCACCCAGGTCTGCGACCTTCCCCCTTACGCAGGGAGCAGTTCCAACAAGACTGGTCGTATTTTGCGGAAATGTGATGCGAATGTGATGATAATACCGAGTTGGCACCCAGGTCTGCGACCTTCCCCCTTACGCAGGAAGCAGTTCCAACAAGACTGGTCGTATTTTGCGGAAATGTGATGCGAATGTGATGATAATACCGAGTTGGCACCCAGGTCTGCGACCTTCCCCCTTACGCAGGGAGCAGTTCCAACAAGACTGGTCGTATTTTGCGGAAATGTGATGCGAAATCTGTTTTCAGACCTAACATTTAGGATTAGGATCCTTTTAGGTTCCGTAAAGGATGGATTTTGGTTAGCTAAGGCACGTGTCTGTCGCATTTCTTGCAGTTTTGGCATGTCGTGGTATTCATCACAATATCAAGACGAGCGGTGTACGGAACATAGTGGTCACACACGCTGACAACAGCCGAACAAATCGGCTATTGCAAAAGATGATATTAGCACCGGTCATCCTACGAGATATAACAACATGGACATTGTGGCATGCACTGCTACTGGGATTGTGTTATTCAGAAAGCAGTTGAAATTAAATTAGCAAGTAACCTCATAAATAAAGATGGAGATTTTTACTTAAATTCCGCGTGGGATCCTGATCTCTCCTTCGTTAAAAATAGAAGGACGGAGTTAATGCTATCTCACCCATTCTTTAGTAGCTTTCACTATAGATAAATTTTGGCATCGGTCATGTTTGGTCGTGTGGTGGCACTACTATTCGCATTGTGTGTGTATGTGTGTGTGTGTGTGTGTGTGTGTGTGTGTGTGTGTGTGTGTGTGTGTTATGTTTCCGGTATTGTTCTGTAATCACAGGTTTTTAATTTCCTTGCACAGCGCTTAATTACTGCAGTTATAAGAGTCGAGGGACATGAAAGGGAAGCAGTGGTTGGGAAGGGAGTAAGACAGGGTTGTAGCCTCTCCCCGATGTTGTTCAATCTGTATATTGAGCAAGCAGTAAAGGAAACAAAAGAAAAATTCGGAGTAGGTATTAAAATTCATGGAAAAAAATAAAAACTTTGAGGTTCGCCGATGACATTGTAATTCTGTCAGAGACAGCAAAGGACTTGGAAGAGCAGTTGAATGGAATGGACAGTGTCTTGAAAGGAGGATATAAGATACACATCAACAAAAGCAAAACAAGGATAATGGAATGTAGTCTAATTAAGTCGGGTGATGCTGAGGGAATTAGATTAGGAAATGAGGCACTTAAAGTAGTAAAGGAGTTTTGCTATTTGGGGAGCAAAATAACTGATGATGGTCGAAGTAGAGAGGATATAAAATGTAGGCCGGCAATGGCAAGGAAAGCGTTTCTGAAGAAGAGAAATTTGTTAACATCCAGTATTGATTTAAGTGTCAGGAAGTCATTTCTGAAAGTATTCGTATGGAGTGTAGCCATGTATGTAAGTGAAACATGGACGATAAATAGTTTGGACAAGAAGAGAATAGAAGCTTTCGAAATGTGGTGCTACAGAAGAATGCTGAAGATTAGATGGGTAGATCACATAACTAATGAGGAAGTATTGAATAGGATTGGGGAGAAGAGAAATTTGTGGCACAACTCGACCAGAAGAAGGGATCGGTTGGTAGGACATGTTCTGAGGCATCAAGGGATCACCAATTTAGTATTGGAGGGCAGCGTGGAGGGTAAAAATCGTAGAGGGAGACCAAGAGGTGAATACACTAAGCAGATTCAGAAGGATGTAGGTTGCAGTAGGTACTGGGAGATGAAGAAGCTTGCACAGGATAGAGTAGCATGGAGAGCTGCATCAAACCAGTCTCAGGACTGAAGACCACAACAACAACATTACCTTGAAAATGACAGGGTGGTCACCTGTCGAAATATTGGTGGTTGTCGAAGGCGTCACCCGGCTGCGTTCCCGTTAAGTCATTGTGTACACCGGGAGAACCTCAGGTCTCAGCACGTGACAGTTTAAAAGGGGCCTGATTGTGGATCTCCATTTGAACAGCTGGTCGAATAGTACAGTATCTAGATTCATGAGGCATTCGGACGGTGACGGTAGTCCGATGTTGGACTGATTGGGAACGTGAGAGCAGACATACTTGTCATCAAGTCATTGTCTTGAAAATAGAAACACGTGTTGATTGCTATTAGCTTCTTTTTCAAGCAGCTTTGAGCTTGTCACTGGCTTTTGATGATACTTCTTAATTTGTTTTCAGTTACTGATTCTTGGTGTGACGTAAATTAATAGTGTAACATATAAACTATTAAATACAGTACTGGTAAATTTCTTCAATTGCAGCACTTTTAAATTTAAGCAGAACATTTGTTCTCAGGTACATGACCAAGTTGTATCTTGGAACAGTTTCTCACTCTTGGAAAAATCTTACTTCTCCGGAGTAATTTTGGCAATTTCAGGAAAAGACTGCAGGAAACATAAAGTGAATCCTTTCATTTCAAAATGGAATAAGTAGATACATTAAAATTCTATTACAGGGCTGGCAACAGTTCGAAAATTGTTCCAAATTACGACACTTCCCTACTCTCCGCTGCAATATGAAAGAGTCATTATGATCACTCTCTTATGATGTTTTGCGTGATTAATCTTCACTGTTTATTGGCTTCAGCTACTTCATCTTTCAGATATGTTAGCGCGTATAAAAAACGTGAGGATATTTTCGGTACTTACAGTGGGTAATTCAACCGATGTGTCACCGGAATCGTACTAGGAAAGACTGGGGTCAAATCCCCTCAAATTAGCCAAAATTGAGCTTTCCAGCTTTTCCATAAGTCACTTCAAGCAAATGCTGAGATACATCTTCCAACGAAATTACAGCAGTTTCTTCCTCATCTTGTTCTAATGCAACTACTTTGGTGACAGGACGTGAATGTGTTTTTCCTTGTCGTTTTCGATTCCATTAACGTCACTGACACCGCATTTGTATACATTATGTACCTACCCCATAAACACCTGTAGAATGTGTAGGTTAACCTGCTTGTGATAACTTTCGTACTAATTTGTGAATGAAAAGATGTTTATAATTTTTTTAGTTCTACTCCTTCAGCTACATCCATACTTTGCAAGCTATCGTGCGGTGCGTGCCGGAGGGTACCCTGATACTGAGATATGCTTAATTCCGTTGATCAGGCTGGTTCTCGAATGTCCTGGTGGTCTTGTAAACAAATGCAAAGACTGGGCTCACAGGTAAGCTGAAACACAGGATGTCAGCTAGACCTGGCAGAAATCTTCACGCCAGATTAATGACCACTGGCCTTGTACACTGGGCAGGTTGAGAATAGCTTTTACAGTTTTCTGCTCTTGTCTAGGAAAATTAGACATTCAGCTATATTACGCATCCCGTTCGTTTCATAAACCTATATTAAAGAGATACTCGAAGGTGTGAAACATGTCAGATGAACAAGTACATCGTACATATTCATGAATGAACTAATAATTTCCTTCTCTAGACTCTAAATAAAATAGTTCAAGATTTGTTATCAGTAGGTTCGAACAACACGCAAGTGTTACGGAGATGCTTCGGGAACTCGAACGTGAACCCCTGGACGGAAGGCGACGTTCTTTTCGAGGAACAATATTGAGAAAATTTAGAGAACCGGCACTTGAAGCTGACTGCAGAACGATCCTACTGGCGCCAGCATACGTTTTCAGTAAGGACTACGAAGATATGAGAAATTAGGCAACTGGAGGAGGATAGGAAGCAACTAGTAGTGGTATGGTACCCTCCGCCACGCACCGTACGGTTGCGTACGGACTATGGATGTAGATGTGGAGCTAAAATATTACAAACGTCTTTCCATTTACAAATTAATACGAAAGTTCTCACAAACAGATCAACCTACACATTTTACAGGCGTTGGTAGCTACAAAACACTCGCGTTATACACTCCTGGAAATTGAAATAAGAACACCGTGAATTCATTGTCCCAGGAAGGGGAAACTTTATTGACGCATTCCTGGGGTCAGATACATCACATGATCACACTGACAGAACCACAGGCACATAGACACAGGCAACAGAGCATGCACAATGTCGGCACTAGTACAGTGTATATCCACCTTTCGCAGCAATGCAGGCTGCTATTCTCCCATGGAGACGATTGTAGAGATGCTGGATGTAGTCCTGTGGAACGGCTTGCCATGCCATTTCCACCTGGCGCCTCAGTTGGACCAGCGTTCGTGCTGGATGTGCAGACCGCGTGAGACGACGCTTCATCCAGTCCCAAACATGCTCAATGGGGGACAGATCCGGAGATCTTGCTGGCCAGGGTAGTTGACTTACACCTTGTAGATCACGTTGGGTGGCACGGGATACATGCGGACGAGCATTGTCCTGTTGGAACAGCAAGTTCCCTTGCCGGTCTAGGAATGGTAGAACGATGGGTTCGATGACGGTTTGGATGTACCGTGCACTATTCAGTGTCCCCTCGACGATCATCAGTGGTGTACGGCCAGTGTAGGAGATCGCTCCCCACACCATGATGCCGGGTGTTGGCCCTGTGTGCCTCGGTCGTATGCAGTCCTGATTGTGGCGCTCACCTGCACGGCGCCAAACACGCATACGACCATCATTGGCACCAAGGCAGAAGCGACTCTCATCGCTGAAGACGACACGTCTCCATTCGTCCCTCCATTCACGCCTGTCGCGACACCACTGGAGGCGGGCTGCACGATGTTGGGGCGTGAGCGGAAGACGGCCTAACGGTGTGCGGGACCGTAGCCCAGCTTCATGGAGACGGTTGCGAATGGTCCTCGCCGATACCCAAGGAGCAACAGTGTCCCTAATTTGCTGGGAAGTGGCGGTGCGGTCCCCTACGGCACTGCGTAGGATCCTACGGTCTTGGCGTGCATCCGTGCGTCGCTGCGGTCCGGTCCCAGGTCGACGGGCACGTGCACCTTCCGCCGACCACTGGCGACAACATCGATGTACTTTGGAGACCTCACGCCCCACGTGTTGAGCAATTCGGCGGTACGTCCACCCGGCCTCCCGCATGCCCACTATACGCCCTCGCTCAAAGTCCGTCAACTGCACATACGGTTCACGTCCACGCTGTCGCGGCATGCTACCAGTGTTAAAGACTGCGATGTAGCTCCGTATGCCACGGCAAACTGGCTGACATTGACGGCGGCGGTGCACAAATGCTGCGCAGCTAGCGCCATTCGACGGCCAATACCGCGGTTCCTGGTGTGTCCGCTGTACCGTGCGTGTGATCATTGCTTGTACAGCCCTCTCGCAGTGTCCGGAGCAAGTATGGTGGGTCTGACACACCGGTGTCAATGTGTTCTTATTTCCATTTCCAGGAGTGTATGATATTGGTAGTAACAAATATATAAATTTATTTTCATTAGAAATTAGTCATTGCGGTAGAAGCTGTTTGTCTATAATTCCTTTAGATTTCTCTTAACTGCATTTTATTAGTGGATAAACTATTTGTGGTTGCCAAAAAGTTGTAAATGTTCGTGTGTAAGGTATACCATTCGACATCGTTATTATGTAGCTTATTCCTATTCAAGATATTAATTATTTGGACTGAGCTGTTGGTTTGTAAGAGTTACGGCACATTTAACTGAGGAATCAGTGCTTAGTGTGCCCAAACATTTGACATGACTGTATGAGACATTCTTGAATTGACAAGACTGGTAATTCGTATTGGACCTCTTTGAACGCAGGAAACTTTAGTTTGGCCTGTTGTGTTATCCCAATATATTTATAGCGTATGAGAGCCTGTAACAAAAATAAACAAAATATGCAAGCTTTTTTGTAAGAAACCTGCTGTCTGTGGCAACACTGGATCGTAAACAAATTTGATAACGTCTTTCAGTAATATGGTTCTTCCAACTGAAGTTACTATGAAGTTGAAATCCCAATAATGTAACATTGTCAACCTCTTCTATCTGTAAGTCATCAAATTTTAAGCACGTGCAGAATGAGAACCTCTTGCATATTTAAAATGTATATAGTGAGTCTTCAAAGTTCAGAATAATTAAATGTTTAGAAACCATAGAATAATGTCCATAAGGATTTCGTTAACAATTCTTTCTAGTCCTATCAGTGACTTACAGGTTATCTCAATTTCCATGTCATCTACAATTAAACTTATCATTTGGGACTGTAGCTGACGGGTTATTACTACACAGACTGCTAGCTCAATTCAGGGCTCTTTCCTTGAAATCGTTTCTTCCTGTTGCAAAGTTATAGCTACAATCATTTAATACAAAAGCAGATGATATCACGATAACCAAATAAAAGAACGTTATAATTTATGCACATAATCGTCTTAGATATATCATGAAATATGCCGGGAGCCTATAATTTATTGTATAACTATAATGAATTAAGTATGTTCTCGCAATCTGTTTAAATTCGTAATTCGGACATTTTTCAGTGTATTAGAAAATCGAATTTTTTGTCTGTTTACTGACAGGTACTGCACTTTATGCATGTAGATCACAGACCATCGCCCTCAATATTTGTTTACGTGAAATGAAAATACAGTACAAAGATATTATGACAGTATGGCTTCCCAAAGAGTTTGCATACAGTCAGAGGTGTTCCATTTTTGGTGGGTATATTCTGTTTTATTCTATTTTGTTGAAAATATTGGATGAAATGTATGAACATATTTATGGATCTGCTACAGTTATTGTATACAGTAGAAATATTCCAAAAAATTAATTAAATCACTATCTAGCTTGTAAATGAAAATTTTTTCTCCTTGCTATTTGTGGCGTGCAGAAACTTCCAGCTCCTCCGTTAAATCCATTGTATGTGATTTATGGATGTGATAAAGTGTATTAAGATCTTCTTGTATGATCGTGAGGCGATTTTTATGTGTGTTGTCATGGCTGATTTTGTGAATTAATTGTGTGTATTACAGTTGATGTTTCCAGTGTATCTAGCTCGAAACTCCTGTCATACGTAGTGGCCTGAGCAACTGTTGCATCTGATTTTATATATTCCGGAGAATGAGATTTTATCTGTTTTATTGTTTAAGGTAGGAATTAATTTCTGTTGTTGTTTGTGGAGAAAGCAACTTTCTATTTAAGTGAGCTAAGTAGGTTTGCTATTTTTTGGAAAATGTTACCTACAAAACGTGCGATGGCCATGTATTTGATTTTATTATTAGTTGCTTCCATAGAGCCAGGAATTTCTTCCGTTTTTGCAGTTTTTTCCTCGTTTTGTCTGACACTGAGCTAGTGCAGTTTGCTTAATTATGTCTGATTCCGTCTCCGTATTTTGTTCGTTCACAGGAATTTTGTTTGCTTTGTGTATGGTTGTTTTGCATGCAGCGTTTTTGTGTATATCTGCGTGACACATGCGGCAGTGTAGTGTTGGAAGTTACATTTTTTCTGTATATCTTAAAAGTATGCCTGTTGCTGTGATTTTCTAAACTTGTACTATTTTTATGGTGTTCAACTTTAAAACTGTCCATTCTTGTGTACATTATCGAATAAATTTATGATGTTAATGGTGTTATTGTCACCTTTGATTTCCGGTATCAAAACTACGGTTCCTAGCTGCTGAATATTTCCGTTGTGATTACTGCAAAAGTCTGGTATTGCGTCTAATTCCAAATTGCATTAATGTTAAACCAGGATGTAGAAGCCATTGTGAAGCGGAAAGCGGAAGCAATGTGCTTAAATACAGAAATAAGGATGTCATGCAAAAAGAAAAGCATAATGCAGGATGCACAGTAGCTGTTTGTAGACAGAAAAAAATACCATTGTCTGACATTAGTACGCAAAAAATTACAAAAGATATGTTTTCTGATGTTTCGTTTACAGTAAAACCACAAGAAGACAACTGCGTAGCTAGAAAAGCAGAACATCAAACTCGCAAATATACGTAAAATATCTGTGTAAATATTTGCCCTTAATAATGAGAAAAAAATTCACGAAAGGCGTCGTGCTATGCTTGGAAAAAACGCAACTGTTACAGTATTTTATTATTTAAATCTTGAATGACACGGTTGCAGGCTTCCTAAAAAACATCATTTATGATGAATGAAATTAAAGATATATGACTGGTTACACAAATACCTAACGATGTTACTAAGCTCACTCTTTAATCAACTCTGTTGATATTTCATCATAACCACCAAAATTACTCGATCTTAAATGTTCTGTGCTAGACATAAATTTGTCCGGTTGAGTAAGGACCATATTCGTGTTACTGATTTCTAACGGTTGGTCTCAAGTATTCCAGGATGCGTTTACTGAATATTACAACTTTATCTTATCAGTAACAGATATAAAATGCTTGTTAAAAAGCTTTGCTACATTACACACATGTGTTATCAGTGCTTGGTGTCCTCTTAAAGTTATCTGCTCTTCATCATCTCTGATTGTACCACTTTCCTCCTTCACTATATACTGCATCGTCTTTATTTCGTTGCGTGACGCGGTCATCCCTACATTTTCTCAGTTAAGTTGATTGTTTTCTTCAATACAATACAGTATGTCTTTTAATTAGGTGCCGTATCGACACCAAAGCTGTACCTCTCTGACATAAAATGTTGCTTTTTTATTCTTCAAGAGGTCTGTATTCCTCGAGTAATCCTGATATTTTTGATAAACCACGGTCTACGCAAGCTAACAGTTAGTGGAAAAGAATTTTCATTTTAGATGAGGACGTAATCAAAAATGTGTTGTAGTTTTCATTCATGTCATGGATACATCGCTAATCCCTCATTTGTGACTAAGAACCATAACACACATATAGCTGCTGTATTTAAGAGTACATAAAGAACGTAATTCTCACTACCCACAGACTGATGAAGCAAGCGAGTTTCTCCCTTGAGGGAAACGAAAAAATGAATTACGTAACCAACTCGCGAAACCATATACACTTGAAAAGGTGTTACTGCATTGCGATTTCAATGCTCGAGTCGGTAGTGATAATCTACTGCTGGAGAATGGTATGGCGCAAGCAAGCTGTCGGTAAACTCAAATTGTGCACATAGTTTAGTGTGATGGTGTTGTTACGTGCTTCTTACTAGAAGTGAACAGTAGCTGTTTATCTGCTTTTAGCAATGTTATTTATTGTATTGTAAGGTTCAAATGGCTCTGAGCACTATGGGACGTAACTTCTGAGGTCATTAGCCCCTAGAACCTTATTGTAAGAGTTTGCGTATTTTTCAATAGTTCGTGTATTGTAAAGTTTGCTCACTTCGTAATGTCTTTTTCCGCCGCAGTAATCATTAGTGTAACTTAATTTACTTTATTTCTGCAATCTTTGTGACCTGCTCCATCTTTCGTCAGTGCTTCAGTGACTCATTAGTAATTTTATTCGTGGTTTTGTGTAATCTCATATATAATAAATAATGTATTGGGACTCTGATTGTTGCGTGTGGGCACAGGGAGAATTAGCAGCAGAACAGGTAGAAGCTGCATTAGCGATAGTCGACCTTTGCTGCCCCAGGCTGCGGCGATGTTTTTGTACCAGTGGCGAAAGCTGTCAGACCTTTGGTGCCGCTGAAATCCCTTGGCAACTCCAATGTTACTGCGTGTTTCGACGCGCATCGTCTGAATAGTTTGCCCTCACACGAAGAGGAGTGACGGATTGTGGTGTGTTCGCGTATCTGTGGGCGGACGGCGAAATGGGAACTAATCGCACGGCAGTCCCTTTGCACTTTAGCAACAGGTAAGAGACGCTGTACAGTGTTTATAACATATCCAAGCGAGCACTGGATGTCTCGTCCATTGGTCCCCAGGCTGAATTTCCAGCTAACAGGGGGAACGTGCCTATTAGTCATCACCGATTTCGTCCAGATTTATGGTGTATGCAGGGTTTGGCCAGAAATTAAAGTGATAGAAGTGGAAGCTCCAGGTGGCCAAGCGTTTAGACAGAAAAGCATCTTTGGCGCGGGTCGGGCAGGCCATGAAACTTTTCTGTTAGCACAGTTTCGAGGCAACGGGAAGAGTATACAGAGGAAATTCGAAAGTCGTGGAACCGTACGGGGAAAATTTTTGAATTTCTTTCAGTTTTTACGTTAGTTACACTGCAGACGAACCGAAATAATGCTAATGTTTATTGATATCTTCGTAAAATGCTTGAAAAGGAAATTAAAAAAATTGATTTGGAACTGCAAATAATTTCGAAGAAAGACTGTACTTACAGTGTCTGCGAGAGCTCTGCAAATAACTTTCCTAGAACAGATATCCTCAGATTACGGTTTTGAAGTCTTTCCATTTCGTCAAACATTGTCTGGAAATTACGCTAACATAAATGGGTCATCCCTCGCGCGACCCATACCAAAAATGATATTTCTAGGGATCTGAGTGTAAATTTGTACAAACGGAACTCTTATAGGATAGTCCTGTTAACCGTTTGCCGCCTGTCCGTCTGTCATTCTGTCCTACTGTTAAGAATCCTTTTTCTCAGGAAGGGGTAGACGCATCAGGTTCAAATTTATATCGCCTATTAAGGACTATGGTCCCTTGACGGTGTAAGAATTTTAAACTTCTAAGTGAATTCAATTAAAAAAATCAATATAATGAGTAATGTATATATAAAATTTGATTGAAATTGCTCCTTGCTTTGTTGAATCATCTCCAAGAAAACGATTTACTGACAAATAACCAACATGGACTCAGAAAATAACTTTCTTGCGGAAAATAACTAGCTCTTTACTTTCAAGAAGTAATGACTGCTGTCGGCAAGGGAGGTCAAATTGACTTTATATTTTTAGATTTCCAGAAGGCTTTTAACACTGACCCTCACAAGCGGCTTCTAATTAAATTGCATGCCTAGAAGGTAGCGTCTCAGTTAGGTGACTGGATTCGTGTTTCCCGTGTTCGTAGTAACTGACGGAAAGTCATCGATTAAAACAGAAGAAATATCTGGCATTCACCAAGGGATTGTTATAGTCCCTCTGTTATTCCTGAACTACATAAACGAGCTAGGAGACAATCTGAACAGACGTCTTACATTGTTTGCAGATGCTGCTGCCTTTTATTGTTGTGTAAGGTCGTGAGACTATAAAAGCGAATTACAAAATGATTTAGACAAGATATCTGTATGGACAAAAAGTGACAACTGAATATAAATCGTGAAAAATGTGGTCATCCACGTGAGAACTAAAAAGAATCTGCTAAAATTTTTTTGCACGATAAATCACACAAATCTAAAGATATTATACACTACTGGCCATTAAAATTGGTACACCACGAAGTTGACGTGTTACAGACGCGAAATTTCACCGAAAGGAAGAAGATGCTGAGATATGCAAATGATTAGCTTTTCAGATCATTCACACAAGGTTGGCGCCGGTGGCGACACCTACAACGTGCTGACATGAGGAAAGTTTCCAACCGATTTCTCATACACAAACAGCAGTTGACCGGCGTTGCCTGGTGAAACGTTGTTGTGATGCCTCGTGTAAGGAGGAGAAATGCGTACCATTACATTTCCGGCTTTGATAAAGGTCGGACTGTAGCCTATCGCGATTGCGGTTTATCGTATCGCGAAATTGCTGCTCAAACGACTGTTAGCACAATATGGAATCGGTGGGTTCAGGAGGATAATACGGACCGCTGTGCTGGATCCCAATGGCCTCGTATCACTAGCAGTCGAGATGACAGGCATTTTATCCGCACGGCTGTAACGGATCGTGCAGCCACGTCTCGATCCCTGAATCAACAGATGAGGACGTTTGCAAGACAACAACGATCTGTTTACAGCATCATGACGGTCGCATCCGTGTTTGGCGACATAGCGGTGAACGCACATTGGAAGCGTGTACTCGTCATCGCCATACTGGCGTATCACCCAGCGTGATGGAATGGGATGCCACCGGTTACACGTCTCGGTCACCTCTTGTTCGCACTGACGGCACTTTGAACAGTGGAAGTTACATTTCAGATGTGTTACAACCCGTGGGTCTACCCTTCATTCGATCCCTGCGAAACCCTACATTTCAGCAGCATAATGCACGACCGCATGTTGCAGGTCCTGTACGGGCCTTTCTGGATACAGAAAATGTTCGAAAAAAATGACTCTGAGCACTATGGGACTTAATTTCTCAGGTCATCAGTCCCCTAGAACATAGAACTACTTAAACCTAACCAACGTAAGGACATCACACACATCCATGCCCGAGGCAGGATTCGAACCTGCGACCGTAGCGGTCACGCGGTTCCAAACTGAAGCGCTTAGAACCGCACGGCCACACCGGCCGGCAAAATGTTCGACTGCTGCCCTGGCCAGTATATTCTCCACATCTCTCACCAACTGAAAAATCTGGTCAATGGTGGACGAGCAACTGGCTCGTCACAATACGCCAGTCACTACTCTTGATGAACTGTGATATCGTGTTGAAGCTGCATGGGCAGCTGTGCCTGTACACGCCATCCAAGCTCTGTTTGACTCAATGCCCAGGCGTATCAAGGCTGTTATTACGTCCAGAGGTGGTTGTTCTGTGTACTGATTTCTCAGGATCTATGCACCCGAATTTCCTGGAAACGTAATTACATGTCAGTTCTAGTATAATATATTTGTCTTATGAATACCCGTTTATCATCGGCATTTCTTCTTGGTGTAGCAATTTTCATGGCTGGTAGTGTAGTTACGAATAACTTAAATTGGAACGATCACTAGATATTGCTGTGGCGAAAGCAGACAAAAGACTGCTCTTTATTGGCAGAACACATAGGAAATGTAACAAGTCTACTAAAAAGACTGCTTACACCACGCTTGTCCGCCCTCTTCTGGAGTATTGCCGTGCGGTGTGAGTTCCGCATCAGATAGAACTGACGGAGGACATCAAAAATATCTTCTGGTAAACCTTCCGGGATGTAAGGTCGTGGTCCATGAAACTCTTCAGCTCCTAACGTTTCGTCCAGAGCTGCGCTTGACATCTTCAGAGGGGTGTTTCTCCTCCGGTGAGTCTTGCCGCGAAGTGAATATCGAGATCGGATTGGAGTCTGGGCGCTGCATATCTTTGGCGACTTGGCTTCCCGCGCGCCGCGAGGCGACGCAACGAGGAAGAAGGGGGTTGCTGGGAGTAGGCTCTGGATTGTGCTTGAGCAGCGATGTCTGTGTCGGAGGGCAGGCTGCTTGGTCGGTGGGCCCCGCGGAAACAGTCGTTTGGGGACGGAACGCCGGGGGCTCGAAAATCCCAGTGTGGTGGGCCGGTGTTGTCCCGATGGCAATTATCGTTTGGTCATTCAAGGGCTGAGAAGTGATTTTTTGGTTCTGCTCTTGGATTCCGAAGAAGAAAACGGCAAGTTTGGTGCATGAGGTGAACACAAGAATTCTGAAAAGGTGCACGATGGTGGCGCGTATATCACACTTGTGAGCGGTGTAAGCTTTGCTTCGGTACTGCAGACTCCTGTTAGAGCGCTGCTTGGAAGGAGAGTGTTGATATCGGCATTGTCATCTATTTAGCTGCTTTAAAAATAAATGACTGTTTCGGATCGCAGGTGTATCCAAGTGAGGGACCGAATCACTGCTTGTCTTATTAAGAAACTGAAGTCGGCTCCCAGGGTGTTAAACTGTTATCTACAGTTAAGAGTTCTTGAAAGTGTGCTTTCTTTTCTGCGCAGGATGGATCTTGAGCAAGGGATAGGTAAGCATCCCGCTTTGCATTGATGATGGCTTGGATTTCTCCGTGGTTGTTGTCAAACCAGTCACTTCTTTTCCGTGCACTACGACCAACAACATTCTCAGCAGTTTCTTTGATGATGTTCTTTAATGTGGTCCATTCTTGTTCGACGTCATCTGTGGTTGCTGGAGCTTTGTTAAGTTGTTCAGACAGTATGTCTTGGAAGTGTGAGCGAACGTTTTTGTTGTTCAAGTTGCTTATGTTGAATTTTCTGCGTGGTGGGTTTGAAAAGTGGGATCGTGGCTTGCGATACTTTGGTACTCTCAAACGGCTGACTAAAAGTCTATGGTCCGTCCAGCACTCATCGATGTTTAGTGCTGCTTTTGTGATGAGTATGTCTTTCTTGTCACGCTGTCGCGTAATAACGTAGTCTATAAGATGCCAATGTTTGGAGCGTGGGTGCATCCACTTTCAAGAACTCAAGCAGAAATGTCAAAGTGAAATACGAGTAATCAAGAACAAATGGTGGCAACAGAAAGCCACAGAACTCCAAAATCTTTCTGATGCAAGGAACCTGCGTGGCTTTTACGCTGGTATTAAAGAGCTGTATGGACCTATCCGCTCCTCATCAGGAGCACTGAAAGCTGCTGACAACTCCACCATTCTTACTGAAAGTCAGGACATCTTAAATCGTTGGAAACAGCACTTCAGCTCACTGTTAAACAGCCCTTCTACTGCCGCTGGAGATTTTCTCAAAAATGTCCCACAGCACCCTCCAAAACCCTGGCTGGCTGATCCTCCAACTTTTCAAGAATTTTGCAAGGCACTCAAGAGTGTGAAACCTGGGAAGGCTCCTGGACCTGACAGCATCCCGATGGAGCTTATTGAGGGTGGCGGCTTGCCTCTAAAAACTAGACTCTTCTCACTTATTATATTAATGTGGGAAACCCGCAAGGTACCAGCTGACTTGAAGAACTCCACAATTGTCACCATCTTCAAAAAGGGCGACAGAAGCGTCTGTGGTAACTACCGGGGAATATCTCTACTCTCTGTCACTGGAAAATTTTTTGCAAGAATCCTTTTAAATCGCCTCCAGACACTTTCAGAGACTATACTACCTGAGTCTCAATACGGGTTTCGACCTTCAGGAGGGACAATTGACATGATATTCTGTGCACGACAACTACAGGAGAAGTGCAGAGAACAGCAAAAGCCTTTACTACTTGTTTTCTACGATCTAGAAAAGGCCTTTGATACAGTTCCCAGAGAAGCCATGTGGATGGTCTTAAAACGCTTCGGCTGCCCTGAACATTTTGTTGACCTGATTGAAGCTCTCCACGTTGATATGACTGGACAGGTCCTCTGCCAGAATGAAATGACTGGTGAATTCCCAATAACAAGTGGGCTTAAACAAGGATGCGTTCTTGCACCTACATTGTTTGCATTGTATCTGGCAGCTATGCATTACGAGACAACCGTAAACAATGCAGGAATATAACTAAAGTACAGGTTTGATGGAGGATTATTCAACCAGTCCAGACTCCATTCAAAAAGGTTCACCAGTACCACTCGTGTGACAGAGCTGCAGTATGCTGATGACAATGCCTCTCCAGCTCATTCACCTGCAGAGTTGCAGCTGTCAGTTGATTCCTTCAGCAGGGCGTACGAACGATTTGGTCTCTCCATCAATATTCCAAAGACAAAGATGATGGCGCAGCCAACTCCTGGCTCCTCCGTTCCTGACTTCAGCATATCCATCTATGATACACTCTTGGAACAAGTGGACCATTTCCTCTACCTAGGAAGCATACTCTCATCCAACTGCTCATCTGGAAAAGATGTGGAGAATAGATTACGTGCTGCACATGTAGCATTTGGTCGTCTTACAAAGCGTGTCTTCCTGAATAAAGACCTAACACTATACACCAAACTGACGGTGTACAAAGCTGTAGTCATTTCCACCCTGCTATATGGTTGCGAAACCTGGACGTTATATCGCTGCGATCTGAAGAAACTAGAACGCTTCAACCAACAGAAGCTAAGATATATCATGAACCTGAAATGGGATGACTTCATATCCAACACGGCTGTTCTAGAGAAAGCAAAAATGCATAGCATGGAAGCTCTTATCATTGGGCATCAACTCAGATGGGTCGGACATGTCCAGCGGATGAAAAATGACAGACTTCCACGCCAAATGCTGTACAGCGAAGTGAGCACAGGTAAAAGGCCACGAGGTGCCCCTCTCAAACGTTATAAGGATCAGTACAAGAAAAATCTGAAAAACTTGAACATCGATCCGAGTAACTGGTCCACAATAGCAGAAGACCGAAGTCGCTGGCGCTCAGTTACCTCAAATGCTCTTGAAAACTTTGAGCTGGAACGTCAAAGAATGGAGAATGACAAACGCCAGAGACGTAAACTCCTCCAGGCTCAGCCACGTCCTCCACCTTCCATCAGCTGTAATGTCTGTGGCCGCCTGTTCCACGCTAGGATTGGATTGCTAAGCCATCAACGACACTTCCACGCCTGAACCTGTCACGGTTCAGGCGTGGAAGTGTCGTTGATGGCTTAGGAAATCTCAGGAGAGAAATGAAAACTCGGATACGTGTATCAGCCGACGACGACGACGACGACGACAGTTAAGAGTAATTTGACAGTTTGGTAGTGTTCACGAGTGAACTTTGGAGGTATTGTTAAGCGTTTGTAGTAAGGGAAAGACTGACTGTGGAGCTTTTCAGTCGTACGCTTACGAATCGTGTTAATCGCAATTCACTTCTTGTGGTATTGTACGGTTCTATTTGTCGTGGCGAAATCGCCGATAGTATTTTCACAATTTAGCTTGGGACGTCATTCTGTGGTTTCGTATGGCCGTCTCAAGAGTTTAAAGCCCCAAATATTTTCTTACTGCCTTTGCTGGGGTTGGCTTGCAACAGTTGATTTGTCTCTTGTCTACCCCCCGTACCGCTGTTCGGTGCGGTGCGGTATAGTCGAAGTGTTCAGTAGTACCGCATCAACGCCTACGCCCGTTTTAAGATTTGTGAGCCGCATCCATATCGACATATAATCCCAGTATGCAGTTTGTGTAAGTTGGTTGCGCCCCGTTAACGTTCTGTACATCGCGGAAAATCTTTCCCGTGCCGCATGTGGTGCTGAAGGAGAGCACTGTGCACAATAGCGCATCCCCAGGACGAAATCAATATACATGTATTGTATATATTTTTTAACGGATGTAATCACTGAGCGTAAGAGGTGATTTGTGTTTTTTATTTATTTTAAAAGTAAGAGATTTACATAGCTGGTTAATTGTAACATATACGCTTGTCATTCGTTGGGTGTAGTCACATGTAGGGAGGTTTATGGTATAAAGCGTTTAAAAGGAAGGAAAATATTTTATGATGCGGTGCGCATCATATAGGCTACAGGGTTTGAGTGTACGTTGATAGTAATGTTTTTATTGCATTTAAGTTGTTTTGATTAAAATTTTGTGATCAATATTTTATTGCGTTTAGAGATAACAGGTGATCTCTTTCCAAGCATTTATCCCGACTGGCGGAGTCTGCTGTTATGGTTAACCGGATTTGTCGTGTTAATTTGAAGGGGTAGCCGGATACCCGTCCTGTCACCACCCCATAACCCCCCTCTCCCTCCCCCCCCCCCCCCCCCCGCCCCCGGGACTGAACGTGTGTACCACAACTGTCTGCGTCTAGTGTAATTCATGGAATAGTGCGACCGTGTTGCAAAAGTAGAGATCACACACAGGTGATTGGTATTACCATGTGGCGTTAGGTCTTTTATTTAACCTTGCATATGCAATTTGTTTTTTTTTTCCTTGCTTAAAAAGGGATTTTGAGTTTTAAAGCGTTGTGAATTGATTCTAAGAGCTGTTCTTCGATCTGTTAAAATACTTCAGGAACTTACATTACGAAACCATTGAGGATCTTGCTGTTCATGATAACGAATGTTCACTTACTATTTTAAAATCAAGCTAATAAAGTTGTAAAATTTTAAAGGTAAAAAAAAACTTTTATTAGAGAAACGGTGCCTGCCCGTACTGCCCACAACTTCCACGTACTGAAAGCATTGGCCTTCAGGCGTTGTCTGATGATTTCCCAGGTATCTATCCCAGCTAACTCCTGCGGGGCCATGTCAGATAGCTCGTTTTGTACCATCGCGAAATAGGGGAGTGTGTGCCACGGATATGATGCACGAATTAGGGTGACGGCCCTTAAAACAAATGCGGTTTTTCACTGCGGTACGGGCCCGCATCTCGTGGTCGTGCTGTAGCGTTCTCGCTTCCCACGCCCGGGTTCCCGGGTTCGATTCCCGGCGGGGTCAGGGATTTTCTCTGCCTCGTGATGGCTGGGTGTTGTGTGCTGTCCTTAGGTTAGTTAGGTTTAAGTAGTTCTAAGTTCTAGGGGACTGATGACCATAGATGTTAAGTCCCATAGTGCTCAGAGCCTGCCAGCCACTCCGGTACGAAATTTCAATCACCAACTTTCTCCTCAGAGTGTGAAAATAAAAAATCAGTGCTCATATGGAAAAATTTAAGTGTTCGTTTTTCCCGCACGTTGTTAGAGTGGAACGGTAGAGATGTAGCTTAGAGGTGATTCGATGAACTCTCGCCTGGCACTTGATTATGAATTGCTGAGTAATCATGTAGATGTAGATTTAGATGTGAGTCATGATTCTATGATCCCCCTTACCACCCCTACCACTGAAAGAGATACGTGGATCTTACTTAAAGTGTTTCTTTTTAGGTAGTATGTATTATTTGGACCAAGTTCGATTGAAATCTATCCAATAATTTACCTGGAGACGTTGATGGTACGTCCGCAGCTCGTGGTCGTGCGGTAGGGTACTCGCTTCCCGCACCCGGGTTCCCGGGTTCGATTCCCGGCGGGGTCAGGGATTTTCTCTGCCTCGTGATGACTGGGTGTTATGTGATGTCCTTAGGTTAGTTAGGTTTAAGTAGTTCTAAGTTCTAGGGGACTGATGACCATAGATGTTAGGTCCCATGCTGCTCAGAGCCATTTGAACCATTTGACGTTGATGGTACGCAAATATATAGGTACAGTGATTTTTATAAATGTATGGGTGGATGGCAGATTACTTTTTACAACTGTTTTAGCAATTTATGAGTCTTTCATCCACTCCCTCTCCACCTCCCAGGTTGCAATTTCAAAATTCCTTTTTATTGGAAACTTGCGGACATGCATGCAGATCATTATTAACGATCGATTGGGCTGCAGTTGCATGTGCGTATCCAGTATGGCTTTCAAATCCAGTAATCCCGTTGCCTGTACCTTTCACACAATATCAATAAGCACATTTGACCCTTTCGACTGCACGTCGTCTGAAAGTTAAGTCCTCATCTCCCTTCCTTTTTAAGACGCGTGTTGTGTATATATCAATGAAAGTGTTCTAATAGAAAAAGCAAATGCTTTTGAACGGAACGGAAAGTTTCCTTACGGAAAAACCAGAACACGGATAATTTCGCCACTCAAGCAAGCGGCATATTGATACCGTGAACACGACTGTCGTTATCAGGCTGTGCATGCGAGTGACAGCTCATGATAGGTTCCATTAGCCGCTTATCCAATGGCAGATGAAACGGCTGCTCTACTTCAAACCCTGTCCGATCTGATTCGGACGTCGGCACAATTCTCAGAACTAATCGTTGCTCATATAAATACGTCACTGTTTTAGAAATTCAGAAAGCGTTAAGTTCAGAGTTTAATAACCTGGTGATGAAGACGGCGTTAAAGGTGGAACGTTTGATCCATATCCGACTCGTACGTAGTTTTTACACTTACTGTCTTCAGAAAAACATGAACCTCTCTCTTTGCTTCACTGTTCCGCCGTTTTTTCGTATAATAATTTATATATTATGAATGAAACAGGCACATCACTGGTGTAATATTTTATCATATTGTGGAATGTTACACCAGTGTTTTGTGTGTTTCATTTGTAATGAACCTCTTGAAGAATTGAAGGTTATTTCGATAGAATTTTCCGCCTAGCTTTGTAAATGGATTTACAAAAACTGTCGCCATCTCTAAAGGTTACATCTTACGTGTGTCCTCCTTTCAGTTGATTACACACGTCTCTCACGTATTTGTTCTGCAGATGTCCTCTTCAGATCACCGACTATTTTCTGCCTCTGAATTTAATCACCATCTATTTCTGCGCAGCCGTGGTCGTCTTGGCTCTCGAGCACATTCGTTTCTTTAATGGAGGCAGATGTAATACAATTTTTGCAATTCTCAATGTTGCATGTCCATCGTGCTGCACCATATTTCAACCATTTTTGAAATCCGAAAGCGTAATCCTTCTGAAGTAGCTTTTTCTTTCCCATCCTACTCATAGTATCTGCAACAGCTTCGGACGAGATGTTTTCTATGAAGCGAATTGTTGTAGACAGAAACCTAAGCCCACGAACTACACTGTGAGATGGCACAGAGGGCTAGGGGCTAATATCTACTTAGACTTGCTCGGGAGGCGTGGGCTCTGCTACCTGCCAAGCGAACCTGCTTGCAAGAGGCTTGGATCCTGCGCCCAAAATTAAAATGTCGGTGGCCAGACGGAGAATCGAATCTTCGTCCTTCGAAATGAGTTTCCTCCAACAACTGTCTATTCATAAAAGTTTCGGGAGAACAACACCGCCCTTCTTTTAGATGTTCTCATAAAAGTCCGTGAGAATCTGTTACGCTGTCGTATGAGCTATACCGACGAATTACGATAGCATCAGCACCTCTGTGGATTAATTTCTCTGTAGTCAGTTACGCCAAATACTGGTGGTGTTACTCCTCACATCAAGGTGTGGAAAGCCGTTGGGTACGACTTCAGGTCACAACTGATAGTGATAGAGGGAACAAACACTGACAGCACACTGGTACATCATGAACATCCTCTGTCCTTATGTGTTAACGCTCATGTGACAGTATCGCTGAGCTAGTTTTCAACAGGACAATACTGATCTTCACATGGCATATCTCCCTATGAACTGTATGATGTTAAGTTACTCCTATGGACATTAAGATCGCCAGATCT
The DNA here is from genome assembly GCF_023864345.2 of Schistocerca serialis cubense. Taxonomy (NCBI): domain Eukaryota; kingdom Metazoa; phylum Arthropoda; class Insecta; order Orthoptera; family Acrididae; genus Schistocerca; species Schistocerca serialis. The sequence continues at coordinate 550,740,304 of NC_064643.1, forward strand.
GACCCAAGAGAACATTTGTGGAGACAACTCCAACGTCAACTCCGTATCCACAAGGACCAGTTAATTGCCTCAAGAAACGATACAATGGCTATATGACACTCTTCCCAGTCGAATCAGTGCATGCATCCAACCAGAGGTGGTGGTTCATAAAGTGCTAATAAATGCTCCTCGTGTGATTCCAGTTATTCTACAGGTATGTACTTCAGATGATTTTTTTCCCCATGTTTGTGTGTTCATTGCGTGTATATACCTTAATTTTTTCTTCTTATGATGCAGATGTGATCGTAGTGTGCAGACTCAGGCATGCCCCTGCAAACACAACTCCATGACCAGACACGATATTACGCGTCAGTCATCCCACTCTGTTCTAGCGATTTTCTATTCGCCATGCTCACAAACAACACTACAGCCAGGTCCATCAACTTCAGTGTGCTGTGGGCTAATGACACATCTTCGTTTGCCAATGCAGCCAAACTCTTTGTACGCTGTAACCATCTTGCAAACATCACGGACTTTCGCTTCTAGCCATACAGGATGATATTTCTGATGGATATTGATCTGCAGGATGTTCTGTAGAAGGTCTTACAACACATAATGGCTGTTAATGATGTGATGAGTGGCCCACGGACTTATTTGGATGCTGATAATTTGGAACATAAGCAGAGCTACTATAGACAGATCCACATATCTTTCTTTTTTATGCATGACACTCACCACATTTTTTTTCTTTGCAGACAAGGTGGAGGACACATGCTGACATGGGCTTACTCCTATAACTACACCACCCTGAAATTATGATGATGGTGACGATGATACATCACACCAGTCTGATCCATTGCTGTGCCCACAAACAATGTAACTGGGTCTGTCACCATCAATGTGGAACGAGCTCATGACATCAGCTTCTTTGCCAATGCAGCCACACTCTCTGTACCCTGGGCTGCCTCGCAGTCATCACTGTCGGACCTCACATTGACATTGCCTTGTGCCTGGCGACAGCAGCCCTCCAGCCCACTCTGATATGAATAATTGTGTAAAACCTGCAGCCCCGCTGGATTACTGATTGGTTGCTGGCACTTTCAGTGACAGTATGTTACAAACTCCCGTTGCCAACATGAATGTCGGCTATCGAGATCTCGTTACTTTCCTTGAAGCTTGGGAAGCAATTTTGGGAATAGAGCTCCCCAAAATCGACGGCAACCCATCGTATCCTGTCATTACGTGAAAGGCAACTCTATTCTTCGAACTCACCTCCCCGCCTCCAAAAGAAGGCAGTGATGCTGTGTTGAAGAAAGGAGCATTGTCGAAACGTGGGGGTCTAGTGGCGCGATATCACAGGGTGACTCAATCGGAACATGGTTCTGAATTTTTACCAAGACTAATGAACTGGGTCCTTTTTTCGAAATGCAGGAAGAGGGTCGAGTAAGGAGCTCAGCCACGTGTTCCACTTCCATGTACACTCACATGTTTTTTGATCCAATTAATGGGGCATCCAGTTTCATCGCTCTTCCGAAGATATTGTTGCTATACATGCATTTAGTAATACTGCTGAGTGGAATGAATTTCCCTTTGTATGGTGTCTCCTGGCTTGCTATAGAAATTATAGTGTTCATCCTGCGTGTGCAGCTATAAACCATACATCAACTGTATGCTGGCATTACAACGCCAAATATATCTATTTCCTGGTGAAACTCCAGAATCTACCAAAATTCGAGAGGTAGAACCCAGATAATTCAATTCATATTAACAACCAGGACGTAAATGATAGCAAGCCAGAAGAAGATGACCAGGGGCAGACTGTGCAGAAATAAGTAAAGCATATAGTAGCTGGAGCTCTATACTTTCCAAACTTAGGCGATCGGAGCTACAAACAAGTAGATTTGACTGATGAATTCTTCTCACCAGAAGATGATGGGTACGAAACTCATTGAAACATTGCGACAAGATGACGCCACCACTCGGCTGACAACCAGAGAAGAATTCATCAGTGGAATACGCCGAGAATGACTGCAGTCGCATACACGCCGAGAAAGACTGCAGTCGCATACAAGTAGATTTGTTGCTGGTCTCTGAGGGCGAGAAGCAACACTATGTGTGGGTCAAAATCATGTCCAGCGTTCTTTCCGCATAGATGCCAAAACATCATGGTGCTAAACACTTTTGCTGAAAATGGCTCACCTCTTTCACCAACAGTGAGTATCTTGAAAGGCACCTCAGTGACTTATCGAGCCAGGAACCGGTCTGTGTGGAAATGCCTACTGAATATAAAATGTTCATAAGGTTTAAGAACTCCCATCACCAGGAGCGATGACCCATCATCATATACACTGACTTTCAGTCCCTCCTCGCTCCACTGGTGAGTTGTGAATGTGACCCCAATGTCTCTCATATTACCTTCACAGAACGACATGTACCGTATGTGGCAGCGTATCGAGTGCAATGCTTGTATGACTCCAACCTCAACAAATTCAAATCGTACTGTAAGATTCTGCCCACTCGTCTAATATAGGGTGCCTAGGAAGCTGTTTTCTCGGACAGCTAGACAACATACAAGCAAATCATATTAATGGAGTTTATTACAAAAAATTGAATTGAAAATATTGAACTTTGCCTTTTTACGAAGAGGTGTCGCAAGCAATTGGCGACATGCAAATAATGAATGTCTTTCAATACATACAGTTTCGAAGCAAGCAATTAGTGTAGATCACAAGTCACGGCTCGTCTTGTAATGTGGCCGAGGCTAGCTGGAGGAGCGCCTTTATTCTCTTCGTATAGGTGCCGCTCCTATCGTGGTGTCGTCCTAGTCAGCGTTCTATTGGCTGATGTCGTCTCACAGCCTTCTCTGTTGTATCGTTCCAGGCCGACATGCCGGCTCTTGACGTTAATCCGCAACACAAAGATTGCGGATAATCCTGAGAGATGGCTCTTCTGTGAGCTCAAAGTATTCATGCGACGTATTGATGAGATTTATTGCAACAGCACTCTCATGAACGACTAGCAGGAGAATGATGTCGCATATGAGCAGGCAACTGCCTGTCATATTTATGGAGTGCTGTTGTTTAGAAAAGCGGAACCTCCACGTCATCTAACGGGCACGTTCTACGGTGCAGCTCACAATGCATGCAACTTGCAGTACCAACTGCCATGACACATACCTGTCTTCTTCCATAACTTGAGTGGGTACGATTCTCACTTCCTTGTTGAGCACCTACATGATTTTACCCTAAAAGGTGGTAAGGTCGGTGTCATTCTGACGCTGTTGGAAATTAAATTTCATTATCCAAGCGAATCATGCCAAAATTAACACTCAAATACCTGGGTTCACTACATTTGATTCTTGCATCTCTTCAGAAACTTGCTGAGATAATGCGTCAGGAGAATGTGCATGTCACCACATATGCAATCCCGATGGTGCAAAGTTTAAGCTTGTGACGAAGAAGGGGTCTTTTCTTGTAAATACCTGGATTTGGACGAGAGACTGTAAGGCACCACATTGCCCAACGTAGCTGCATTCTCCAGTAAACTCGCACATACTGCCGTAATATATAGAGAGTATGGGCGCATGGTGAATGCCTGGTTGGCGGGAGTTCAATATTCCTGATTTAGTGTAATTTGCTAGATTGTACACGAACAGCTACGTATATGTGCTCACACACATTTCTGAGAAATTCTGGATTGTACATCTGGGCGCTTACTCAATGCATCTTCTCTTCTATTGCACCAGGCTAGGGCTTTCGCGAGATACAATGTTAAGAAGAACACATATCAGCATCAAGCTGAAAGGCTGCTCTTCTTCTAACATGGGACTCAAGGGGAGCTCTTTCAGTATGTGCACAGATATGCCAAGGTGACAGCCCATGAATGAGTGAGGAGGAGTACTACAGACTATCCGACAACTTAAGTCACACCCTCTACTTGGATGTAAACAACCATTATGAGCACACCATGCAACAAACTCTGAATTTTGGGGGGTTCTGATAGCTCTCCAAAAACTAAATATTCAGGCTGGAGAACGTGATCCAAAATATGGCTGTGGATTTGGATGAGTGATACGACTTCGATGCAGAACTGACATTTCCCATCCATCGGCGTCACACACTGCATGACTTGCCTCTGCGTCTGGAGCGCTTAGTCCCATGCAGTGGTTCCATCACCAAGCTGATCAGTGGGAATTGGCAGAGACTACAGTAACCTCCAGCAGTGTCTCAGTCTGGGGATGGAACTTGTTAGAATCATCCATGGCATCTCCTTCAAGCAGCAACGCTGGCTGAAGAAGCATGTTGATGTAAAATCCTAACAGAGGGCTCTTTCGACATGTGACTTTGAAAACGGTTTTTTAAATTACTGAATAATTCAGTTTCGAGGAAAGCAATGGAAAAGGTTAGAGAATACAGGGAAATTCATTTTATTTACAGTCTGGATGCACATTATGTCACGAGGAGATTACATCACCAGGCCAAATTTGAAGTGCACTACAATCTCCAATCAAGGACTAGTCACTACGGAGACGGCTAAGGTTTTTGTGCAGCTCATGAAACCTGCTTTTGTTGGGTATGTGTACTGCACCTCTTCAAACCCCACATGTACTGACTGCACTATGCGTTTGAGAAGCCAAACTTCGCTGATTCCCAAATTACTTCATGTGGACACAAGACATCTTCATCTACTGGGTCAAAAGCTGCGACCCATATGAAGCATTGGACAGAGTGGCGTAGTGCAGTGGTTAGCACACTGGACTAGCATTCGGTAGGACGATGGTTCAAAACCATTCCCAGTCACACTAATTTAGGTTTTCCGTGATTTCTCCAAATCGCTTAAGGCAACCATCAAAATGGTTCCTTCGAAAGGCCACAGCCAATTTCCTTCTCCATCCTTCCCTAGTCCGAGCTTGTGCTCCGTCTCCAATGACCTCGCTGACGATGAGACATTAAACACTCATCTCCTCCATCTCGTCCAAAGCAGTCGACACATCTGAAAAAGCAGATAATAACCCTTATGGCACAACACCACAAAACACGGTTATTTGCCTGACGAAAGACGAGGCGAATGGTTCGCACATAGCGAAGTTTGAGTGCTCGGGCCGAAAATGTATGCACGCCACATGCATACATGCAGCACCATAGTAGTTAGTGCTTAAAGATCCTCATGTTAGCGAATTACAAGAAGTACCTGCTCGAGGGCAATGCCGCCGCTCTGCATACGATGTGCCAAGTAGTTTTTATGTTGCGTAGTAATGAGGCCCATACTGCAGTCCAGCTGAAAGTAGGGCTGTCATGCCATGACGACAAATGGTATATCTGTGTGGATGAACTCGAGACCCTCCCGTACTCACACTATTCATTCAGTTATTGAGTGTGTGGCTTTAACCGTGATTTGTAATATTATGTAATGTATAACCATGTGTGTTTGTGAGTGTGCGTGTGTGTGTGTGTGTGTGTGTGTGTGTGTGTGTGTGTGTGTGTAAATATTGTATATTTTTGTATGTTTGGTTTTTTCACCTTCTGCCACTAGACTCCGTTTCCCAAATATTGTGTGTAGATAAATGTAAATACTGTATATAGGATGTTCAAATCAATCAGAAAAGAAATGAATATAATGTAGTATTGTACAAATGATTAGAAGGATATACACAGTCAAAATGGGATGCGGTAGTATTTAGGTATCTGATAGTAAAGTACATAAATCTGGAAAAATTGTAAAAAATAACTTTCTCCCGAGGACATGCAGCTTTACTGTATGATTAAATGATGATGGCGTCCTCTTGGGTAAAATATTCCGGAGGTAAAATAGTCCCCCATTCGGATCTCCAGGCGGGGACTACTCAAGAGGACGTCGTTATCAGGAGAAAGAAAACTGGCATTCTACGGATCGGAGCGTGGAATGTCAGATCCCTTAATCGGGTAGGTAGGTTAGAAAATTTAAAAAGGGAAATGCATAGGTTAAAGTTAGATATAGTGGGAATTAGTGAAGTTCGGTGGCTGGAGGAACAAGACTTTTGGTCAGGTGATTACAGGGTTACAAATACAAAATCAAATAGGGGTAATGCAGGAGTAGGTTTAATAATGAATAAAAAAATAGGAGTACGGGTTAGCTACTGCAAACAGCATAGTGAACGCATTATTGTGGCCAAGATAGACACAAAGCCCATGCCTACTACAGTAGTACAAGTTTATATGCCAACTAGCTCTGCAGATGATGAAGAAATTGATGAAATGTATGACGAGATAAAAGAAATTATTCAGGTAGTGAAGGGAGACGAAAATTTAATAGTCATGGGTGACTGGAATTCGTCAGTAGGAAAAGGGAGAGAAGGAAACATAGTAGGTGAATATGGATTGGGGGCAAGAAATGAAAGAGGAAGCCGCCTTGTAGAATTTTGCACAGAGCATAACTTAATCATAGCTAACACTTGGTTCAAGAATCATGAACGAAGGTTGTATACCTGGAAGAATCCTGGAGATATTAAAAGGTATCAGATTGATTACATAATGGTAAGACAGAGATTTAGGAACCAGGTTTTAAATTGTAAGACATTTCCGGGGGCAGATGTGGATTCTGACCACAATCTATTGGTTATGAACTGCAGATTGAAACTGAAGAAACTGCAAAAAGGTAGGAATTTAAGGAGATGGGACCTGGATAAACTGAAAGAACCAGAGGTTGTACAGAGTTTCAGGGAGAGCATAAGGGAACAATTGACAGGAATGGGGGAAGGAAATACAGTAGAAGAAGAATGGGTAGCTCTGAGGGATGAAGTAGTGAAGGCAGCAGAGGATCAAGTAGGTAAAAAGACGAGGGCTAATAGAAATCCTTGGGTAACAGAAGAAATATTGAATTTAATTGATGAAAGGAGAAAATATAAAAATGCAGTAAATGAAGCAGGCAAAAAGGAATACAAACGTCTCAAAAATGAGATCGACAGGAAGTGCAAAATGGCTAAGCACGGATGGCTAGAGGACAAATGTAAGGATGTAGAGGCTTGTCTCACTAGGGGTAAGATAGATACTGCCTACAGGAAAATTAAAGAGACCTTTGGAGAGAAGAGAACCACTTGTATGAATATCAAGAGCTCAGATGGCAACCCAGTTCTAAGCAAAGAAGGGAAGGCAGAAAGGTGGAAGGAGTATATAGAGGGTTTATACAAGGGCGATGTACTTGAGGACAATATTACGGAAATGGAAGAGGATGTAGATGAAGATGAAATGGGAGATAAGATACTGCGTGAAGAGTTTGACAGAGCACTGAAAGACCTGAGTCGAAACAAGGCCCCGGGAGTAGACAACATTCCATTAGAACTACTGATGGCCTTGGGAGAGCCAGTCATGACAAAACTCTACCATCTGGTGAGCAAGATGTATGAGACAGGCGAAATACCCACAGACTTCAAGAAGAATATAATAATTCCAATCCCAAAGAAAGCAGGTGTTGACAGATGTGAAAATTACCGAACTATCAGTTTAATAAGTCACAGCTGCAAAATACTAACGCGAATTCTTTACAGACGAATAGAAAAACTGGTAGAAGCGGACCTCGGGGAAGATCAGTTTGGATTCCGTAGAAATGTTGGAACACGTGAGGCAATACTAACCTTACGACTTATCTTAGAAGAAAGATTAAGAAAAGGCAAACCTACGTTTCTAGCATTTGTAGACTTAGAGAAAGCATTTGACAACGTTAACTGGAATACTCTCTTTCAAATTCTGAAGGTGGCAGGGGTAAAATACAGGGAGCGAAAGGCTATTTACAATTTGTACAGAAACCAGATGGCAGTTATAAGAGTCGAGGGGCATGAAAGGGAAGCAGTGGTTGGGAAAGGAGTGAGACAGGGTTGTAGCCTCTCCCCGATGTTATTCAATCTGTATATTGAGCAAGCAGTAAAGGAAACAAAAGAAAAATTCGGAGTAGGTATTAAAATTCATGGAGAAGAAGTAAAAACTTTGAGGTTCGCCGATGACATTGTAATTCTGTCAGAGACAGCAAAGGACTTGGAAGAGCAGTTGAACGGAATGGACAGTGTCTTGAAAGGAGGATATAAGATGAACATCAACAAAAGCAAAACGAGGATAATGGAATGTAGTCAAATTAAATCGGGTGATGCTGAGGGTATTAGATTAGGAAATGAGACACTTAAAGTAGTAAAGGAGTTTTGCTATTTAGGGAGTAAAATAACTGATGATGGTCGAAGTAGAGAGGATATAAAATGTAGACTGGCAATGGCAAGGAAATCGTTTCTGAAGAAGAGAAATTTGTTAACATCGAGTATAGATTTAAGTGTCAGGAAGTCGTTTCTGAAAGTATTTGTATGGAGTGTAGCCATGTATGGAAGTGAAACATGGACGATAACCAGTTTGGACAAGAAGAGAATAGAAGCTTTCGAAATGTGGTGCTAAAGAAGAATGCTGAAGGTAAGGTGGGTAGATCACGTAACTAATTAGGAGGTATTGAATAGGATTGGGGAGAAGAGAAGTTTGTGGCACAACTTGACTAGAAGAAGGGATCGGTTGGTAGGACATGTTTTGAGGCATCAAGGGATCACAAATTTAGCATTGGAGGGCAGCGTGGAGGGTAAAAATCGTAGAGGGAGACCAAGAGATCAATACACTAAGCAGATTCAGAAAGATGTAGGTTGCAGTAGGTACTTTGAGATGAAGAAGCTTGCACAGGATAGAGTAGCATGGAGAGCTGCATCAAACCAGTCTCAGGACTGAAGACCACAACAACAACAACAACTTTGTAAATAAGCTAATGTGTGTAATGGAACAAAAAGGAAATAAACAGTTTTGCAAATGGTTTATCAGAATAAAACAGCTTTGTAAATAAGCCGGTCTATATAGGGCACCAGACAAAATAATATCTGCGGAAATCATTGATCAGAAAAAATAGCTTTTCAAATAAACGTACAAAAAAATTGTCAAAAAACTGACAATCAAACCATACTGTTAATAAATTGTATAGCCAGAAAATTAACCATTAGTTAACTTGTTAAATCATTGTTATTATTTCCTAAATCCTTTCACTATACCACTACAGAGAAAAATTAATGTTAATAATTATATCTGTTTATAACAAACCTCAACCTCTCCCTATGGTGCACAGACCTTGAATGATGTGGCCTACTCAATTGCTCTAGTTATAAAGGATGGGGAGGAGGAAGCTTGAATCTTATTGGTCTAGTGGGCAGGGGGAGTGGTCTTGCGCGTGTTTAATATGTTCCCATTGACCGTAGGGGTTTCCCACCAATGTTACATCACAAAAGTGCCCAACGACCACATGACTGGTATTGGATAATGCCCTGAACACCTCAGACTTGTGGGTAGAATGGGGGTTCAACTGGGTGGTTGTGCCTGTATCAACATGCAGTTTTCTAAAGTGTGTGGGGGTTTCACCCCAGGGCAGGGGAGGAGAGACTCAGACAGAGTCTGGTTACTGTCAAGGAATATACCACTTCCTCAATAATATTGTGGAAGGGTAGGTAGTAAGAACATTTCTTTATTCCCCCATAGAGACAGTTCTGCACAGCGGCCATATGTTTCAACAATAAGCTAGTACTGTGTGGAAACGTGTCACTTTTACTGCTGTTTCAGAAAACTCATTTGCCTTTATTCGTAATTTCAATGGTACCCAGCAGTGAAATTCCCTCCCTCCTCCTCCCTCCGTCCCCCACCATCCTGCCATTTTATTTGTAGCAAGCTATGGAATTGTTTCTCTATTGGGTACTTTAGTTGGACAGCTTGAAGAGATGTCAGGTAACTGGACGAAGCGAGAATTCAAGACAGTGTCATCGTTTCATATGCAGTGGTTAACATGTCTGGCTACTATGCGGGGGTCCTGGGGAAACCCCACACTGTTTCGAATGTCTCGCTTCTTCCAGTTATCTGACATCTCTTCAAGCTGTCCAATTGAAGTACGCAATAGAGGAACAAGTCTATAGCTTACTACATACTCTTCTCAAATAAAATGGCTGGGCGGTGATGGGGGGGGGGGGGAGGGAGGGAGGGGGGGGAAGTGATTTTCACTGCTGGGTACCACTGAAGCTTTGTTTTTATGGTATGTGTATATTCATATGCTGATTTGAATATAATTAGATATTATTTTGGTGTTGATTATTTTTCTTTTAGTTTAATTTTATCAAGTTTTTGGGTTTGTTCATTGAAAATTCGAATAACAGCAGCAAAAGAGATAAGTTTGACACACAGTACCACCTCGTTTTTGAAACATATGGCCGTGTATGACCGGGAGGAAGAGGGGCTAGAGGTGAGCGCAAATAAGCTACGCTTTGGAAGACCACTGGCGGCGTCTTGTCCACTACTATGAGAGGCTGTGCTATCGTGTTTGTGGAAAAGACTCTGCCTCTGGTGCATGGATTTCTTCTCTGGCGTGAATTTCCACTAATTTGCGGCACTGTAAGCCACGCATTTTTTACAAAAGCCCTTACAGGAAGAACACGGTTAACGTCCCGTCGACGACGACGTCATTAGTGAAGAAACTCATGCTCAGATTGGGAATGATTGGGTGAATAAATCTGCCGTTTGCTTTAGAAAAGAAAAGATCACGGAATCGTAAGAGGCTTTGGGAAACGAGAGGAAACTTAAATCTGGACGACCAGACGGGAATGTCAACCGTCGTTCTCCCGATCGTGAGTCCAGTGTTTTAACCACTGTACTGTCCCACTTGGTTAGTAAACTGAGGTTTGAACGTCCTGTCGACAGTTGGATAAAGCTGATGAAAAAATAGAGACAGAATGTGAGATTTATTTTGGTTGCTGCCTTCATTTTAACCACTTTCGTCGTTTTGTAAGATGCCTATTTGTACACTTTAGCTGTTCCTTGATTGATCAGTTACTGAAGAAAAATAAATAGGTCCAGCTTCAGCCCAGAAAAATTAGTCCGGAAAAAGACAGCGCTGGACAACATAAAACGTTAGGCACACAAAGTAAGAGTTAAAGGGTGTTTGTAACGGTTTCTTGTATGTGCTAAAATTTTGAGAAAAGAAAACCCACGAATTTTTTTGAATTTTTTCAGTTTTTCGCTTATAATTCAAAAACGACATCTCTTACAATAAATTCCCAAATTCCAGAAGAAAAGAGCATAAGACGTCGTGTAGAATGAGGTACTTGAAATTTAAAATCTATTCAGCCGTTTAGCCACAATCGATCCTCGAAGATGTGTAATTTTTACCAACTTGGCGGAAAAGTGAGCAACGCTCATAGCCCGTAACTCTAAAACGGCTCGTCCAAATGAAAACTGTCGTTCGTAAAAGTTGTAGAGCATCAAATTCTGCACAAAAAGAACTTTTAAATTTTAAAATTCACCCATTCCTTTTCAAAGATGCAAATAAAAACCTGAAAACATTCGTAGCGCTAAATTCCTGCTAAAACTTTCTTGTGAAGTCATATTACTTTTGAACGCCAGATCATACACATTCTTGCAGATATTCAGATTTAACTGAAATTTAGTTGGTTACCTACTAGCTAGCTAAATCAACAAACTAATATTAATTAAATACCAAGCCACTCTGAAATAGTCATAAACATATTTAAAAATTTACAGTATAAAATTGAGAGAAATTTCTTACAAACATTTTGGCGTTTTGGTAATTTTCTGTATGATGGGTCGTTTTCTAGTTATAAACGATAAACAGAAAAAAAGTCCTAACCTTTTGTTGTTTTTGGCCCTCAAAAGTTTAGCACAATGCAGAAATCATCTTAAACTCGTTTAACCCTTGAAACTTCCTGGCAGATGAAAACTGTGTGCCGGACCGAGACTCGAAGTCGGGACCTTTGCCTTTCGCGGGCAAGTGCTCTACCATCTGAGCTACAAGGACGACTCACGCCCCGTCCTCACAGCTTTACTTCTGCCTACCGTCGATTTGGGATGCCTAACGTCGATTAAAATTGTTCCAGGTTGTGCATGTCAATCGATAGCAAAATTCTAATTTGCCTAAACTATTTGATTCAAACACTTCGTTTATCATGTCCAAACTAGATTCAGCGAGAATTTCTCCGTGATCGGAATGTTTTTATTCTGCCCCTCCTCCATTCCCTTGAATGTCACGACGTCGTTTTTGTTAATTTTTCAGGTATACACCATGTGAGCAGTCTTAGTTTAGCTTGCATTGAAATCTTCATCATCATGCGCAAAAATTTACCTAGTTAGTCCATCGTAAATGTGGGTTTACATCACTGATGATCACGTCTGTCAGGGTTTAAGGTGCTGCGGGCGTCGCTGGTACTCAATGATTGCTCAATGACTGATTACAAGATTTATTCGTTTGAGATCGAATAAATGCTTAAATCTGTGTGATGTTGACAAAATACCGTAAATGACATTTAGTTTTATCGATCATCGCCCTTAAGGCAGCTGAATCACGTTTACACAAGCGATAATAAACATGATGTTCAGTGGTGAAAATATCATTGTCACTATGCTTATGTATACATTTTCACATGTGTAAAGTTTTTTATACAAGTTAAATATATCCGTTCATGGTTGCTGTACGAGTAAATACAGTCCACGTGAAAAGTGAATTCTTGCTGTGCCGCAGACACAGTCTCTATTCTTCAAAAACTTCCTAGTTACATTTCACGTACGTAATAAACGGCCTTGTGTACGTGATTAAGGAGCTTATCAATCGAATAACATCTTCACATTTTTTCCACAACTTTTTTGAAACTACTTATGTTGAAATCCGTAGAACTTAATTCTGAGCATCTTCAGATGGCAAAAGTCTTTTATTTAAATTGCAAATTTCTCGTATGTAATGAATGATTTTTTTTTTACATTGTATATTAGAGGAACTGCAACCTTAATAATTTTCCCAGTCTTACTTATTTTGTCAATTCCAATGCAGCAGTTGATGTTTGGATATCCAAATAGGAGCAGGAGTATACTTACAATACGATGCTGTGTCCTTTCCTACTAACCAATCACGAATACCGAGTTTCTGATGCAATGGTTTTGCTAACTTACGTCTACCCAGGTATGCGATTTCTGAAAGTTCAGGGGATACAGCCATTGAATGTAAGTTCATTTATGTGGCTGCCTCACATTTCCATTATCCGCCGGTTACTCTCATCTTCAGAATGTGCTTCTCGTAGTTCGTAGCCTTATCACTCTGTCCTGAATTGCCGTGACAAATCCCTCAGCCCCAGAATTTAGAATACCGTTCAGGTGCCACTATTGGAATGATAAAAATAATGACGCTCATCCAAGTGGCTGCTGTTTACTGTGTAAATTATATTATCGAAAGTGGTACAGAAGACATTCGTCGTCAGGTAACTACATGCAGCTTAATGGCATAAGATCTCTCTAAAAAGTCGGACAACCTTCCATCCAGAATATTTGTTTTACCTCTGTTGTGGTCCTCTCTTGGTCATTTGGTATCTCTGATTCGCATGGTTGTGGCCATTTGAAGTGTAGTTGTTGTCAATCGCCACAACCTGTCTCAAGACTCCACCGCCACGCTCTAGAAACTCGTTTTGTTTTAAATATTCCCACTGAGCTTAAAGGTGTTAAAAAAACCTCTCCCGTTTTCCTTTCGCGTCAAATGATCGTTCTGAAGAAGGTATAGATACAAATAACGTAATTTAGTTAGCAATTTTACTCGAAAGACAAAATCCTCTTATTAAAGACTTACTAAAAACTACACTACTGGCCATTAAAATTGCTACACCAAGAAGAAATGCCGATGATAAACGGGTATTCATTGGACAAATATATTATACTAGAACTGACATGTGATTACATTTTCACGCAATTTGGGTGCATAGATCCTGAGAAATCAGTACCCGGAACAACCACCTCTGGCCATAATAACAGCCTTGATACGCCTGGGCATTGAGTCAAACAGAGCTTGGGTGGCATGTACAGGTACAACTGCCCATGCAGCTTCAACACGATACCACCGTTCATCAAGAGTAGTGACTGACGTATTGTGGCCGGCCGGAGTGGCCAAGCGGTTCTAGGCGCTACAGTTTGGAACCGCGAGACCGTTACGGTCGCAGGTTCGAATCCTGCCTTGGGCATGGATGTGTGTGATGTCCTTAGGTTAGTTAGGTTTAAGTAGTTCTAAGTCTAGGGGACTGATGACCTCAGATGTTAAGTCCCATAGTGCTTAGAGCCATTTGAACAATTTGACGAGCCAGTTGCTCGGCCACCATTGACCAGACGTTTTCAATTGGTGAGAGAACTGGAGATTGTGCTGGGCAGGGCAGCAGTCGAACATTTTCTGTATCCACAAAGGTCCGTACAGGACCTGCAACATGCGGTCGTGCATTATCCTGCTGAAATGTAGGGTTTCGCAGGGATCGAATGAAGGGTAGAGCCACGGGTCGTAACACATCTGAAATGTAACGTCCACTGTTCAAAGTGTCGTCAATGCGAACAAGAGGTGACCGAGACGTGTAACCAATGGCATCCCATATCATCACGCCGGGTGATACGCCAGTATGGCGATGACGAATACACGCTTCCAATGTGCGTTCACCGGATGCGACCGTCATGATGCTGTAAACAGAACCTGGATTCATCCGAAAAAAATTACGTTTGGCCATTCGTGCACCCAGGTTCGTCGTTGCGTACATCATCGCAGGCGCTCCTGTTTGTGATGCAGCGTCAAGGGTAACCGCAGTCATGGTCTCCGAGCTGATAGTCCATGCTGCTGCAAACGTCGTCGAACTGTTCGTGCAGATGGTTGTTGTCTTGCAAACGTCCCCATCTGTTGACTCAGGTAACGAGACGTGGCTGCACGATCCGTTACAGCCATGGGGATAAGATGCCTGTCATCTCGACTGCTACTGATATGGGGCCGTTGGGATCCAGCACGGCGTTTCGTATTACCCTCGTGAACCCACCGATCCCATATACTGATAACAGTCACTGGATCTCGACCAACGCTAGCAGCAATGTTGCTATACGATAAACCGCAATCGCGATAGGCTACAATCCGACCTTTATCAAAGTCGGAAACGTGATGGTACGTATTTCTCCTCCTTACACGAGGCATCACAACAACGTTTCACCAGGCAACGCCGGTCAACTGCTGTTTGTGTAAGAGAAATCGGCTGTAAACTTTCCTCATGTCAGCACGTTGTAGGTTTCGCCACCGGCGCCAACATTGTGTGATTGCTCTGAAAAGCTAATCATTTGCATATCACAGCATCTTCTTCCTGTCGGTTAAATTTCGCGTCTGTAGCACGTCATCTTCATGGTGTAGTAATTTTAATGGCCAGTAGTGTAGCTACAAAGTTTTACTTTCGGAAATTAACTACAGCTGTTCGTTTGAACTCAGTCTTTGCGTAAGTGAATATCGAAAATCAGTTTCGTCTGTGTGATGCTGCAGGCATTGATTACAAGCAATACAACTAGAGCATCAATTTTTAATTTTTTAAAAAGTTTTCTGTTTATGTCCTCCCTCGTTCTACCGAGAATGTTGGCACTTGAAGACTCGGGAAATATTGTCTGACATAATCATTGCCGTTTAGTAGCTCTTTCGTATAAAATTCAATTCTGCGAAACATGCAGGAAATGCACTGACTAAACCGCACAAAAAACCTCAGTTGTATATTGGAAAATTTGCTACCTAGTAAAAGACGTTTCCGATCACAAATTTACACATGTCAGGGAAGGCGTGCCCCGAAAAACTCGGAAGGAAAACAACTAAATCACCGAGATTAAAAGACGTATACCATCTGAAAGTCGCTGGCAATAAATCGAGCTCAATATACGGTCCGCTTCCGCTCCGGCGTATTTTAGGGGACGTAGCAGAGAGAAATCGAATAAAAAGAGCTGTTAAGCTACATGTAGTCCCCTGCTGACACAGGATATAAGTAACACTAGGGGTGACTTATTTCAGATGGAAAATAGCAGCCAGTTGAATAGGCGTTATTATTTTTGTCATTGGAAATGCTAAATTCTGGCCACGTAAGCTGGTATGTTCTTCCTCACATCAGTTTTCTAACTACTATGATATTGTTCGCAAACAACGCTGACTTCTTTGAGAAGTGTATGTTCCACAGGCGTAAAATGTAATAGGAATACGATATTTTGGGAGGTTTTTCAGCGAAGTTAACAATTCTGATATTCCTGAATTTGCAGCCGAGTATCATTGTTTAGGGTGGAGTCCAGTGTGACGTGGGGGTCATTTGCATTACTTTTTTCGACGGTTAAAAGCTAATGTAGCAAAAAGTATTAATAGAAATAAAGATTATCACATGAATAGTTGTTTTACCTTCCCTTTAAATCTGCATATCAGAAGTTTACAAAGTGAACTGCAATCATCTTTAAAATCTTGTCATCGGTGGAGCAGCAAATGGACACAACACTGAACGACCACCAGCATTTTACAACAACCCTGTGAATTATGCACGTATTTTCTTCTGAAAGCATTGATTTCTTACTACTAAAATAATTCTGTACTTAATGAAATATAAATGAATGTAACATTATTAATATTTACTTAGAAAAATTGCAATCGAAGACTGTTATGGGTGAAACAAGGAACTGTCACGGGTGGTACTCATGTGAAGTAGAATATGTTTTTATAAGTTAAAATTAATGTTATTAAATTAATTTATAAATGTATCAGAATTTAGCATATTTAGACTTCACTTCCTATCTGTTGCCTATAAATAACATAAATTACAGAACAGAGTTAATTTAAAGTCCTGAATATCTATTTTAATTTAAAAAATCTACCACTAACTATGCAGATGACCATTCATCAAAAAATGTCTAAATTTTCCGAAAATTTATAAGATACTCCAAACATGTTTGGTATCTGTATTTGAGAGAACAGCAAGAACTTCTTCAAACTCTATGTAGGATACTCTTATCGGTAGTTCTGAACACCTTCGCTGTGTTCCCTACAAATTTCACACACATAATCTGTATTTCTCAGTATTCTTCAAGAGCCCTCTTGTCAACTGCAGCGTGCCTGTACTTGCTCTACTCCTTTCTTGAAGTCTGAAACTCCAACAAAATAAATGTTCTCGCCGTTATATTTTCGACAGCTTGCTCTGACACTGCAGCTTCTTCGAGATTGTATGTCTGTAAGTCTTCGAAATACGATTGCTCATCATTCATATCCGAATCTGTATAGACGAGAGAATGTATACTGGGCGTAAGTTGAACAACTTGATTCATTATCTCGATAATCTTGCTTTAAAAATGATAGGTTCCTTTACTGTCATATGCATGTAACGTCTCTGCAAGCCTGCACTGTTTCTAGTTGCTGGTTCTGCAATAGACTTGACATCCTTCATATCGAGTAACTGCTAGCTGATTTTATCACTTGTGAAAAAGCTTCGTGTTTTGAGCAGATTATTGTAAGTTTACAATATGAAGTTTTCTTGTCTCCTAAGAAAATCTGCTACTATCTTCTTAGGCAGGCTTCCCCATAGAAGATTTTTTATGACTACTGATTTTTTGAGAGGCTGGAAGGATGCACTATCTTCATCCGAGAAACAGCTTTGCCGAGATACTAAAGGCATTTATATGGTCCTGTCTGGGAAGAACAGATCTCAAACTCGTCTTCAGTTAGTACAGATTTTAGTTTAAGCCTGTAATTTATTTTTCTTTCAGCTTCCTTCTTACGACGTTCATTTAAAAAATTTTCGCTGAAGAATACCTTCATTTTCATGTTTTCCCTTTTTATCTCCTGTTCTCTTTCGTTTTCTTTATGGGTGTTGTATTTGCAATCTTCTTTAGGCACTTTTCTCAAAGTTTTCTCGTATGCTCTGCTGACATTGTTCTTTTTATACTCTGAATAAATAATAAGGCAAGATCACCGCAAACTATTAACTCACTAGTTGTACCAATCAAGATATTTAAAAATCACAAGAAGTTGAACTGGTTTAGATTTCACTATCCAAAATTGTTATGGGTGGGACACAATGACATTCAATAATTGTATGTGGTCATTTACATATTAAACGCAAATTTTTTGGTTCGCTAGATGTATTCGTTGGGTTTCCTCACTCCTAACCTAAAATCAACAGAGTTGCTATAATCGGTGAGTCACAGATAAACTTTTCCATGCTTTTAGTCGTGGGTGGGAAACTAAACGCATAGCTATGTTTGTAAATTAGCTTCGCACTTAACACCTTAGCTTTCCCTAAAAACTGAAGTTTGTTCATAAAATAAGTTTCTGCTCTTGAAACCTAGCAACTTAAATTTAAGTGGCAGCCAATATAAACAATTTTTTGTCGTCCGTCCTCATCTGAAGAAGTGCCTACTTCATTTAATTATATTTCCTCAAATATTTTTCTAACCCTGATAATTTTTTTCTGAACAGTAAATTCTAACTTTTGTAGATCCATGAAACATTGACACGAATTGAATTAAAAACAAAATTTTTAAAAATCTCAGTTTCAGTTTCACATTGAATCACCCATAGGTCATCAACTCAAACTTGCTCTTTATGTGGTTCTTCATTTCAAAGTAAGTGCTTTTGATGATCCCATGTTCTCATACATCATACGTATATTTTATTTTCTGGCACTTTTCTTATTTTTGTTGTTTCCTGGGGCTGCACATCTAGGTGTGATGTATTGATAGTTAAGCTTCTAAAATTGATGAGTTTACACAAAACTAGCGTGAATCACATTTAACAAACAGAATGCAAAACGTTTTGTTGAATAATTCAAACAATGGCGAAGAGAGGAAAATTTTAGTGGCTGGAAAGGAATCATGAAGGGAGTCCCACAAAGTTCAATTTTTGATGCGCTCCTGTTCCTGTATGACCTTCCGCTTAACATTAATCAGGCAGAACTGGTGCTTTCTGCACACGATACTAGTGTTACAATAAGTCCCATTAGTGAGAAAACAACAAAAGAGATTGTTAATGCTGCTTTTGGAAGAATTCTTAACTGGTTCCCTGAAAATGGCTCTTCAATAATCTTAGGAAAATACACGACATGCAATTCCGTAGAACAAAGAGTCATACCAACAACTGACATGTCACATGCACGAAAGTCAGTTATAGGGCAGAGTACTCCAAATTTTTATGAAAATTTTAAGTGGAAGAAGCATATTACTGAGCTGCTAAAACAATTGATTTCGGCTACTTTTGCTCTTCGTATAATTGGTAATCTTGGAAACAAACGAATCAACCTCCTGACATTTTTTACATGTTTCCATTTAATAATGTGTTGTGGCATAATTTTCTGGTGTAGCTCACCACATACAAAGTAAGTACTCATTGCACATAAGCGGGCAGTAATAATAATAATATATGGTCTTCTCTTGTGGTCCTCATGTACGACCTCTTCAATGAGTTAGGCATTTTAATGGCCTCATCATGTTACATATATTCGGTAGATAGATGAGGGATGGGGTAGGAAGTCTGCTGTGTTATTTTCGAAGAAACCATCGTGGCACTTGCCATAAGCGGTTTAGAAAAACCACGAAAAATCTACTTCTGAATGGTGAGACGTGTTGTGAAGTCCCGTTCTTCCGACTGTAAATCTTGTCTTAACTACTACGCTACCTCGCTCGGATGCTTCGTTTAGTAATAATATTTGCATCACTAACATGAGCACCTAATCCTGCCTCATATTTAAAACAAAATGGTAACTCATTCTTTTATATCAGAATGAAACAGTACCGTATCTCCTAGTGCGTACTTTAAAGTTTCATACTGTAAGTGATATGGATCCCCACTGTAAGTTCCTTGATTCACTGAACATAAATTTTTACGTAACTTTTCTCAAATAACAGGCAAAAAGCCAGAAGTTGAGGCATATTTCATAATAACATAATCTAAGAGAATTTCTAATCAGCCAATGTGGTGTTGAGGATATACGACGAAATTCTAAATAAAAAACGTGTATGCTCGTGAAAGTGTAAAAAACAATATCAGTAAGAAGCCTCTTATGGAATCTAATTTGAGGTTGATAAATTATTTCATAATTGAAATTGTTCAGTTTGTTAGCAAACTGACTACGTGATACTGTCTACCATGTTGTTCAAAGACAGTCCCTAATCACGCAAGGTATGTATCGGCTGGTAATTGAAAAACCGTGGAAGGTGATGTTAAACAACTGTAAGTAGGCTGTTTAGGTTTTTATATTGGTAACGCCACGTAGCGCTCTGTATGAAAATCACTGGCTGTGCTGTGTGCAGTCTGTGATTGGTTTGCATTATTGTTGGCTATTGTAGTGTTGGGCTGTTGGCTGTTAACAGCGCGTAGCGTTGCGCAGTTGGAGGTGAGGCGCCAGCAGTGGTGGATGTGGGGAGAGAGATGGCGGAAATTTGAGAGCCGATGATCTGGACGTGTGTCCATCAGAGACAATACATTTGTAAGACTGGATGTCATGAACTGCTATATATATTATGACTTTTGAACACTATTAAGGTAAATACATTGTTTGTCCTCTACCAAAATCTTTCTTTTGCTAACTATGCCTATCAGTAGTTAGTGCCTTCTGTAGTTTGAATCTTTTATTTAGCTGGGAGTAGTGGCGCTCGCTGTCTTGCAGTAGTTCGAGTAATGAAGATTTTTGTGAGGTAAGTGATTTGTGAAAGGTATATGTTAACGTTAGTCAGGGCCATTCTTTTGTAGGGATTATTGAAAGTCAGATTGCGTTGCACTAAAAAAAAATATTGTGTGTCAGTTTAAGCACAATCATGTATAATTTTTCTAAGGGGACGTTTCACAACGATCGGCGTTAAGTCCACTTCGTGCAGGGTTGTCACGAGGAAGTGAAAGCACCAGAAAGGTTTCAAACAGGGTACACCCAAATCGTAAGCCACTCACTAGTATTCGTACTAAAACCAAGAAAATACCAAGGAACGCAGTTCAGCCATAATTTTAGTATTATATGGCGCGTTATCAGCGGCGTAATACCGTGCAGCGAAATGAGGGTAGAGTGCTGGTCAGAGGTCCGGGCACAGACAATGAAATGTGACAAAGTCCCGCGTGCAGCTGAAAGCATTTGAAGTCTTACCTGTTCTTTGAAAACCGCCTTGTAGGTTTTCATTGAGACATTCATACTTCTGCGGCATACTGTTAATGCACACAGTGTAAGCAATGGTCTCATCTCAGCTGACCGCCGGATTATTTATTCCGCTGTCATTTTGGCAAACTATCATGAAAACAAAAGGAAACATTGATCTTTGTTGTGTAAATGATATTTGCAACAAGAGTACTATAATCACTTTGATAAATGAACTCTTTATGAATGATAGAGATTGCTTCCAGAATTACACAAATATGGATGAAAATATTCGCATGGAACATCCGGAAAAAATCTATGTTTTTGGAGAACATAGATACAAAATGTATTGATGAAAATTAAGCGCTGCTACTGCTAAAGGACGGAGTTATGAATACCTCAAATATTATGGCTCTGAGCACTATGGGACTCAACTGCTGAGGTCATGAGTCCCCTAGAACTTAGAACTAGTTAAACCTAACTAACCTAAGGACATCACAAACATCCATGCCCGAGGCAGGATTCGAACCTGCGTCCGTAGCGGTCTCGCGGTTCCGGACTGCAGCGCCAGAACCGCACGGCCACTTCGGCCGGCCTCAAATACACTCCTGGAAATTGAAATAAGAACACCGTGAATTCATTGTCCCAGGAAGGGGAAACTTTATTGACACATTCCTGGGGTCAGATACATCAAATGATCACACTGACAGAACCACAGGCACATAGACACAGGCAACAGAGCATGCACAATGTCGGCACTAGTACAGTGTATATCCACCTTTCGCAGCAACGCAGGCTGCTATTCTCCCATGGAGACGATCGTAGAGATGCTGGATGTAGTCCTGTGGAACGGCTTGCCATGCCATTTCCACCTGGCGCCTCAGTTGGACCAGCGTTCGTGCTGGACGTGCAGACCGCGTGAGACGACGCTTCATCCAGTCCCAAACATGCTCAATGGGGGACAGATCCGGAGATCTTGCTGGCCAGGGTAGTTGACTTACACCTTCTAGAGCACGTTGGGTGGCATGGGATACATGCGGACGTGCATTGTCCTGTTGGAACAGCAAGTTCCCCTGCCGGTCTAGGAATGGTAGAACGATGGGTTCGATGACGGTTTGGATGTACCGTGCACTATTCAGTGTCCCCTCGACGAACACCAGTGGTGTACGGCCAGTGTAGGAGATCGCTCCCCACACCATGATGCCGGGTGTTGGCCCTGTGTGCCTCGGTCGTATGCAGTCCTGATTGTGGCGCTCACCTGCACGGCGCCAAACACGCATACGACCATCATTGGCACCAAGGCAGAAGCGACTCTCATCGCTGAAGACGACACGTCTCCATTCGTCCCTCCATTCACGCCTGTCGCGACACCACTGGAGGCGGGCTGCACGATGTTGGGGCGTGAGCGGAAGACGGCCTAACGGTGTGCGGGACCGTAGCCCAGCTTCATGGAGACGGTTGCGAATGGTCCTCGCCGATACCCCAGGAGCAACAGTGTCCCTAATTTGCTGGGAAGTGGCGGTGCGGTCCCCTACGGCACTGCGTAGGATCCTACGGTCTTGGCGTGCATCCGTGCGTCGCTGCGGTCCGGTCCCAGGTCGACGGGCACGTGCACCTTCCGCCGACCACTGGCGACAACATCGATGTACTGTGGAGACCTCACGCCCCACGTGTTGAGCAATTCGGCGGTACGTCCACCCGGCCTCCCGCATGCCCACTATACGCCCTCGCTCAAAGTCCGTCGACTGCACATACGGTTCACGTCCACGCTGTCGCGGCATGCTACCAGTGTTAAAGACTGCGATGGAGCTCCGTATGCCTCGGCAAACTGGCTGACACTGACGGCGGCGGTGCACAAATGCTGCGCAGCTAGCGCCATTCGACGGCCAACACCGCGGTTCCTGGTGTGTCCGCTGTGCCGTGCGTGTGATCATTGCTTGTACAGCCCTCTCGCAGTGTCCGGAGCAAGTATGGTGGGTCTGACACACCGGTGTCAATGTGTTCTTTTTTCCATTTCCAGGAGTGTATTATGCGATTTCACTTCAAGTTCTGAGGAGGATATATCGCAGTGAGCCGCTGCACAATCTATTCAGCACTTAATTTTAATAACATGAAATAAATCGGAATGAAATTTTCACTCTGCTGCGGGGTGTGGACTGATATGAAACTTTCTGGCAGATTAGAATTGTGTGCCGGACTGAGACTCGAACTCGGGACCTTTACCTTTCGCAGGCAAGTGCTCTACCGTCTGAGCAACCTACGCACGACTCAGGACCCCTTCTCACAGACCCAATTCCTCCAGTACCTCGCAGATTAGACATAGAAAAGATTAATATGATTTTAGTAAACTGCAGGAGCATCCAAGGGAAGGTCCAGAATTAGCATCGCTTATTGAAGGCTATAATGCACAGATAGCATTGGGAACAGAAAGCTAGTCGAAGCCAGACATCAATGACAATGAAATCCTAAGTTCAGATGGGAATGTTTATCGTAAGGATAGGTTAGTCGCCAGTGGTGGCGGCGTGTTTGTTGCAGTAAAAAATTCGATAAAATCCAGCGAGGTTATCACGGAATGTGAATTAATATGGGTGAAATTGAGTATCAAAGAACGGTCAAAAATGGTGATCGGATGCTTTTATAGACCACCTGGGTGAGGATCTGTAGTTGGAGAGTGCTTCAGACAGAGCTTGCAGAATAGCGTTAGTAATTATCCCTATTTTGCCGTTGTAATAGGGGGTGACTTCAACTTGCCAGGTATAGATGTTCTGGATGTCTTGTCCGAAAATTACCTTGAGCAGATAGATAGAGAACCAACTCATGAGGGTAACGTCTTAGACCTCCTGGCAACGAACAGACCTGAACTTATCGAATCAGTTAACGTAGAGGAAGGTATCAGTGATCATAAAGCTGTGACAGCATCTATGACGACGGGTTCTACAAGGAACGTTAAGAAACGTAGGAAAATATATTTGTTCAGCAAGGTTGACAGAATACAAATTTCAGAATATCTCAGAAATCAGTATCAGATATTCTGGGATGAGGACGAAGATGTGGAAAATAAATGGAAAAAATTCAAAGGCATCGTTCAATATGCCATAGACAAGTATGTTCTGGGCACGGTTTTAAGGGGTGGGAAAAATCCACCATGGTTTAATAGCCGTGTTAGAAAAGCGCTACTTAAACAAAGACCACTTAATCTCAGATTGAAGAGAAGTAAAAATCTAGCTGACAAACAAAAGCTGAAAGAAGCAAAAATGAGCGTAAGGAGAGCAATGAGAGACGCGTTCAATGATTTCGAAAGTAAGACGTTGTCAAAAGACCTGAGTAAAAACCCTAAGAGATTTAAGTCGTATGTAAAATCTGTAAGTGGTTCAAAATCATCTATTCATTCTCTCAGCGACCACACAGGCACAGAAACGGAATATAAGAGAGAAGGCGGAAATACTGAATTCGGTATTCCGAAGTTGTTTCAACGCGGAAGATCGTAACACTGTCCCTCCTTTCAATCGTCGTGCGGACGTCGAAATGGCAGATATTGAAATAACCGATCGCGGAATTGAAAAGCAGCTACAATAGCTTAGTAGTGGAAAGGCTTCGGAACGAGATGATACCTATAAGATTCTAGAAAGATTATGCGAAAGAACTTGCTCCCCTTCTAGCGGTAATTTATTGTACATCGCTTGAGCAACAAACAGTACCTAACGACTGGAAAAAAAGCGCAGATCATCCCCGTTTTTAAGAAAGGCCGTAAGACAGATCCACACAATTATATACCTATATCGTTGACGTCAATCTGTTGTTGAATTATGGGACATGTTTTATGGTTCAAATGGCTCTGAGCACTATGGGACTTAACTTCTGAGGTCATCAGTCCCCTAGAACTGAGAACTACTTAAACCTAACTAACCTAAGGACATCACACACATCCATGCCCGAGGCAGGATTCGAACCTGCGACCGTAGCGGTCGCGCGGTTCCAGACTGTAGCGCCTAGAACCGCTCGGCCACTCCGGCCGGCTACATGTTTTACGCTCAAGAATTATGACGTTCTTGGAAAATGAAGAACTCCTCCATAAAAATCAACATAGATTCCGCAAACAGATATCCTGAGAAACTGAGCTCGCTCTGTTCCTCCATGAGATCCACAGCACAGTGGACAACGGCGCTCAGGCTGATGCCGAGTTCCTTGATTTCAGTGAGGCATCTGACACCGCCCCGCATTGCCGTTTAATGAAAAAAATACGAGCTTCCGTAGTACCGGAGTGGATTCAAGACTTTCTTGCAGACAGAAGTCAGCACGTCGCTCTTAACGGAACTAAATCGACGGATGTAAAGGTAATATCAGGAATACCACAGGGAAGGGTGATAGGACCGTTGCTGTTCACAATTTATGTATAAATTATCTAGTAGAAAGCGTCGGATGCTCTTTAAGGCTATTCGCAGACGATGCAGTTCTTTATACCAAAGTAG
Source organism: Schistocerca serialis cubense (assembly GCF_023864345.2). Lineage (NCBI taxonomy): Eukaryota > Metazoa > Arthropoda > Insecta > Orthoptera > Acrididae > Schistocerca > Schistocerca serialis. Next base: position 550,765,705 of record NC_064643.1, read on the forward strand.
GAACGCCCGAAGATAGTAATAATTTGCAGAATATGCAGAGAATTGATGAATGGTGCAGACTCTGGCAAACATTGGAAAAGACGTCCACTGCTGTACAGCTATACTATTGATGACAAACAGCTGTAGACAGCGTCTGCCGTAAATATCTAGGCGTAACTATCCAGAGCGAGCTTAAGTGGAATGACCGTATAAAACAGATAGTGGGAAAAGCAGACACAGGACTCAGATTCATAGGAAGAAACTTAAGAAAATGTAGCTCATCCACGAAAGAAGTGGCTTATCAGGCGCTTGTTCGCCCGATTCTTGAGTATTGTTTATCTACCTGGGATCTCTATCAGGTAGGTCTGATAGAGGAGATAGAGAAGATCCAACGAAGAGCGGCGCATTTCGTCACGCGATCGTTTAGCTGGTGAGGGAACGTTACGGAGATGCTAAACAAACTGCACTGGCAGTTGTTACAAGAGAGACGTTGTGCATCACGGAAAGATTTACTATTGAAATTTCGGGATAGAACTCTCCAGGAGGAGTCAAACAACATATTACTTCCCCGCAAATACATCTCGAGTATTTACCACGAGGAGAAAATTCGAGAAATTAGACCAATACAGAGGCTTACCGACAATAATTCTTCCCATGCACTATTCGCGAGTTTAACAGGGTTGGAGTGATCAGATAGTTGCACCGAAAGTACCCTCCGCCACATACCATTAGGTGGCTTGCGAAGTATGATGTCGATGTAGATTTTGCAAATACTCCAGGTAACGTGGACCAGTGAAACGGAGAGGCAGGAAATAAGGTACTATTAGGTGAGCTCGGACAACGCCTGCTCTTATGTTGTCAGTGAATCATTGCTGGGGGCCACCGATGTGGGTGGTGTGGAGATTTCCCTCACTCCAGACGTGGCTGTCCCGGCTATTGGAATGATGCTTTATCCGTGAACAGTACAAACTCTACAAAGTTCGGCACTACAGCTCTACAGTGGGTAATCCATTGACAGAAGTGAACGCAGGGTTCAAAATCCGTTGATCCCAGCACTGGTACACGTTGTTTATGATTAGGGTGTAATAACTGTTCCACATGTACTGCCCATTCTGTATCCTTCTGACTGTGCGTTTCAAGGGCAAGTTGACGGGTACTTATTGCTGAGTGGTCGACCAAATGAGGCAACACCATCTCCTGTAAGTCTGGTGTTGAAACATGTCTCTGGCGAGAACCTTGGCTGGCTTTCTGTGACGTTGTTGTTGTAAGTTGATATGCGCAGAGATAAATTTCTTCCAATTAGGATGATGCCTTTATATATTGCGACAGAAAAATAAAGGGATGGAAATTTAAATTGCGATTTACTTCAACGAATATTAAACTTGAAATGTTAAAGTTGGAATGAATTACTTCAGTGTTAAGTTAAATGCTAATATGTTTCAAAATGGTTCAAATGGTTCTGAGCACTATGGGACTTAACATCTGTGGTCATCAGTCCCCTAGAACTTAGAACTACTTAAACCTAACTAACCTAAGAACATCACACACATCCATGCCCGAGGCAGGATTCGACCCTGCGACCGTAGCAGTCGCGCGGTTCCGTACTGCGCGCCTAGAACCGCTAGACCACCGCGGCCGGCTCTAATATGTTTCGCAAAGAAGTTTTTTCCCTTAATTAAGAATGCCTTTAAATGGATCTAAGCTTTCAGGACTGTCAAGCTATGCCTATGTTTGATAAGTATGCTTGTATGATGTAGGTTCGTACATGATCAAATGGTAGCGATACGAATCCATAGCCCCAGCACTCCGCACCGCTGTTATTGCATGCTTCTCTCCTGTAAAGCTTATTTCAATTTATTTCTCACGTTAGACATGCTTGGACACCAACACTCGTAGGACACTCTGGGATGTACGCTGATAAACCAAAACATTATAACCACTGCCCACCACGACGTTGCCTACCGCCTGGTGGCCTTGCGGGCACGTGACGCATTAACAGAAGTATGTACGCGGAGCAGACACGGACGGGGGATAGCACAAGCGAAGATAGTTTGCAGCCGCGCGGGATAGCCGTGCGGTCTCAGGCGCCTTGCCACGGTTCGCGCGGCTGCCCCCGTCGAAGATTCGAGTCCTCCCACGGGCATGGATGCGTGTGTTGTCAGTGTAAGTGAGTTTAAGTTAGATTAAGTAGTGTGTAAGCCTAGAGACAGATGACCTTAGCAGTTTGGTCCCATAGGAACTTACCACAAATTTCCAAAAAAACATGGGCTGCAAATAGAGAAATCCATTGAGAGTAGCGACTTTGGCAAAGGGAAGATAATTATTACGCAGAGGCTGTGAAATGGAAATGAGCGTTTGGCGTCATTGGCCGGGAGACCCCTTACAGGACAGGTCCGGCCGCCTTGGTGCAGGTCTGATTACATTCGACGCCACACTGGGCGACCTGCGCGCCGGATGGGGATGAAATGATGATGAAGACAACACCCAGTCCCTGAGCGGAGAAAATCCACGACCCAGCCGGGACTCGAACCCGGGCCCCTTAGGACGGCAGTCCGTGACGCTGACCATTCAGCTATCGGGGCGGACAGAGGTTGTGAAAGAGTATCTCGAAAACGGCTAAGCTCGTCGCATGTTCACGTGCTACTGTCGTGAGTACCTACGAGAAGAGGTAGAACGACAGTGAAATAGGCGCAAAATGGTTGGACGTCCATGATGCATCACCGAACGTGTGGTTCGGAGGCTTGTCTGCCCGGTAAAGTAGGACAGATGGTGATGTGTGGAATTTCTGCTGAAAGAGCACAGCGCTGGTGCACGCTAAAGTGTTTCGGAGCACATCGTTCGTCGTACATTGTTGAACATGGAGCACCGCAGCACACCACCCCTACGATAGCACATGACCAATGCAGAGGGCACGGAACCAGCGGGATCCGACCGTTGATCAGTGGAAACGTTTCGGCTCTTCGGGTGAAACACATTTTTGCTACACTATGTCGATGGTCGTCTCCACAAACGCCGTCATCGAGGTGAATCGTGGTTCGAAATGTGCAGCGCGCCACAGACGCAAGACGGTAGTAGCAGCATTGCGGTATGAGAGACTCTCCTGCGCTGGCGTGGAACCTGTGGTAGTAATCGAAGACATTGTGACAGCTGCGAACCACCTGCATTTTTTTCCTTTATTGATTTTCGATTCCCCCGCCCCCCACCTGGGGAGGGGCGGGCTGACAGCAGCTTAATACGCTGCTCTACAACCGAGAGAGCCGGCCGGAGTGGCCAAGCGGTTCTAGGCGCTTCAGTCTGGAACCACGCGACCGCTACGGTCGCAGGTTAGAATCCTGCCTCGGGCATGGACATGTGTGATGTCCTTAGGTTAGTTAGGTTTAAGTAGTTCTAAGTTCTAGGCGACTGATGACCTTAGATGTTAAGTCTCATAATGCTCAGAGCCTTTTGAACCATTTTTTTTACAACCGACAGAAAGTTAAACAAAACAATAGTGAGAGAACAAACAATATAAAAAAGGCGATAAAATGGTGACTTTGTTAATAACAGTAAAATGGCGGAAAGTTGCGGAACTTAAAATACAAACACGGCGTTGACGATGCGGATGAAGACACACAGGAAGGAGACATGCACAATTAAAAAACACGGCGACAGTCTGGTTTCTGATCGCATGAGATAAAAACACTACTAGCGACAGTATGGTGGCTGTTCGCAACACTGACAGGGGACACACGACACTAAACACTCACTTGAAACAGCACTATAGAGGCGACATGGCGGCGGATTGTTGGGGGGGGGGGGGGGGGAGGACCCGGACTTATGAGGGGGAAATGGGGAGGAGGAGAGGAAAAGAAGAAAAGAAAGAGCCGATGGAGGGAGGGGAACCACCTGCATCTCTTCATGCTTGATGTCGTCCCCGACGGTGATGTAATCAAAATAGTTCAAATGCCTCTGAGCACTATGGGACTTAACATCTGAGGTCATCAGTCCCCTAGAACTTAGAACTACTTAAACCTAACTAACCTAAGGACATCACACACATCCGTGCCCGAGGCAGGATTCGAACCCGCGACCGTAGCGGTCACGCGGTTCCAGACCGAAGCGCCTAGAACCGCACGGCCACACCGGCCGGCGGTGATTTAATCCTTCAGCAAATCAGTTGTCCCTGTTTACGAGCCAGAACAGTGCTACAATGGTTTGAGGGGCATTATAGTGGACTCAAGTTGTTATTTCGGCGACCAAATGCGCTTACGTAAATCCTATGAAACCCATGTGGGTCGCTGTTGGGCGTCTCACTGTGTTCGAAAATCAGCCGGGCGTTATTTACGCGGATTACATAACCTGTACGTAGACATCTAATGCCACATATTTCCACAAACCTACCAACAAATTGTCGGATCAGTGGTACGCAGAATCAGTTATTTATTTCTATCAAAGACGGACTAAAAAGCTACTAAGCATGTGGTCATAACGCTTTTTTTTACACATTTACCCATCAAATAATATAAGCCCTATATAGCAAATTATGGCCAGTTGGTATTTTTTGTAATCTCTCCAAGGCATTTGACTGAGTGGATCATGTCACTCTCTTAGAGAATTTAGGTTTTATGGAATTGAAGGCTATACACACAGCTGGTTTGAATCATCCTTAATGAACAGAAAGCAAAACGTTGTGCTGAATAGCACAAATAATGTTGGGAGGGTGGTAAATTCTAGTGAATGGGGAGTTATCGCAAAGGAAGTCCCACAGGGTTCAATTTCAGGTCCTCTGCTGTTCCTTATTCATGTGAATGACCCCCCACTTAGCGTTGAGCAAGCGGAACTAGTACTTTTTGCAGATAACACGAGTGCTATAATAAATCCCATTCCAGAAAAATCAGCTGAAGATATTGTTAAGGATGTCTTTCAAAGAATTATTAAGTGGTTCTCAGAAAATGGACTCTCCCTTAATTTTGAAAAAAAACTCGGTATATCCAGTTCTGTACGCCGAATAGGGTCATAGCGACAATTGATGTAGCATATGAACAGGGCTCAGTTAACAGGGTAGATTTCTCCAAATTTTTGGGTGTTCACATTGATGACAACTTGAACTGGAAGAAGCATATTACTGAGCTTCTCAAACAACTTTCTTTCGCTCTTCGCATAATCGCTAGTCTTGGTAATAAACAAATCAGCCTCCTAACGTACTTCGCATATTTCCACTCAATAATGTCTTATGGGATAGTTTTGTGGGGTAACTCACCACTTAGACATAAAGTATTGATTGCACAAAAGAGAGCAGTGAGAATAATTAGAGGTGTTCACCCAAGGATGTCATGTAGGCACCTTTTCAAGGAGTTAGATATTTTAACTGCACCATCATAGTACATATATTCGCTAGTGAAATTCGTTACAAATAATCCATATCAATTCGCCAAGAACAGTGATATTTATACGTACAACACTAGACGGAAAAATGACCTATCCTATCCGTTATTGAAGCTGTGAGTTGGTCAAAAAGGAGAACATTATTCAGCAACAAAAATCTTTGATCATTTGCCCAACAACATAACGTGTCTGGCAGGTAGCAGATCAAGTTTTAAATCTAGCTTAAAATAATTTCTTTTCGACAACTCCTTCTACTCCATGGACGAGTTTCTGTTTCATAAATGGGAAAAAAAGTACCTCTAAATGTAGTTGCATGTGTAGAACTAGAAATTTCAGTAATATTAATATTAGCACTATTCATGTGTATATATATGTATCTCGTAATCTGACTTGTTCCACATCATATCGATAAAATAATCGGGAAAATGATCTACGGAACATGACATAACTAATACTAAAACTAAACATCCGTGTATGAATGGAGTCATCTCAGCTTTTGAGGAAGGAAATATTAGTAAATTACGGTTATCATGCAAAGATGGCCTATTGCGAAGGAACCGGGCCACGTGCACGCTCGAATTAATACTCATAAAGCCGCAGAGACGAATGTTTCAGCCGTGTGTATGTGTAAACTTGGAATATAAATTTTCAAAGTTGTTAAAAAGATGAAATTCCTCACCTTTGAATAAATATTTATTTATACGATAGTCTCTTCAACAGAACACCACTTTCTTATTTCTGTTTAAAAGATATTACGCCTCAGCGTTTAAATAAACTTAATTCTCTAATTTCGCGACGGCTGCCGTACAACAATACAATTAGATCTGCTCCGACAACACGTACTTCCATTCCAGTATCTCAAGCCATAGTGAAAATTATTATTAAGCCAGTGTCAAGAATGCTATATCAGCAAACAGTAGTAACGCCTACAAAGAATTTACTCTCACAATCACTTTCTGCCGTAAATACGATAATCCTCAAGCGCGCATGACATGTACATGTATGTTGACATTTGGGCTGTAAATCACTGTCAACACTGCTGATAAACACAATAGAACGATTGTAATCCTTGATGTCGGTTTGCGACGCTACGGGTTGTTGGGAAAGAGCTCGCTGATATACACTACTGGCCATTAAAATTGCTACACGGAGAAGAAATCCAGATGATAAACGGATATTCATTGAACAAATATATTATACTAGAACTGACATGTGATTACATTTACACGCAATTTGGGTGCATAGATCCTGAGAAATCAATACGCAGAACAACCACCTATGGCTGTAATAACTACCTTGATACACCTGGACATTGAGTCAAACAGAGCTTGGATGGCGTTTACAGTTACAGCTGCCCATGCAGCTTCAACACGATACCACAGATCACCAAGAGTAGTGACTGGAGTATTGTGACGAGCCAGTTGCTCGGCCACCATTGACCAGACGTTTTCAATTGCTGAGAGATCTGGAAAATGTGCTGGCCAGGGCAGCAGTCGAACATTTTCTGTATCCAGAAAGGCCCGTACAGGACCTGCAACATGCGGTCGTGCAGTAGCCTGCTGAAATGAAGGGTTTCGCAGGGATCGAATGAAGGGTAGAGCCGCGGGTCATAACACATCTGAAATATAACGTCCACTGTACAAAGTGCCGTCAATGCGAACAAGAGGTGACCCAGACGTGTAGCCAATGGCACCCCATACCATCACGCCGAGTGATACGCCAGTGTGGCGATGACGAATTGACGCTTCCAATGTGCATTCACTGCGATGTCGCCAAACACGGATGCGACCATCATGATGCTGTAAACAGAACCTGGATTAATCCGAAAAAATGACGTTTTGCCATTCGTGCACCCAGGTTCGTCGTTGACTACACCACCGCAGGCGCTCCTGTCTGTGATGCAGCGTCAAGGGTAACGGCAGCCATGGTATCCGAGCTGATAGTCCACGCTGCTGCAAACGTCGTCGAACTGTTCGTGCAGATGGTTGTTGTCTTGCAAACGTCCCCATCTGTTGAGACAAGGATCGAGACGTGGCTGTACGATCCGTTACAGCCATGCGGATCAGATGCCTGTCATATCGACTGCTAGTGATACGAGGCCGTTGGGATCCAGCACGGCGTTCGGTATTACCCTCCTGAACCCACCGATTCCATATTCTGCTAACAGACATTGGATGTCGACCAACGCATTTCTCCTCCTTATACGAGGCTTCACAACAACGTTTCACCAGGAAACGCCGGTCAACTGCTGTTTGTGTATGAGAAATCGGTTGGAAACTTTCCTCATGTCAGTGTGTTGTAAGTGTCGCCACCGGGGCCAACGTTGTGTGTATGCTCTGAAAAGCTAATCATTTGCATATCACAGCATCTTCTTCCTGTCGGTTAAATTCCAAGTATGTGGCACGTCATCTTCGTAGTGTAGGAATTTTAATGGCCAGTAGTCTACAATCTAAGTTGTAAGACACTGTCAGCACATCTAATGTGCACAGTCCATCTCAAACTAGCCTATTTCTCATCCTTTGAGTCGATTTTTGCCATTATAGCCTGTTGGGAAAGTGTTTTCTGTACATTCGTGTCGCTTTACAGGCACTGCATCCTGATGCACCATACATTTAATGCGTGTCTGCCAACTCTCGTGACGACTAACGCTTCATCCTTGACTGGGCGTCATATACTGTAATGCACTTTTAAGGCATTAAAACAAGCGTTCAGTGCATAGTGCTGTGGAATGTGGAAAAAACAGCAAATTGGCGCTCATAGGAAGAAGAACAACACCAAAAATGCAACAGGAGCGTAATATGTAAGAAACTGTCTACGCAACCTGCCACTGATGATGCCTTGCAGAAAATAAAGGCGAAACGCGTATGGCACTAAAGTTGTGTTTTATTCAGTTGCTGTCAGACGGTCCATAAGTGAAACCTATCAATATACTGGGGAGTTTGGTGGCCAGCGGAAGTGTTTAAACCCAGAAGAGCGTTCCTGGAGCCATTCTGTAGCAATTCTGGACGTTTGGGGTGTCGCATTGTCCTGCTGGAATTGCCCAAGACCGTCGGAATGTACAATGGACATGAATGGATGCAGGTGATCAGACATGATGCTTACGTATGTGTCACCTGTCAGAAGCGTATAGAGAATTATCAGTGGTCCCATATCACTCCAACTGCACACACACCCCACACCATTACAGAGCCTCCACCAGCTTGAACAGTTCCCCGCTGACATGCAGGGTCCAACATGTTTCCAGTTATCAACAGTGCAATGTTGGTGTTGACGGGCCCAGGCGAGGCGTAATGCTTTGTGTCGTGCACTTATGAAGGCTACGCGAGTTGGCCTTCGGCTCGGAAAGCCCATATAGATTATATTCCGTTGAATAGTTCGCACATTGGCGACGGGTGGAATAATAGGATAGATGTTTTGTATTTATGCTGTTTGCGGTTCTCAACAATGTCTCTCTAATTACAATATTGGCAACCAGAAGGTGCTTGGCAAAACATGAAGCCTGTAATTAGAATTCCTAGTGCCCACTTCATCTGAGAAATACATTTATAGCTACAGCTTACAGCTCCGAGGAATAATGAGATTGTCTGGGATTCATAATCAAAAACCATTCATTCTCTCTAAAACGTTCACTATATTCTGAAAGTCACAGACCAAAAAGAATCCACACAATCCAACTACCAGAGCAGTTCAGAGTCTAATGCGCTGATGCCACTATAACTGTTCAAATTAAATGTTTAAGTGAATGCTCGCCATAATTTGATGATAATGTTCATCAAACGCCACGCTAATAATGGTAGAATGCCTGTCCTGCGGCGGCACGTGAAAATACGACATACGCAAACTGAAGATAGATCATTAAAGTCATTCCAGAATTAACACTTCACTCGAAAACGATTTCATGGTTACGCGTATCCCGAGTAACTTATTACTGCATCCGAGGCTGTTTGTATCAACGATACCGACGCGACGCGATTCCCAGCACAGGTGGTGCGCTAATCAGCGTCTGGAGAGAACTGGGGCCTTCTTTTTTCTCGCGCAGCGTTCTTACATATAAAGCCGCGGTGCGGACGGCTAAGGGAACGCCTGATCAAATCTGCTCTCCCGACTAGCCGCTGGGCTAGTAATGCACCACTTTAAGTTATCGAATAAATCATTGCTTCCTTTGCTGATGGCCGATGAAGCTTTCAATTTAATTGTGCAATCAGCACACAAGTAAGTAATCATAATAAAAGTCTGATGTGGCTAAGTCAAATAATTTGGGCGAGAGAATTTAATTACACTACATGCAGTATACGAGCTCTGAACTTGCTCTTTGGAGATACGCTATAGCTATAGTCTTATAGTTATTCTGTTGAAATTTGTCACATTTTTATGATTATAGCGGATCTCTCTTCTACTTAAATTTAAACATCCTAGCTTTACTTATTCGCCTACTTAATCTACGAGGGTTGTTTTTTAAGTAAGGGCCGTTCGCGTGTATAGTCCCGTAGTTCGCGCGGACGCCGCAACAAGCCACCTCGCCACTTGCCGGCATCCTTCCCGTTCACACTGACGCAAGTTGCAGCTCTGTAGCTGACGTGTACGCATCACTGTGCTACTTTATAATGTTTACGATTATTGACTCGCCCGCCGCATGTGAGATACGGTCAGTGATACGTTTTTTGACCGCGAGAAGCCTATCAGCTGCAGAAATTCATCGTCAGTTAACAGAAGTTTATGGCTTGAATGCAATGAGTGAAGGTAAACTGCGTCAATGGGTTAGAGAGTTTAAAAATGGCCGTCAAAACGTCCATGACGAAGAACGCTCAGGCCGGCCCTCTGTGATCACTGATGATTTGGTGGCTGCAGTCGAAACAAAGATTCGTGATGACAGAAGATTCACAATTTCCACTCTTTCTTTGGAATTTCTACAAGTTTCAAGATCGGTTTTGTACAAAATTGTGTCTGAAAACCTAAACTTTAAGAAACTGTGTTCTCGGTGGGGATCCAGACTCCTTACAGAGGACCACAATGGGAAGAGATTTGCCGCTTCATTAGACTTTTTGATTCGTTACGAGGAAGAAGGGGATGACATGTTGAATCAAATTGTCACTGCAGATGAAACATGAGTATCCCATATCACTCCCAAAAGCAAGTGACAATCGATGGAATGGCGACACACAACCTCACCCGTTAAGGTCAAAGCCAAACAGACGCTGTCAAAGTGCAAGATTATGGCAACTGTGTTCTGGGACCGGCGCAGTGTTTTGCTAGTGGACTTTATGCCACGAGGAACGACAATCAACTCAGATACCTACTGTGCAACTCTAATAAAGAAGCTCCGCAGACCAATTCATAACAAAAGGCGCGGCATGCTGACAAAAGGAGTTTTGCTCCTGCACGATAACGCTAGACCTCACACCTCTCAAAAGACTCGGGATTTGATTGATTCTTTTGGCTGGGAAGTTTTGGACCATGCACCATACAGCCCCGACCTTCCTCCTAGCGATTTTCACCTTTTCCGGTACCTGAAACACCATCTTGGCGGGCAGCGCTTCAATGACGACGATGAAGTGAAAGCGGCCGTGAACCCTTGGCTGTCGGAGCAGGCGGCCGAATTCTTTGAAGAGGGAACTAAAAACTTAGTTGTACGGTATGACAAGTGCTCAAATAAACAAGGCAACTATGTAGAAAAATAGGTAAAAGTGTGTAGAATCAGAAAATAAAAGTTTTTTTACAAAAGTATTTGTATCTTTTTTTAAAAATAAAAACGGCCCTTACTTAAAAAACAACCCTCGTATCTTGCTTCCTTAATTTCTAAGACAAAAACCAGAAAAGCATGAATTTCAACTAAAATTTTAATTTGTGAGATCCAGAATACTGTTTCTACTAAATTATTATGCAAAAGGAATCTAGACATAAATTTTTAAGTTTCTAGCTCTCTTCTGTTGCGCCAATGATTTTTACAGAAAAACATCCAAATTTCGAAAATGGTTGAAGTTATTGAACTGATATTCAACACATATTGATTTAGTATTACTCCTGACATGCTAGAAATGTTTCAGATTATTTACTTGATTTTTAAAGTATTGCGTAACATTTATGACGTCAGAGCTAGTTACAGCAGACTGGCTGGCACACAATGGAAAGACTGATGTGAACTTTATAAGGCGTGAGTAGGCTGCTTCCCTACAACTTGTTGATGGCGCAGCATTGAAATCTGCAGCAATTTGCGGAATGGTTGTACTTCCATCACGTTGAACGATTCTCTTCAGTCGTCGTTGTCCCGTTACTGCAGCATCTTTTTCTAGCAGCAGAGATGTTGGAGATTTGATGTTTTACCAGATTCCTGATATTCACAGTACACTCGTGAAATAATCATACAGGAAAATCCCCACTTCATCGATACCTCGAAGATGCTACGTCCCATCGCTCGTGCTCCCACTATAACACCACGTTTAAACTCAATGTCTGATAAACTGCCATTGTGGCAGCAGTAACCGATCTAACAACTGCGCCAGCCACTTATTGTCTTATATAGGCGTTGCCGACCGCAGCGCCGTGTTCTGCCTGTAGACCTATCTCTGTATCTGAGTACGCATGCGTGTACCAGTTTCTTTAGCGCTTCAGTCTGATAACTGTTCGTCGATATTTGATTACGTGATTGGCTCGGTGAAATCCTGCAGCATGCAGCTGGCAGTGAGAATATCCCGAGATGCCCCATGTGGAGCGTTTTTAGGAAGAGGTGGTTTCGGGAGACCTTTGGGGTGGATGGTCCGGCGATGGTGTAGAGTGAAGATTGAAGTACTCTCCCAGGGCCGGCGATCGACTTGGGATGCAACTTTGAGTCTGCGCATGGGCGCGCTGGTCGAGGACTTGGAGATCCGCACATTATGAATTTTCCAAGGTGCCTTGCATCCTCCACGGCGTGTCCTTTCGACTCGCAGCATGAGTTGTTCACTTAATGGATATTGCACAATCCTACAGTTTAATAGTTCACAATCACTGTTACTTAAAGTACAACCAATCAGGTAGCGTTAATGTTGATACTCAGAGATGAAGATATTGAGTAGAGGATTCCACTCCTTCCTACCAACTTTACTTACCACTGATCAGCACCTATACGAGAGTCATTCCGTAATTCATAGCAACTATGGTACACTGTGCGAGTGTGTGCCATCACCGTAATCGCAGTAAATACGTTAGAAAGCCCAGAGCAAACATTAATGAAATCAATAGACAGATTGCGACCGCATGAGTGCCTGAAACATTCAGTGATAAGTTGGCCGCACTACAAGACAGATCCTCTCCCACCCACCATACTCACCAGACCTCAGTCCATGTGACTTCAACCTCATTCCACAACTGAGGAAACCATAGCGTGGGAGACGCTTTGGACACATGGCGAACGTCCTCACGGCATTTCAGTGACGGTAACGCTAACAGCATTCAAAGCCTCCCCCACCATTCGCAACGCTGCGTGTGTGCACTGAGGCATTATTTTGAAGAACAGTAGTTGATTTTGATTCATTTTTGTTCCATTTGTTCTCGTGCACAATAAATTTACACAGAGTGTAAATGCGTGTGCTTCATTTCAGCTTTACCGTGACCTCCTGTACGGGAACCCCATTTTAAATTGGTATTCATATACACATTATCATACCGGTTCAATGCACATTGCGGAATTCTCATGCTGTCGCATTATCACAGTTGCCATGACTTACGTATCGACCTTCGTATGAAACCGATTTATATGTGTCTTAAACATTTATCTGTTCTTTTTTTATAGTGGTTGAACGTCACACGTCGTGCACGTTGTGTAGAAATAAATTCATCGTGACAATGAATAACCTTTCTGGTTTCAATACATAATATACACTCCTGGAAATGGAAAAAAGAACACATTGACACCGGTGTGTCAGACCCACCATACTTGCTCCGGACACTGCTAGAGGGCTGTACAAGCAATGATCACACGCACGGCACAGCGGACACACCAGGAACCGCGGTGTTGGCCGTCGAATGGCGCTAGCTGCGCAGCATTTGTGCACCGCCGCCGTCAGTGTCAGCCAGTTTGCCGTGGTATACGGAGCTCCATCGCAGTCTTTAACACTGGTAGCATGCCGCGACAGCGTGGACGTGAACCGTATGTGCAGTTGACGGACTTTGAGCGAGGGCGTATAGTGGGCATGTTGGAGGCCGGGTGGACGTACCGCCGAATTGCTCAACACGTGGGGCGTGAGGTCTCCGCAGTACATCGATGTTGTCGCCAGTGGTCGGCGGAAGGTGCACGTGCCCGTCGACCTGGGACCGGACCGCAGCGACGCACGGATGCACGCCAAGACCGTAGGATCCTACGCAGTGCCGTAGGGGACCGCACCGCCACTTCCCAGCAAATTAGGGACACTGTTGCTCCTGGGGTATTGGCGAGGACCATTCGCAACCGTCTCCATGAAGCTGGGCTACGGTCCCGCACACCGTTAGGCCGTCTTCCGCTCACGCCCTAACATCGTGCAGCCCGCCTCCAGTGGTGTCGCGACAGGCGTGAATGGAGGGACGAATGGAGACGTGTCGTCTTCAGCGATGAGAGTCGCTTCTGCCTTGGTGCCAATGATGGTCGTATGCGTGTTTGGCGCCGTGCAGGTGAGCGCCACAATCAGGACTGCATACGACCGAGGCACACAGGGCCAACACCCGGCATCATGGTGTGGGGAGCGATCTCCTACACTGGCCGTACACCACTGGTGATCGTCGAGGGGACACTGAATAGTGCACGGTACATCCAAACCGTCATCGAACCCATCGTTCTACCATTCCTAGACCGGCAAGGGAACCTGCTGTTCCAACAGGACAATGCACGTCCGCATGTATCCCGTGCCACCCAACGTGCTCTAGAAGGTGTAAGTCAACTACCCTGGCCAGAAAGATCTCCGGATCTGTCCCCCATTGAGCATGTTTGGGACTGGATGAAGCGTCGTCTCACGCGGTCTGCACGTCCAGCACGAACGCTGGTCCAACTGAGGCGCCAGGTGGAAATGGCAAGGCAAGCCGTTCCACAAGACTACATCCAGCATCTCTACGATCGTCTCCATGGGAGAATAGCAGCCTGCATTGCTGCGAAAGGTGGATATACACTGTACTAGTGCCGACATTGTGCATGCTCTGTTGCCTGTGTCTATGTGCCTGTGGTTCTGTCAGTGTGATCATGTGATGTATCTGACCCCAGGAATGTGTCAATAAAGTTTCCCCTTCCTGGGACAATGAATTCACGGTGTTCTTATTTCAATTTCCAGGAGTGTATCATGTTCAGTTGATAATTTTGGTGTTTTTCGGTGACATATTTGACGTCATTTTTTATTTTAATACGAATTTGTCTATTAGGTTTGACTACTAGGATCAGACAATATTAACACGCGTTTAGATAGTCCATTACACACATACTACAGTAATGTTTCTTAAGGGTGGTTCTGTGTCAGAGGTTATTCTGGTGCAGAAATTAATCACAAGTATTACCATACCACCGTGGCATTTCAGAAAATGCTTAAACAGTCCGCTCCACCTTAATGGAGTTGGGGTATCCGTTGAACACTGGGTACATTTTAATAGCTTACCACTTATAAACCGAACACTCAAGTTAGCTCACTCATCATCGTCAATTTTAGTCAAATATAAATACTGCAGTTTACCGTTTCTTTATTTTATATAATCTTCAAATAACCGCTTATTTTGTAAAATAACACTCTTTTTACAGCTATAAGCTGTTGCGGTGTGTGAACTGGGTGATCAGTCTTACATAGTCTGACAATGGCCTAGAAAGCAGAAAACCGATTCAGAACAAGATATAAAATAACTCTTATTGTGAAACACGAATACTGTGTATTTTAGTTTTTAAAAGGTCTATGTTCCCTCACGTACTGACGGAATTTTCCATAAACAGTTCTGTCTCATAGACTAAAATTTGCTGATCTTGCTTGGGGCTGGTTGAAGTCTGCGAATGTTTTATGAAATTTAAAAAATGACACTTTCTCAGTTTCAGCCACATTTATATACCAATATTCCATTTCGGCAACATGCTTTAATCATCAAGGGTCTATCTGTTCCTTATACATCAATTACTGATTAAAGATTCTACCTTGCAGAAACCACAGATTTTTATGAAAATGACATGCTTTTTCTACGGTATTCGAAATCTCTTTTCAAAAAGAAATTTCGCGATATTAAATTGTTTGAAGTTCATAATGAAATTTCACAAAAGCATCTAGGTAATTTTCTACGTACAAGACCCAGTTTCAAGAAAACGACAGTTAACTATAACAGTTTAACGGCTACCACAGAACTTGTTACTTTTTAAAGTGTGCTGACTTCCATTACATCAGGTTTCCCAAATCTCACTTACTGGACGCACTCGCATGTAAGCTATCAGGAAGTAATGTTTCTAAAGCCTTGTGGTATTGCTCGTCATAATGGACAGCTTGTTATCACGGTAATATGGGCCAGTTAACACGATTGTTAGAGATAAGGCTGATACGTGACTGAGTAAGGTGCTAGGAGGGGGAGATTTTTTATCAGCTGCAATCAATCAACACGGCACAGCACAAATATTCATTTTCGAAGACGATATCTGTTTCATTCGTTGCGTAACAAAGGAAAGTCAGTTCGGTTTTCTGAGAAGTTCAGACTAGCGCCTTACATAGTTCTTCCACATTGTCTTGTTATGATATCCCAAGATGTGGTATTGTGGTCCTAAAATCTTACAAATGTGCAAAATCAACATGAAACACAATTTTGAACGAAACATATTTCTGTCAGGTCTTTCCTTTTGTACACATCTGTATATGAAAGATTTCTGCGTCAAATACGTCTTAGATGGACTCCTGTTTGCCAAAACTACAATACCACATATGAAGCAAGCATAAGTAAATTATCCGATGATTTAAAATCTCAACTAGTACAATTACAGAGTCATATGGAATGTTGTAAAGATATGCTTAAAGATTTTGCTCGCAGCCGGCCTGAGTGGCCGACCGGTTCTAGGCGCTACAGTCTGGAACTGCGCAACCACTACGGTCGCAGGTTCGAATCCTGCCTCGGGCTTAGATGTGTGTGACGTCCTTAGGTTAGTTAGGTTTAAGTAGTTCTAAGTTCTAGGGGACTGATGACCTCAGCAGTTAAGTCTCATAGTGCTCAGAGCCATTTGAACCATTTTGCTCGCATTCATTAGCGTATTGTATTCACACGTGCCTGTAAAATACTCTTCAGAAAATAATGATCACCTAGATTTTATGCAGATATTGAGTTACAGGATTACGCAAGAGGGTGAAACGTAATTAAAAAGAAACTTAACATAATAAATGGCCACCAAGAAGCACACCAAGTGAAGAAAGTCTGCTACCTTCGAGGCAGAATTACGCATGACGGTCGAAGGAAGGAGGATACAAGAAGCAGACTACCACGAGGGCATTCCTAGCCAAGAGAAGTCTGCTGGTATCAAACATGCATAATACTGTTCACATGCGATGAACGGAAGCCTGCCTGAAACCAGACTATCATCTACATCTTGAATTCAGATTAGAATATACGTACCTCTCTCTTTAAAATAGGCTATTTATTGCCAGAGGAACTCGATAATATCTAATGACATTATTACAAGAGATTCCAAATCGAAATAATTTAGATGTTACTAAGGATCCAAGGAGGCTAAAATACCGTAATTGGACGATTTTATAAAACACTTGCATCACGACTTTTTGTGGTAGAGATCTTTAGAGAAACCTTAGGTAATATCGTAAGTAAATTTCCTATCATGCTTGTGTAATTGGGGGGAAGGGAACTTCTCCAGCTGGGCTATTAAAACTTTTACTGGGGACAGGTGTTCGTGTGAGATCGTTATGAACGATTTTTTCTAAACATACTTCGAGCATTTAGACAAATGACTCGTGAGGGGAATTAGTAACTACCTGATTCCAACTTTTGGAATCATTTCACGTAGAAGTCGAAGTCATGATCATAAGGCTGTCACAGCATGAATGAGTACACACATGAAAAATGAATGTTAATAAAGGTAGGAAAATATTTTTTGTTGACACGAATGACAGGCAAGAGACTGAACATTATCTGAACAACCAGCAACCATCTTTCACCTCATTGATTGTGGCGTTCAATGGATAAAATTCCGAGGTATAACACAATAGTCTTTGAATGTGTAAGTTCCGAGCAAATGTATAAAGGTTGGGAAAGTCCCGTCATGGCTCAGTAGATATTAAAAATATTTTACGATAGGGGAGAGCGCTTTATCACAGATTTGAGAAAAGTGAAAGCATTGTTAACAAAGGAAGACTGAGCGAAGTCAAAACAAGCGTAAGGAGACCAATGCAAGAAGTATTCAATGAATTCGAAAGTAAAATTCTGACGATCGATTTGAGGAAAAGTCGAGTGAAGATATGGCCTTACGTATAATTGTCCATGTGCAAAAGAATACATTTAGCAGTATCGAACTGAAAGTTTATTCCTCTCTTCCGTCCACTGTATTTCCATCAAAGAAAATATCCTTTCCACGTTACCACAATGGTATGATATGAAAAAACGATACTCGCACGTGCAATGTAAATCTTTATATTACTCGTGAAATTCCGTTTCCAATTTGGAGAATACAATGACCTGTTTTACGAAAACTGTATTGTTTTCCCAACGTGGCGACTGTAATTCACGGGTTAGAATAGTTTTTACTCTGGCGATGGTTAAATAAAAATTAGTCATTTATATTAAGATTTTCTTGTTTCAAATCTTCCATCGATTTTCTGTCTTTTCATCGACATATTTTTTCCAAAGTCATCCACGAAAACACCAACTCTATTTTTAATGTTATTGTCCATAGCTTCAAACAGGCAATCAATGTTTTATAAATTTTTGCTACTTCCTCATGAAAGATGTCTGGTTTTTTTTTTTTTTAAATTGCTCCATTTTATGGAATTCACTTAACATTGGTTTAACTTGAAAAAGTAAAAACTGAACTTTCAACTTTTCCATTGCTGTGTTCTCAGTCGACGTAAAAACATTTAAAACTTATGTAATTCACTTTTGTGTTCCTTCAAATTTTTAATACTTGTAAATGAAAAGTAATGCTACATTGGCTGTGGAGAAAACAAAGATAGACTTCACTGAGATGATTTCTGAAAAAAAATTGAGTAGAATTTTGGGTGTTTTTTATTCCGGCAAGAAAGAAGATTTTAAAGCATCAAATAACTTTCTAGTACGTTCAGCAGATATTAAGTAACATCCGTCTCGTTTTAGAGCGTAAAAGAAGAGTTTTATATTCTAAATTAACAAATTCACAGAAATATTTTAGCCTTTCTGTCCTGGCAGGGTGTATAGCATTACAATTAAATAATTTTTAAATTATTTGACCAGTGTCACACGATAATTAGTCAGCTGCTGTTTTTAATGTATAATGTAATATAAGAACAGGGCACCTAATTCCTTCAATATCTACTCCAGTTTCTAGTTCTAGTTTATTGTATACATCCAAGACTGATGTTAACATTGTTGCCTCCACATCCAACGAAATTCTTCACGTCAGTTTTTAAATCATTTAAAACGTGTACACAAAAATTGACTACCGTGTCTGACGTCTGCCTTCTCAAACTTCTAGTTTCAATAATTTTATTTTTATCCTGTCTTGGTAAAATATTACATCCAAATTGGATGATTTTTTTTTTTCATTTTTATGGTTATTTGCGTCGGTGTTAATGCTGTAAAACGAGCAACTTTAAAGTTCATTGCGAATGAAATCAACTCAATGAGGTGCAAGAACTGGCTTAATCAAACGCGTTGTTTTTGTTCTAGCTGATGCATAATGAGTGGCAATTTTCTCCCGCAGCATTTTCTCCCGCATCGTTCCCCTACACTTTATCAAGGAGTATGGGACTTCATCATCATCAGTACGGTAAACTCGTACTGGTGCTCTCTGAACCACCCACGTTCACTGCGACACGTTGCCTGGTCCTGCTAGTAAAAGCCATCATGCTGTGGATAAACAAACTGTTTGTATCCCTGAGGATACCTGTGTTGATCCAGTGTGCCTTCCGGAATGATATCATCCAGGGAATGTCCTCCAGCATTGACCATTCTCATAATTGTCGCAGAATGCTTGCTTTAATAGTTCCACTCCGTACACGCCAATGGCCGTCTGTCCGATGGAGCATAAAACGTGATTCATCTGGAAAGGCCACCTGTAGCAACTCAGGAACCTCCAGTTGCGGTATTGGCGAGCAAATTCCAGACTTCGACACCGATAAACAGCAGTCAACATGGATCCGTGAACCAGGCTCCTGCTAGGCACGCCCGTATGCAATAACGTTCGCCGAACGCTCGTTGAAGAGACACCATTGGTAACCTCTTGGTTAATCTGGGTGGCCAGTTGCTGAACAGTAGCATGTCTATTCGTCGGTACACATCTCTGCAGCCGTCGTTCACCCCTGTGGTCAACGGCCCAAGCACATGCCCGTGCCTCTGCACCGGTTTTGGATGGCGCCATTTTGCCATACGCGGTATGCTTTAACCACGGCGTAAGTGAACAGTTTACAAGCTTAGCCGTTTCGGAAATACGAGGGGCGTTCAGAAAGTAAGCTCCGATCGGTCGCGAAATGGAAACGACTATGAAAATCCGATAAAGCTTTGCACAGATGTGTTGGGTAGTGTCTCTAGTATAACCCCAGTTAGCATCACGTCGCTCTTCTCATTTCTGAGCTCGCAGTGAGTGCGTAAAGATGTCTAGAAAATAGTGTCTGCCGCCAAGTACGAGGGCCTGGTGAGAAATTTCGCCTGAAGCTATGCAGCTAACATTACATAACTGTCGTGCTGTTTCTTCTTCAAGACAATTCTCAGCCGCATTCTGCAGGGGCAATGAAGATGCTCCTGCATCGTTTTCAAATGGAAATGTGAGATTACCCACAATACAGTCCGCAATTGTCTCCCCCTGAGTTTCATCTCTGGTCACATGAACCGCTGTTTTTGAAGACAACATTTTGACACAGACAACGAGGTGTAGGCCAGCGTGGAGAATTGGTGGAAAGCACTGGCGGCTGCCTTCTATGATGAGGCTATTGAAAAGTTGGTACAACGCTATGACAAAAGTCTAAGTCAGAACGGCGACTACGTAGAGAAGTAGCTGAAAGGTGTAGCTAATTGTTACAAGTAAAACGTTTCTGATGTTCACTGTGGTTTCAATTTGGCAATCAATCGGAGCTTACTTTCTGAACAGGCCTCGTACTTCCACCCTTGGCCCGAAAGCCGACGATCGTGTCTTTCGGACGTCAGACAGATCGCTCAGTTTCCGCATTACGACAATGGCCACACTGTTTCCCGCATCTCCCAGACACGCTTTACATACCTTCCACAGCTAGTGCTGCCACCTGGCATCTGTGAGTGGTTGTTGCACGTTGGAGTGCAACGTAGGCAGTAATCACATTAATGTGACTGACCCGTGTGTAGCCCTAGCGCCTGTTGTTCTCCGTCTAATGTTCAATGAACGAATGTTACAGTTGCTTCTGAATTAGTCAGCATCGTAACCAAGTAAGCCCATGTCTGGATTTATGTACAGGGATGCCAGAATTAGCATTCTGAGATACGGGGACAACGGTTGACCCGAAGTTTGAGAACTGATACCGCAGATCAATCTGACCGCCCCTTTCTAGGCCCAGAATGTTCTTGGTGAGGCCACAGTTTTTGCAAAATGTAACACTGTCCGGGTAATAGGCTGAAAGTAAACTTTTTAAAAAAAAGAAGACAGACTGGTTTTATTCGCGATTTCAATACACTACACTATTCCTCACAATTCTGGGTATGAAAACGTACATCTAGATCTACATCTACATGAATACTCTGCAAATCACATTTAAGTGCCTGGTAGAGGGTTCATCGAGCCACCTTCAAATTCTCTATTATTCCGATCTCGTAAAGCGCGCGGAAAGAATGAACACCTATATCTTTCCGTACGCGCTCTGATTTCCCTTATTTTATCGTGGTGATCGTTCCTAGGTCGGTGTCAACAAAATATTTTCGCATTCGGAGGAGAAAGTTGGTGACTGGAATTGCGTGAGAAGATTCCATCGGAACGAAAAACGCCTTTCTTTTAATGATTTCCAGCCCTAATCCTGTATCATTTCTGTGACATTCTCTCCCATATTTCCGGATAATACAAAACGTGCTGCCTTTCTTTGAACTTTTTCCATGTACTCCGTCAGTCCTACCTGGTAAGGATCCCACACCGCGCAGCAGTATTCTAAAAGAGGACGGACAAACTTAGCGTAGGCAGTCTCCTTAGTAGGTCTGTTACATTTTTTAAGTGTCCTGCCAATAAAACGCAGTCTTTGGTTAGCCTTCCCCACAACATTTTCTATGTGTTCTTTTCAATTTAAGTTGTTCGTAACTGTAATACCTAAGTATTTAGTTGAATTTACTGCTTTTAGATTAGACTGATTTATCGTGTAACCGAAGTTTAACGAGTTCCTTTTAGCACTCATGTGGATGACCTCACACGTTTCGTTATTTAGCGTCAACTTCCACTTTTCGCACCATTCAGATATTTTTTCTAAATCGTTTAGCAGTTTGTTTTGATCTTCTGATGACTTTATTAGTCGATAAACGACAGCGTCATCTGCAAACAACTGAAGACGGCTGCTCAGATTGTCTCCCAAATCGTTTATACACATAAGGAACAGCAAAGGGCCTATAACACTACTTCCACCCTTGGCACGAAGCCGATGATCGTATCATTTGGACGTCAGATAAATCGCTCCGTTTCCGCATTTCGACAATGGCTGCACTGTTTCCCGCATCTCCCTGACACGCTTTACATACCTTCCACAGCTGGTGCTGCCACCTGGCGTCTGTGAGTGGTTGTTGCACGTTGATGTCGAACGTAGGCGATAATCACATTAATGTGAGTGGACCGTGTATAACCCTAGCGCCTATTGTTTCTCCGTCTAATGTTCACTGTATGAATGTTACAGTTGCTTCTGAGTTAATCAGTACTGTAACCAAGTAATCCCATGTATCGAATTATGTACAGGGATGGCAGAGTTAGCATTCTGAGACACTGTGACAACGATTTAAGCTGGCCGCTGTGACCGAGCGGTTGCAGGCGCTTCAGTCTGGAACCACGCTGCTGCTACGGTCGCATGTTCGAATCCTGCCTCGGGCATGGATGTGTGTGATGTCGTTAGGTTAGTTAGGTTCACGTAGTTCTAAGTCTACGGGACTGATGACTTCAGATGTTAAGTCCCATAGAGCTTAGAGCCATTTTTGAACAACGGTTTACACAAAGTTTGAAAACTGATACCGCAGATCAATCTGAGCGCCCCTTTCTAGGTTCAGAATGTTCTTGGTGAGTCCACAATTTCCGCAAAATGTAAGACCGTCAGGGTAATAGGCTGAAAGTAAACTTAAAAAAAAAGGCAGACTGGCTGTATTCGGGATTTCAATGCACTATACTATTCCCCACAATTTTGGGTATGAAAACCTATTTTTCAACATAATCTCGGTTCAGTGCGACGGCCTTACACCACCTTACTGGGACAGCCTATATGCCCACATCGTAAAACTCGACTGGTCGACGTCGGAGCCAACGCCTTGCTGTATCAATAACCTCTCCATCACTGACATACTACTTCCTGAGGACTGCGTCCTTTATTGGACCAAACACATGGAAGTCGAAAGGTGCGGGATCCGGGCTGTAAGGTGGATGAGGAGGGACAGTCCAGTGAGCTCATCTTAGATACAGAGACTTGCGTGAGCCTTGCGTTGTCAGAGAGGAGGAGACTTCATTTGCCGACGAACACGCTGAAATCGTTCTTCTATTTCCTGAGGTTATGTGCCGGCCGGCACGCAAGACAGCGGATAGATTTGAGCGACCTCGCTGACTTGATGACAAATGCCTCGGCCAATGACTGACTGTACTTTTGTGCACTGTTAGGCCTCGGTAGACATTCTGCAATCGCCTACGAGCATCTGCGATGTTCAGGTTTTCCGCCAAAAGAAATTCAATGACAGCTCTCTGCCTGGAACCCACCTCCGATACAGAGGACATCTTGAAGGCTACGTCCCCTATCGGAACTTTATGAATCCATAGGGGCTGCAACGGGAATATTCCACGATGTCCCGCAAAAAATTCCGCATTTTTTCAACCGAAACTGACTGAGGAAAAAATTTGTTGCATTACTTATTGAACGCCACTAGTCTATCAAGAAAACAATGCCCTAGAAGAGAAACCGGTGGCATCTTTCACTTTACACGATCCCCAATCAGTCTGAAACCTCTTCCATGACACTGAAGGACAGCTTTCTGTTTCTTACTCTCCAGATATTAAGTCAACCATTGTAAGGAATATGGATAGGGGGAGTGACGGAGTGGGAGACAGGAAGGGGTAAGGGGTTATATGCACGTCCGTTTATGCCGGTTATTATGACGCAAAGATTAGCAAATTAGTTTAGTGCACTGCGCCATTTCTAGTAATTTCAAAGTAATTTCCTGTACTGATTGTTCTATACATGTAAGTTGCGTACTCACTGTACACCCGCGCTAACCTGTACTGAAATGTGGGAAATATTGAACCTGTCTACTTCTACACATGGCGTCATCAAAGTGGAGGAAATAAGCCTCTCACCGACGTTCAATATGCACGTCGTATCTAGAATTCCAGGTTAGACACTACACCACATTTGCTGCCTTTGTCAACGCGGAATCAAACTGACATCGTGAAACGTAACGAAGACATCGCGGTATGCACAGAACACTACGACACCATAAGTTAAGTTCCAAAAAAATAATAAACAAGTTAAATTAATAGTCATTGTTGTGCTCTCACGAGGCCTGCGCAAACTCTGCGCATGTTTATCTTGTGGATGTTGCCGACAGTAGCGTCTCGTTAGTGTAGTGCATTTGAAATCAGTGTTATATCACGTCATTAGGTATTTTACAAGAACTGATTTCGTGTATTTTCTTCAAATAAGACAATCAAAGGCAGCACAACAAATTTTCTTGTCCGTATAGATTTCATGAAATGGAAGAGGATGTGGATGAAGATGAAATGGGAAATATGATACTGCGTGAAGAGTTTGACAGAGCACTGAAAGACCTGAATCGAAACAAGGCCCCGGAGTAGACAACATTCCATTAGAACTACTGACAGTCTTGGGAGAGCCAGTCCTGACAAAACTCTACCATCTGGTGAGCAAAATGTATGAGACAGGTGAAATACCCTCAGACTTCAAGAAGAATATAATAATTCTAATCCCAAAGGAAGCAGGTGTTGACAGATGTGAAAATTACCGAACTATCAGTTTCATAAGTCACTGCTGCAAAATACTAACGCGAATTCTTTACAGACGAATGGAAAAACTAGTAGAAGCCGACCTCGGGGGAGATCAGTTTGGATTCCGTAAAAACATTGGAACACATGAGGCAATACTGACCCTACGACTTATCTTAGAAGCTAGATTAAGGAAAGGCAAACCTAAGTTTCTAGCATTTGTAGACTTAGAGAAAGCTTTTGACGATGTTGACAGAAATACTCTCTTTCAAATTCTGAATATGGCAGGGGTAAAATACAAGGAGCGAAAGGCTATTTACAATTTGTACACAAACCAGATGGCAGTTATAAGAGTCGAGGGACATGAAACGGAAGCAGTGGTTGGGAAGGGAGTGAGACAGGGTTGTAGCCTCTCCCCGATGTTATTTAATCTGTATACTGAGCAAGCAGTAAAGGAAACATAAGAAAAATTCGGAGTAGGTATTACAATCCATGGAGAACAAATAAAAAATTTGAGGTTCGCCGATGACATTGTAATTCTGTCAGAGACAGCAAAGGACTTGGAAGAGCAGTTGAACGGAATGGACAGTGTCTTGAAAGGAGGATATAAGATGAACATCAACAAAAGCAAAACGAGGATAATGGAATGTAGTAGAATTAAGTCGGGTGATGCTGAGGGAATTAGATTAGGAAATGAGACACTTAAAGTAGTAAAGGAGTTTTGCTATTTGGGGAGCAAAATAACTGATGATGGTCGAAGTAGAGAGGATATAAATGTAGACTGGCAATGGCAAGGAAAGCCTTTCTGAAGAAGAGAAATTTGATAACATCGAGTATAGATTTAAGTGTCAGGACGTCGTTTCTGAACGTATTTATATGGAGTATAACCATGTATGGAAGTGAAACATGGGCGATAAATATTTTAGACAAGAAGAGATTAGAAGCTTTCGAAATATGGTCCTACAGAAGAATCCTGAAGATTAAATGGGTAGATCACATAACTAATGAGGAGGTATTGAACAGAATTGGGGAGAAGAGGAGTTTGTGGCACAAATTGGCTAGAAGTAGGGATCTGTTGGTAGGACATGTTCTGAGGCATCAAGGGATCACCAATTTGGTAATGGATGGCAGTGTGGAGGGTAAAAATCGTAGAGGGAGACCAAGAGATGAATACATTAAGCAGATTCAGAAGGATGTAGGTTGCAGTAGGTACTGGGAGATGAATGAGCTTGCACAGGATAGAGTAGCATGGGGAGAGCTGCATCAAACCATTCTCAGGACTGAAGACCACACCACAACGACAACAACATTTAGGTTTCATAAATTTCGGTCATATCGTACCATCTTCAGATCTGTAAGGGTAAAAAAAAAAAAATAAAACAGCAGCTGCAACTGTCTTACAACCTAAGATACACAACGCAGGCAACGTACTCTCTCGTATATGAGCATGTCGGCTACAATGTGAACCCGTCGCTTTCTATGCGGAAGATGCTGCCACGCCGTAGAACGGTATGGTAGTGTTATAGCATCGTATTGTTAA
Source organism: Schistocerca serialis cubense (assembly GCF_023864345.2). Taxonomy (NCBI): domain Eukaryota; kingdom Metazoa; phylum Arthropoda; class Insecta; order Orthoptera; family Acrididae; genus Schistocerca; species Schistocerca serialis. The sequence continues at coordinate 550,791,873 of NC_064643.1, forward strand.
TGTAAGCTTACAAGGAAACTTCAGTAAAGATTTCTCATCACTGAAATTTGTATTCAATGTTAATCCTTCTTGTTTTCAGAAAGCTTTCCTTATTGTTGCCAATCTACATTATAGGCTTCTCCTCTTTACTTGTGCAGTCGTCAGCAATTTTATTGCACAAATAGCGAAATTCTTGTGCAAAACTCAGCTTCTCAAGTTCTAATTTAATTCCCTTAGCATCATCTAATTTAATTCTACTACTTTGGTTTAACCTTTCTTTAGCTGATATTTTCTTATTTAGTTTGATTTAAGGGGGAATACTGAATAGGTTTTCTTGTTGTGGTCTTCAGTCTGAGAACTGGTTTGATGCAGTTCTCCACTCTAGGCTACCCTGCACATGCCTCTTCATCTCCTAACAACTGGTGCAATCTATATCTAAAGCTAGTTGAACCTGCTTGCTGTATCCATCTCTCTGTCTCCATCTACAGTTTTTACCCTCCATGCTTCCCTCCAACACCAAACTAACTAATCCTTTATGTCTCAGGATGTGTCCTGTCAATCAATTCCTTATTTAACCAAATAGGGCCACAAATTTCTTTCTTGCCAGTTCAATTCATTACGATGCAATGTTTCTAGTTTAATTTTGCTATGCAGTGAGAGTGATGTGAGCTCTATTTTCAAATGATGTGTCGTATATCTGTACTTCGAACACTTTTCAAACAATGCTCTTCAATAGTTGATACGTTATGCCACGATGTTCTGAGTAGAAGCAATATGACCTTTGTTTGCCAGTAGCATTATCGTTGCTGTAGCATTTTGTGACAAGTAAGTGAGTGAGTTGAGTGTTGGTCACACTACTGAATGGCCTGGATATTGCTGACAGAGTACACAGATGTTGAATTTTGGAAATATAATCTGGTGAAGATTAATTTGAGCAGCGAAAAATTTTCCAGGTAATGTTGCTGCATTGTTTGTCTGCGTGTAATGTATGATGTGTTTTGAAAATGAAAGTTTTAGTGAGACTTTTCTTTATTGGTCTGGGTTAATTAACTTTCATTGTTCAGACATAAATAAGGAAAATTATTTCTTCACATGGCTTGCACTCAGGAGTTATAGATTTATCATTCCTTTACCATTTCAGTAATTAGTTTCATGGCACAGTGATACAGGGCTACTCAAAAAAAAAGAAACAGATTTCAAACATTTATTACTTTCAAACTACAAAAGATGGAAACAGGAAAGTTCAAATTTTTATGCATTCAATGTGAACACCATATGTCACACATCAAATATCAAAGCGGTGTCTCATTTCCTGCCACACACGATGCAGCTTGTCTCTCGTCACCGAATTCACAGCTTCAACAATGCGATGTCGTAGACTTTCTGGAGTGTCAGGCATAGTGTTGCCAACTTGGTGGATTTTTCACTAAAACTGGAGGTTTACGCCCTCCTTTTAGTGGCGAAATACTGCTTCTAGTGGCTGGTAGATTTTATAGTCCTTCCTAAAGACCCTACTAAATTGTTCAAAGAAGATGTTAAATATACAATCAATTCATGCAAACGCATATTCTCTGAGTCTGAAGCAAAACTGTTAACTAATATGAACCCAGTGCCTCCTAGAATGTATGGGCTTCCTAAACTGCATAAACAAGATGTTCCTATTCGTCCAGTTGTATCATCATACATTGCTCCATCGTACAAACTAGCTAGTAAACTGGATGTCCTCATTAAGAGCAAGACTAAATTCAAACCAATGCATGGTATTTCAAACTCCATGGACCTAGTAAATAAGTTAAAAGCTATATCTGTCCTACACCGTGATAAATTAATATCCTTTGATGTCAGCAGTTTGTTTTCTAACATACCAGTGGTCGAATGCATTGATATTCTGACACAGCTGACGCACAAGTCTAAGGCAATCTCTAATGTCAATCCTGTGGAACTGAATGACTTGAGACTGGCCACATCGACATGCCTGACACAGAACTATTTCCAGTTCCTAGGGACTCTTTACAAACAATTAGATGGCTTAGCCATGGGTTCCCCTCTTAGTCCACTGTTGGCCGAAATATCTATGGACCATTTTGAACAAAATTTTCTAAAAACAGAACCTCTGAATGCAAATATCAAATACTGGTTTAGATATGTAGATGACGTCCTGTGTATGTGGACTGGTACTACAAGACAACTCAACACATTTTTGAAAAACCTAAACAGTCAAACGTAAAAATATCCAGTTCACAATGGAGGTTGGCAACAAATCCATAAACTTCTTAGATCTCACCATTGACATCAGTACACAAACACATTGTTTCAAAATTTACAGAAAAACTACAACTACAGACATAGTAATAATTTCTTGCTTACAACACCCCACAGCTCACAAATGCAGCTTTCCACTCAATGGTACACCATCTCATATCCATCCCCATGTCCAGAGATGGTTCTAAAGCAGAGTTAAATACAATAAAATTTATGCCACAGCGAACGGCTACAATCCAGTTCTTATTGATCACATCTTGCACAGGAAACAAAAACGAAAAACTATACCCCTCCTCTATGACCCACCTGCTTCCCCATCCACTGTCTGCAAGAAATGGTGTACACTACCATTTCTAGGTGAGATATCACAGATTGTAGCCAAAACACTGAAATCCTGCAAGTATAGGCTTTCCTACTATGTCAGGAACACGAAAGACCAGTGTGTTTTCCATAGCAAAGATAAGATCCAGTTATTAGCCAATAGTTGGGTATACAAAATCAGCTGATCTCATTGTGTCAAATTTTACATTGGTCAGTCAGGCAGAGACATAGCAGCTAGGCTGGCTGAACATGAATGCAGCTGGAGGTTGCAGAATTCAGACTCTGCATTTGCTGAGAATGTACTGAGTGAGGGTCACAGCTACCAGCCAGTGTCCCGTTTACTTCACTTAGCAAACAAAAGCCATAAACTCAAACTGCTGGAAGCCCTGGAATTTAGCAAACATCTTGCTCACAGTCCAGATTTAATCCTAAATGACCAGACACAGCTCAAAACTTCCACTCTCCTAAACTTCATATAATCATCCCTGTTGTTCATTACTTCCCACACTCTCTCTTCCTACATATTCCCATTTTCCTATATTCATTAAGCTCTTTTGTTTTGTTGAAGTTGTCTTTGTATTCCATATAGACTGTAGTTTCAATAGTTAAGGCTTTCTTTTAACTGGTACTTGTATTACTGTCCATGTTTAAGACCCCTTGTAGTTGCTCATCAAATATTGTTCATATTTTACTTTGTTCATTTATTTAATGTAAATTGTTACACAGCCACTGTTTTGATTATAATGTTAATGTCAAAATGCAGTACCACCACACCCTCAAAGATTGCATTTACTGTAAGTTCCCTCAAACGCCTCCATTTTCCTGCATTTATTTTTTTCTATTTATCTTATTGATATTGCTTAAGCTCCTTATGCATTCTGTAGTTACATTGATAATTGTCTCTTCTTTGGATTGGTTTGTTCATCACTCTCATGGTTCATACGGCTCTGAGCACTATGGGACTTAACATCTATGGTCATCAGTCCCCTTCATCACTCTCCATGTTTCATACCTCCTGATGTAGCCTTGTCTAGTACTAATTTTATTTCATTTTATTAGTCTTGTTTATTAATAGAAACTGTTATGTGGGCATGCTATTCCTATTTTGTGTTAAAGGTTTTCCTGTTTACTCTGTTGTTATTTATATACTGTTCAGTTTTTACTTTTTCATTGCATTAGCACCACACTGTCAAAGATGTTACTTACTGTATGTTTCCACTTCAGTCTGGACGTGTTACTTCTCTTCCAATGTTGTTTGCGAACATTGTAACTTCTTTGGTGACAATACTCAGTAAATGTCTGACGATGGCCTTGTAAGCCAAAAACCGGTTAACAATAAAAGTAATATTGTAGAACAAAAGCAAACTGGTGGTTTTCATTTATTATAATGTTGTTCTACCAAGAACCGACGAAAGATTCTGTTAACATGATTTTATAGTGGCTTAATAGAATTCAGTTTCAGTTACTGAAAATGCGATCGCTCAAGCACTAAGCTATTTATATGTTTCGAAATATATTATTTACGGCTTGAAGAGTTACATGTTATTTCTACTTTATATGATTTAAGGAGAATTTAACTTTAATTGCGAAGACAACGCTGATGCACTACAATGTGACATCAAACGAACAATCACGCTCTATAGACTACATGCGGGGATTACCTGTAGAATGAACAGTATTTAATAGCATCTGGTTACAGTTCATTTCACGAACTAAGGCGGCTTGCGCAGGTGCAGGGAGTGCAGCAACTGGTTTCAAACAACGGGTGCTCACTTATTTCACTGTCGCTTCGAATAACAACCACTGAAAGCTTGCTTGTTGGCTCAGGCACGGTGCGTCACGTCAGATGTGCAGAAAAAGTAACTCGACTGTCGTCGTTCGTGGTGTGCACTATACAATTGCGGATTCTCAGTGTATGGTATTATTTCACGACTTTATGTATGTATAACTATGCCGACACCACAATACAAGCGAAAGTTTCGGTATTCTTGGCTACGAGACTCACATGTGAAATATTGGCTTCAAGTTATTCAAGGTAGCTAAATGCAAATTTTGTGGTACAGTTTTAAGGAGTCACTATGGAGATTTGAAGTCTCGTGGGATGTCAAAGAAGCACCTGCAAAATAAAAAGTTAAGCAACCTTTTTTTAATTGATTAGTCATTCACTGACCGGTTTTACAACTTTGAGCAATGTTTGACTAAGTAAATTGTTGCAGGTTGTAACTACGCAGCCTAAAATAGCTTTTAAAACAGAGCCCATTGGGAATAAAAACAGGGAAGAAGTAAGACTCGCATTATTCACAGCCATGCATACTAGTATAGGTGTAGTCGACCATTTGGGAGAGGTAATTAATCACAGTCATGAAAAAGATCGAAGAAGTTCAGTTGCACGGAACTAAGTGCACCTCAGTTATAAAAAACGTGTTCACACCGCATTTCACTGACGTTCTAAAACAAGACTGCAAAGATCAGCCATTTAGCTTCTTACTTGATGAATCTACTGATATTACTGTACATAAATACTTGGGATTGATGATAGGTTATTACAGAAAATTACACTAAAAAAATAGTATCTACACAACTTGAGCTTACTGAACTGCACGAGTGTAATGCTGAAGCTATTGTCTCTGCTATTAAGAAGACAGTTCAACGATTCGGTTTGAGACTTGAAAATTTAATAGGCATTGGCACAAATAGTGCCCCTGTCATGGCTGAAGGAAATAATGGAGTATTTACGAAATTGAAAGAAAAGGTACCACACTTGATTTTAGTACGTTGCTTGTGCTATTCCTTGTAACTGGCTGTTTCAGCTGCTGCAAAATAATTTTTATCTAGAAATTTCGAATTTTTTACTAAACAGACATGATTGGCTTAGTCGCTCCTCTTACAGCCAATCTCTTTATAAGGAGCTATACAAAACTATCAGCGATGGACAGAAACTGTTAGAAATAGTTCAAGCGTGCCAGGCAAGGTGGTTATCAATAGAATCCGCTGTAACAAGTATATGCACAAAATGGTCAGAGACAAAAACACACTTTTCTGTAACTAAAGTGCGCGAAAGGTGTCGCATGGCACAGTATTGTACCCTATGTATACGAACGAGATTAATTACGCATGTATTTCATTTTTATATACAATATTAATTGAAATAAACAGAGTCAAGAAAATGTTCAAGTCGAAAGATACAGATCACACCAAACTCTTTGATGAGTTGACTAACCTGATAGATGTGCTTGTCAGCAAAGTTACATTACCTGCAAATAAAGTTAATATTTTTACTCAAGATATTCGTGATTTCTTCGATCGAAATTGTTTTCTGGGATTCCGCTTTGTAAGCAGTTGCTTGAATTGAGAGAAAAAGAATTACCACGGGAAGATGAAGAGATGTTACGTAATCGGTACATAACATTTGTAATATGTGTGATTGAAGAAATAAAAAACAGATTACCAGAAAATTTTACGTTGATGAAAAAATCTCAAGAATAAGTGTTGAACAAGCACTTAATCACAACAAAGAAAATCTAATTGATGTAATGGCTCAGTTCAATAAAAGTGTAGAATTTATAGCAAGGGTGAATGATCAGTGGCGACAAATTCATTTGTTGAACTGGAACGATACCAAATATACAACAAAATTTTGGAATTAAGTATTGCATTTCAAAGTTGATCAGAGGGAATCCAGATTTGAGGAATTAGCGACTTCTGCAATTGCTCCCCTAATACTGTCCCATTCCAATGTCGATGTTGAAAGACTATTTAGCAGTATGAATGTAATAAAAAACAAGCAGAGCTATAGAATGAAGTTAAATCTTTTAATTGCTATATTAAGAATACGCTATGGTTTGAGATTGGAAGGAAAATGCTACAACGAATATGAAATTCCAATAAACGTTGTAAAACAATTCGGTACCGAAGAATCGCATCAATCTGAAACCGACGATGGTGATGAGGCAGACAAAAATGATTCATCTGAAGAAGACGAATTCATTTTCATAATTAGCTGTCGTTACAGAACTTTTTGTATGTTCCTGACCTTGACTTCTTGATTTATTTATTGTATGTTCATTTAATGATTGTGAATATTTTATTACTTTATAACAATGGAAACTAATTACTAATATACTTATTATTTTCTTTCATAATGATTTAAAAAAAAAATAGTAGAAATTCTAGCGAATGTGAGAGTAGGGGCATTTTTGTTAGTGGTTTTCTGGTAGTTTTTGCACTTGAAACTGGTGGGATGCTCACTTTAAGTGTTGGCAACACTGGTCAGGCATAGGGGGGCTAAAAACTCGATCCTTTACGTAACCTCATAGATAAAAATTACAAGCTGTAAGGTCTGCGGCGTTGGATTGAAAGAGGAGGAGAAGAAGACGAGCTTCATCGCCCCTCGCCTCCCAGATCTTCAGACCTCATGACTTGTGGCTTTTATCTGTCGGATTACATAAAAAGACGGCGTTTTCATCCCCCCTATACCTGACACTCTTGAAAGTCTACGACATCGCATTGTTGAAGATGTGAATTCGATAATGAGAGACCAGCTGCTTCGTGTGTGGCAGGAAATTAACCGCCGTTTTGGTATCTGTCGTGTAACGCGATGGTGATCGCAATGAATGCATAAACATTTGAACTTTTCTCTTTCCAGGAACGTTGGAATTGTGTTTCTATCTTTTGTAGTTCGGAAGCGAAAAATGTTTGAAATCTGTTCCATCTTTTTGAATAGACCTGTATTTGTAATAAGAAGTAAGTTTTGCTTCTAAAGACGGATGTAACTATTGGGGAAGGTGGATTTGAACATAGTTTTTGAATGCTAGTCTCTTTTCGATCATTCAGTAAATGCAACATCTTCCGCCGCCTTCTTACGAATTTTATTTTTGACTGTGTGTATCACCATACTGCACTGACCGGAACACAGTTGGACAAAAGTAAAGCTGAAGTTTAATGTGTTTAGTTAGCATAGTTGCATGTGCTGGATAAAGAAAGTGTGCAAGGATTTTCTTTTATTTAGCTGATTTACTGCTGCGCTATATTTTTATGTTCATCACTTTCTAGCAGTACCGAGTTTCCGTCGCCACAGGTAAGCCACATAAGTTTTTTAAGGCCAATCATTCAGTGTTTGGAACTTTATGTAGTCAGTCTGATTACGTAAGATCTCAGAGTATTTTAACAGAAACATTTTGGTTATTTAGTCTTTCAGAATTCGATTTGTAATTTTAGGTACCATTTTTATTCTGTAGTTTTGTGTGTTGAAACTGCATGTCACGCATTCTGACAGAACACGTTGTAGCACTGTCCACTGCACTGGAAAAAGCAGAATTTCTCAGGACAGCTTACGGAACACACAATTTCACGCTTTCTAATTAATTTAGAAAATATTAATTCAAATACAGTTACACAGTTTCAGGCAGTTTCGGCGACTCTTATTATCATATGCCGTTTCTGTAATTACACCACTTGTATTATTCGAGATCACAACACAGGCACAAACGACGTTAAGAATAGGAAATCAGTTCACAACATTCAATTTTATTTGTTACAAACACGTTAAAACGTCTTGATTAGTTACTATGTATCCATTCTTTTACATCATCACAGATCAAAAGTTTGTAATCTATTCTGGTCTGAACTGCTTATCATCCATCCTTTGTTTCTGTACAAGCTAAGCTCTGAACAAACACCGTCAGAAAAGTCTTTCTAACACTCAAAATTTATATTCGATGTTAACAAATTCCTCTTTTCCAGAAATACATTCCTTGCTGTAGTCGTCTGCATTTTACGCCCTCTCTACTTCAATCTCTTCTCACTCCCTTGTCAAAACTGCTTCCGGATTCCGAGTGTTGATAATCATCCACGAGACTCTTCGAAAATTCAAAAATAACCCACTAAGGAACTTAAGAACACTCTGGGTACCACCCACTGTCCATTCACATAACGATAGCGAAGTTGAGAACAGATTAGCTACATAATGTTCAGAGACATATAATCGCTATTTCTTCTGACGTTTGACCGGTAGGTAAAGAGATCTGTGAACCTGGCCATGTAGTATCTGCACTTCTTTATCGAGTTCGGTCGCCTAACGTGATCTGCGGCAGTTCAGTCTTCTTATCTGTTATACCTAATCCTGCTGTATCTCAGTCATTCCCTAAGCTCCATTTTATTAATTTTGGACAGTAAACGTTGTGAAACATCCTCTCACAGAAGGTAGTAGTATGATATATCGGACCTATGTATTCTGTGTTACAACACAAACAAAACAGAGGGAGATAAGAGAGCACTTTTCTTTAACATGGGACGCGTGTAATCTCTATCGGACGTTCCGATAACAAGAGTGTGAATGTTTTCTCGAGGCCCCTGCGAAAGATACAGCACAAAGACCCTCAGTGATATCACAGCTAAACTTAGCACAAAATGAGGGTTTGTATGAGCTCGATTTCATCTTCTGCATTTCGTGATCCATTATTTCAATGATATATTGTGTTCCAATAAGTAAAATCAAACATTAAAAATAGAGAAGCATAAAACTAAACAAAAATATTCAGTATCTCTTCTTATCAATTTAACAGTTTACATAATATTCAAATAGTGTCATCACCAGTCACTTAACGTCCACTCTTGTATAAAAGACTTCCTAACGTTTTCCATGAGTCGCATTCAGAAATACACATCACTGTTGTTGCTGCATCTTTTCTAACGTCATCTTACCTTCACTGATGAGCCAAAACGTTATGGCCACCTGCTTATTAGCATGGTGATGTACTTTAGAAACGCAATCGAACGGCGAATGTGCGTGGCATTGATTCGCAAGTATCTGGCACATTTCAAAAAGTAAGCGACACCAGATGTCTTTGCACAGCACACGCTATTCCTGTAAATTACGGGCAGTTGTTTCGTGGTCGAGGAGCTGGTGCCCGCTAATTTTATGTCGAAGGCTCACTATTTCAGTCACAAACTTTTTCCTCAGCATGTGAAAATATTTTTGTGGTGCTATCCTACTTGGGAAGGAATGGTCATCGTAATAAATTAAGACAAATCAGAGCTGCCAGGGGATGATTTAAATATTCTTTCTCCCGCGCGCTGTTAGAGGGCGGAACGGTAGGGAAATAACTTGAAGGTGGTTCGATGATCCCTGAGCCAAACACTTAATAGTGAATTGCAGAGTAATCATTAAGTTTTAGATGTAAACTATCAATCTCTATAAACCATTGTATCTCGATTCTGGAATTTCGACCCGTAACAGTTATCGTGCTGAAACACGCCATCGCCATCGAGAAAGACACTACGCGAAGCGATTGCGGTGGCTCGCAATAATGTGCACATTGAAACTTCCTGGCAGATTAAAACTGTTTGCCGGACCGAGACTCGAACTCGGGACCTGTGCCTTTCGCGGGCAAGTGCTCTACCAGGAGAGCTTCTGTGAAGTTTGGAAGGTAGGAGACGAGGTACTGGCGGAATTACAGCTGTGAGGACGGGGCGTGAGTCGTGCTTGCGTAGCTCAGTTGGTACAGCATTTGCCCGCGAAAGGCAAAGGTCCCGAGTTCGAGTCTCGGTCCGGCACACAGTTTTAATCTGCCAGGAAGTTTCAATGTGCACATTTTTGCGAGCCACCGCAATCGCTTCGCGTTGTGTCTTTCTTGATGGCGATGGCGTGTTTCAGCACCGACACAGTAGCCTGGCATCAGGTCAGCTACAATATGGTACTTTACGGATAGGGCGAGCCTCCGACCTCCCACGCGTTGTGGTGAAACGTGGACGTCCGACGCCTTGTCACCTAGTAGTGGTTTTGCCGTCTCTCAACCACTTTTCATAGATGCTCACGATAGTAGCCAGCGGACAGAGAACCAGTTTTACCGTTTCCGACATACCCGTTCTAAGCGCGGAGTCATAACAATCTGGCGCCTGTCAAAGTCGCTTGTGTCGGTAGATTCTTCAATTTGAGACCCGAATCGTTGCCGGAATGATTGCTCATTCGTCTCTACTCCGCATAGGGGACGTCCATTAATTACGTGAGCGTATTTTGTCAATTTGTACCTTTCTTAGTGTGATATGGTGAGATTTAGTGATACTCTCCTGCTCTCACGTTAGATTTACCCTGTAGTTTTTAAATAATTAAATTGTCCATGTTTTTGTTTCATACCACTAAATATACGTATATCATATCTTCTACGTAAGAGGCCTGTTCAAAAAATTCCGGAACTTTGTCCACAAAATTTTTCTGCGCTGACCTTTAACTTATTCTGCTTGGTCTCCGTCGAAATACTCTCCTCCACAATTGATACACAACGCCGTTTCCACTTCCAGAAGCAATGGTACGCCTCTTGCTAGATCGCACGAAGCGCCGTCTGCGAACTTTCTTTTATCTCGTCTAGCATTGCAAATCTTCGACCCTTCAACTCGGTTTTCTACTTAGGAAATAAAAAATGTCCGCAGGGGTCATGTGTGGAAAGTGCGGAGGATGAGGCACCACAGTGATTTCATTTTTTGCGCAATAGTCACGAACCAACAAGGATAAATATGCGGAGGGGGGAGGGGGGGGGGGGTATTGTGACGCCATGCATTGTCTTGCCACACTTCACGCTGTTCCCTTCTCACAATTTCTCGCAGCCGTCGCAACACGTCCAGATAGTACCATCGATTAACAGTTTGCCCCTGTGGCACGAATTCATGATGTACTAATCCTTCAAACTCAAAGAATACTATCAGCATGGCTCTGAAATTTGACCTGACCTGACGAGCCATTGTAAAGACTGATCCTTGCTCTCAACATCATAACCACATTCTCATCACCAGTTAGGATTCTCTTAAGGAACATCTCTCTCTCATTTGTGCGATCCAAAAGCTCTTTACAGATTGCGAGGCGAAGGTGTCAGGATTTCATGACATGATTCAACTGAAATGTTACTTTTCTGCGATCTCTTGGATATTCAGTCTCCGACTGGCACGCACAATTTCGTTGAAGTTCCTAGCGTGAGCGACGTTGGTAGACGTCGAAGGGCGTCCTGAACGAAGGTCATCTTTAACTTCGGTCCGGCCATTTTTAGACCGTGTGAAGCATTAGTGACACCGAGAATCACTGTAGACCTCCTGTATCATTTCGTGTGTCTCTGTATAGGTTTTCTTGACTTTCACGCAAAATTTATGCGGAGGCGTTGCTCCTCTAACTCGGCTATCTCGAAATTCGCAAACTGTGCGATACAACGGTCTACTCAATACAGCACTGAACAATAACTGCCACAACAACGAAACTTCAAGCAGTTACATATTAAACACATGTATGTGCAGGGATGCCAACTGCATTTAGCTCCAGCACACCATTGGCGCGAAATTATGAATGTTCAAATGGCTCTGAGCACCATGAGACTTAAAATCTGAGGTCATCAGTCCCCTAGAAATTAGAACTACTTAAACCTAACCAACCTAAGGACATCACACACATCCATGCCCGAGGCAGGACTCGAACCTGCGACGGTAGCGGCCGCGCGGATCTATACTGAAGCGCCTAGAACCGCTCGGTCACCCCGGCCGGAAATTACGAATGTTCCGAAATATCTTGAACATACCTAGTACTAAACTTTTTATGTGATATTAGAGGTGAAAACGGTAATTACGTTTAAGGTGCACTATAACAAGTTTAATTAAATTAACTGTCCTGAAAGCTGCCAAATAGCTCTCTGCTTATCCTGGTTACTGTAAATAATTTTCGCAAATGAGCAAATACAAAATAGGCTGCGACATTACCTTCCCATATTCTTCGCTCACTCCATGGGCATACATGTGCTTCCTGTATTTTCATGATTGGTCACATGACATCCAAGTGTTTTGGTAGTACAGGAAGACAGTCATTAGACGAATCTACACTCCAGGTTATCGTGTACGCCGCACAACAGCTCCTCAGCCCGACGGGTGAGGGAACACCCTGGTCGAGCGCTGACCACAGGTGCTCGCTGGGTTGTACGCACCGCGGACCTACGTTCCCCAGTTTCACAAGTCTTGCAGCATCTGTTACGGATAGTCTGATCATCCATCAAAAGAGATGGGTCGTAATAATTATACAGCATTTACGAATAGCCTGCAGAGGCAGATGGACAAAAAGGCTCTGTGAAATATTACACTACTGGCCATTAAAATTGCTACACCAGGAAGATGACGTGCTACAGACGCGAAATTTAACCGACATGAAGAAGATGCTGTGATATGCAAATCATTACCTTTTCAGAGCACTCAATCAAGGTTGGCGCCGGTGGCGACACCTACAACGTGCTGACATGAGGAAAGTTTCCAACCGATTTCTCATACACAAACAGCAGTTGACCGGCGTTGCCTGGTGAAGCGTTGTTGTGATGCCTCGTGTAAGGAGGAGAAATGCGTACCATCACGTTTCCGACTTTGATAAAGGTCAGACTGTAGCCTATCGCGATTGCGGTTTATCGTATCGCGACATTAAAGCTCGCGTTAGTCGAGGTCCAATGACTGTTAGCAGAATATGGAATCGGTGGGTTCAGGAGGGTAATACGGAACGCCGTGCTGATCCCAACGGCCTCGTATCACTAGCAGTCGAGATGACAGGCATCTTATCCGCATGGCTGTAACGGATCGTGCAGCCACGTCTCGATCCCTGAGTCAACAGATGGGGACGTTTGCAAGACAACAACCATCTGCACGAACAGTTCGACGACATCTGCAGCAGCATGGACTATCAGCTCGGAGACCATGGCTGCGGTTACCCTTGACGCTGCATCACGACGAACCTCGGTGCACGAATAGCTAAACGTCATTTTTTCGGATGAATTCAGGTTCTGTTTACAGAATCATGATGGTCGCATCTGTGTTTGGCGACATCGCGGTGAACGCACATTGGAAGCATGTATTCGTCATCGCCATACTGGCGTATCACCCGGCGTGATGGTATGGGGTGCCATTGGTTAAACGTCTCGGTCACCTCTTGTTCGTATTGACGGCACTTTGAACAGTGGACTTTACATTTCAGATGTGTTACGACCCTTGGCTCTACCCCTCATTCGGTCCCTGCGAAACCCTACATTTCAACAGGATAATGCACGACCGCATGTCGCAGGTCCTGTGCGGGCCTTTCTGGATACAGAAAATGTTCGATTGCTGCCCTGGCCATCACATTCTCCAGATCTCTCACCAAATGAAAACGTTTGGTCAATGGTGGCTGAACAACTGGCTCGTCACAATACGCCAGTCACTAATCTTGATGAACTGTGGTATCGTGTTGAAGCTGCATGGGCAGCTAGCTGTACCTGTACACGCCATCCAAGCTCTGTTGGACTCAATGCCCAGACGTATCAAGGCCGTTATTACGGCCAGAGGTGGTTGTTCTGGGTAGTGATTTCTCAGGATCTATGCACCCAAACTGCGTGAAAATGTAATCACATGTCAGTTCTAGTATAATATATTTGTCCAATGAATATCCATTTATCATGTGCATTTCTTCTTGGTGTAGCAATTTTAATGGCCAGTAGTGTATTTACCGTTTTGACAGATCCCTGAAACACTGACCTTTTATTGTTGTATTATATGCAGTAATTACTAACGGCGTTACCGCAGTGGTAGGAGCGGTTCCTGTCAAATCACTGAATTTAAGCATTGTCGGGCTTGGCTAACACTTGGATGGATCACCATCCGGTCTGCCGAACGCTGTTGGCAAACGGAGAGCACTCAGCCCTCGTTAGGCAAACTGAGAAGCAGCGGCTCCGGTCACGAAAACTAAAAAACTGACAACGCCCGGAAGAGCGGTTTGCAGATGACATACACTATATGATCAAAAGTATCCGGACAACCAGCTGAAAATGACTTACAAGTTTGCGGCGCCCTCCATCGGTAATGCTGGAATTCAATATGGTGTTAGCTCACCTTTGCCTTGATGACAGCTTCCGCTCTCGCAGGCATAGGTTCAATCAGGTGCTGGAAGGTTTCTTGGGCAATGGCAGCCCATTCTCCACGTAGTGCTGCACTGAGGAGAGGTATCGCTGTCGGTCGGTGAGGCGTGGCACGAAGTCGGCGTTCAAAAACATCCCAAAGCTGTTCTGTAGGATTCAGGCCAGGATTCTGTGCAGGCCAGTCCATTATATGGATGTTAATGTCGTGTAACCACTCCGCCACATGCCGTGCGTTATGAACAGGTTCTCGAGCGTGTTGAAAGACGCACTCGCCATCCCCGAATTGCTCTTCAACAGTGGGAAGCACGAAGGTGCTTAAAACATCAATGTCGGCCTGTGCTGTGATAGTGCCAAGCAGAACAACGAGGGGTGCAAGCCCCCTCCATGATAAACACGACCACACCAAAACACCACCGCCTCCGAATTTTACAGTTGGCACTACACACGCTGGCAGATGACGTTCACCGGGCATTCGCCATACCCCCACCCTGCCATTGCATCGCCACATTGTGTACCGTAATTCCTCACTCCACACAACGTTTTTCCACTGTTCGATTGTCCAATGTTTACGGTTCTTACACCAATCGAGGCGTCGTTTGCATTTACCGGCGTGATGTGTGGCTTATGAGCAGCCGCTCGACCATGAAATCCAAGTTTTATCACCTCCCGCCTAACTGTCATAGTACTTGCAGCGGACCCCATGCAGTTTGGAATTCCTGTGTGATGGTCTGGATAGATGTCTGCCTATTATACATTACGACCCTCTTCAACTGTCGGCGATCTCTATCACTCAATAGACGAGGTCGGCCTGTACGCTTTTGTGCTGTATGTGTCCCTTCACGTTTCCACTTCACTATCACATCGGAAACAGTGGACCTATGGATGTTTAGGAGTGTGGAAATCTCGCGTGCAGACATATGGCACAAGCGACACCTAATCACCTGACCACGTTCGAAGTCCGTAAGTTCCGCGGAGCGATCCATTCTGCTCTCTCACGATGCCTAATGAATACTGAGGTCGCTGATATGGTGTACGTGGCAGTAGGTGGCCGCACAATGCACCTAATATGAATAACGCGTGTTTTTGGGGTGTCCGGATACTTTTGATCACCTAGTGTATATCCATATCCTCATCCAGTGTCTCTTAGCGGAGGATGACTCGGCGGTCCGTCGATACGTTTGGGTTTTTCGACACCTGTCCGCACGCAGTTTAGTCAATGAACCTTTACGTACTTTGCAGATGAAGGACAACGTTGTTTCTACATTCCTTTGAACGGTATGATTACCTAGATTTTTAGTCCCTGTAGATACTGATGAAGAAGAGAATTCTTGTCGGTGAACTTCAGCTTAGATTCTTTACACAGACAATTAACTTCTTGCTGGCACTTTTGTTTCGACATGTTTCGACATGCTGCTTATCATACGTAGTGTAAAAGTTTTTTTTCATGTTGACGCAATAACATCGACTTTATATGTGTTGGAGTGCATCACGACTGACTCACTGACTGAAATGCAATGATTTCGACCAGCACGACAAAGAGCTCCCCGAATGGAATCTGTCACTTGTGCTGAAATTGTTTCGAAACAGGGAATCCCAGGCATGCACACGTGTAGGGCATTCAGTTTAGTTCAGAGAGGCCATAAAGACTGGTGGGCACTTCAATATTGTCTATGTTTGGGACTAATTTTACAACACAAAACCTTATCCGTTTTAATAATGTATTCTGTTGTTAATTAAAAAGGTGTCGTGAGATTTTGATAACGTTTGTTTCTTGACTATATGACCCACCCAACTTCATTTGATTGACATTACAATTTCAATTAAGTCTTCCGCGCCTGTTTATTTTCCTGTATCTGTTAACAATTGCCGGCCGCTGTGGCCGAGCGGCTCTAGGCGTTTCAGTCCGGAACCGCGCTGCTGCTACGGTCGTAGGTTCGAATCCTGCCTCGGGCGTGGATGTATGTGATGTCCTGAGGTTAGTTAGGTTTAAGTAGTTCTAAGTCTAGGGGAGTGATGACAGATGTTGAGTCCCATAGTGCTCAGAGCCATTTGAACCATTTGTTAACAATTCCGAACATCCCTCTTTCGATTGCTCGTTCAGTATTTGACTGATTTCCGCATTGAAATTTCAGATATCAATGCCATAAATCAAAATTTGAAATAGAGGGTGTATCAAAAAGAATCATCCGATGTGGCTCATCTATATTTCTGAAACTAATAAACATATACAATTACTTTTTTTTGATGAACGGGAAACTCAAAATATTTTTCATACCTTTTCATAGGTGTTCAATATGCTCCCCTTGAGATTCACGGCATATGTCTATGCGGCATTCAAATTTTTCCCACACTGCAGCGAGCATGTCTTGAGTTACAGCTTCCACAGCTTCTGTTATGTGATGTCTCAGTTCATTCGTTGTTGTTGGTAACGGACCCAGTAAACAGAGTCCTTTTATAAACCTCCACAAGAAACAATCACACACAGTCAGGTCCGGTGACCGTGGAGGCCAGTAATGTAGGGCTGAATCATTTGGTCCAGTACGACCGATTCATCCTTCGGTAATCCTTTGATTTAAAAATTCCCGCACTTCCTGAGGCCGCGGTGGCGGAGCCCCAAGTAAAACTTGCTCTTTCCAATAGTATTTGTTCACGGACATATCGCAAATAACATAATACAAATGATTTTTTTTTAAATAGGATGATTCCTTTTGGTGCGCACGGTATAGACTCACTGTAGACATTCCCACTGAAATGCAGTAGAATCTTTGTTTTGAGAAGAATGTTAAGTCTACACGCCATTTCTTCTCAATCGTCACGCGGCAGCGACGAAGACACAGAGATGTGTGATTTGCCGCTTGGCGAGGATGTCGGTACGGTGGTGGTGGTGGTTAGTGTTTAACGTCCCGTCGACAACGAGGTCATTAGAGACGGAGCGCAAGCTCGGGTTCGGGAAGGATTGGGAAGGAAATCGGCCGTGCCCTTTCAAAGGAACCATCCCGGCGTGTGCCTGAAACGATTTAGGGAAATCACGGAAAACCTAAATCAGGATGGCCGGAGACGGGATTCAACCGTCGTCCTCCCGAATGCGAGTCCAGTGTGCTAACCACTGCGCCACATCGCTCGGTGATGTCGGTACGGCCAGCATGGGGCTTATAGCTGGGAAGCAGAGGCCGCGTAGCGCTAGATGCCGCTGCGGGCGCCGACTGGAAACGCTCTGACGTCAAGCGACCTGTAAGGTCCTCCACAGCAGACCCATCCGTTATACAGGGTAGTCCATTGACAGTGACCGGGCCAAATATCTCACGAAATTAGAATCAAACGAAAAAATAAGAACAACAAATCTGTTGGAGCGTGACGGGGGAAAACACATGGCGCTATGGATGGCCCACTAGATGGCGCTGCCGTAGGTCAAATTTTTTAAAAAATAAGTACTCCCAATTTTTATTACATGTTCGTATAGTACGTAAATAAATAGAAATGATTGACTTGGAACATTTGTTTCGCTTTGTGATGGATGGCGCTGTAATATTCTAACACTTATGCCTCAGCCATTTAGATGAACAGTTGGTATCAATGCGATTTTTTAAATTAAAACACAAAAAGTAGTTACGTTTGGACTTGATTTCTGTTGGTCCAGTGTGATACATTTACTTTGTGACCTTATTAAAAATTATGGGAACGCATGCTGTTACTGCATGAGCGACTGTAATAACCTCTTTAATATAATAAATGCTCAAAATGATGTCTATCAACTTTAATGCATTTGGCAAAACACGTAACGAAATTCCTCTCACCAGCGAGTAGATCGCCTTCAGTAATTGCTGCATATGTGAATTGACAATGTCCTGACGCATGTTTTCAGGCGTTGTCGATGGATCACAATACCAAATATCTTTCAATTTTCCCCAAAGAAAGAAGTCCAGAGACGTAAAGTCCGGTGAAGGTGCAGGCCATGGTATGGTACTTCTACGACCAATCCAACTGTCATTAAATATTCTATTTAATACCGCTTCAACTGGACGCGTGCGATGTGCTCGACATCCGTCATGTGGAGAGTACATCGCCATTCTGTCATGAAGTGGAACATCTTGTACTAGAATCGGTAAAACATTGATTAAGAAATTGGCGTACATTGCACCATTTAGACTGCCATCGATAAAATATGGGCCAATTAGATGTCCTCCCATAATTCCACACCTTACATTAACCCGCCAGTGTCGCTGATGTTCCACTTGTCGCATCAATCGTGGATTTTCCGTTGCCAAATAGTGCATATTATGCCGGTTTACGTTACCTTTGCTTGTGAATGACGTTTCGTCACTAAATAGAACTCTTAAAAAACTGTTAAAGTCTCATAATTTATTTTGTGCATAGTGGCAAAAATTTACACGACGTTCAAAATCATCGCCATGCAATTCCTGGTGTATAGGAATATGGAAAGAGTGAAATGTAGAATTCTCAAAACAGCCTTTTTTGAAATTCCCGATTCCCGCTCAATTTGTCTACTAATGACGTGCGGATTAGCCTCAACTGCAGCGAAAACACTTATTTGGGCATCTCCATTTGTTGCAGTTCTTGGTTGCGTCTTCTTGTTTGGCTGAACACTTCCGGTTTCTTGAGATACATTAACTATCCGACGAAAGGTCCGGACATTTAGATGCTGTCTGTCAGGATAACGATTAACATACATAGCACATTTTGATAACAATAACCACAAATAACCACCAGATCTACATTTTCTGCGACTGTTAAACGTTCCATTTTAACAAGATTATTTCTTCCGTGTAATTATTATGACTGGGCAATCATTTTTTTCCTTTATTGTATTTCAGTTCCCCACCCAGGGCGGGCTGGCAGCAGCATAGGCGCCGCTTTTCAGCCGAGAGACAGTAAGTACGTAACAGGAAGACATTTAAAACAACATAAAGGAGAAAATAGGACGGAACATAGATGTAAAAGGGGGAAAATAACGGAAGAGAACATACAAAAGGGGGTGACTGTAAAAATGGAGATCAAATTTTAAAAAAATATATTACACAAAAAACCACACACTGTAACCATTAAAAGAACACAAGGCGAAGTACAGCAGGAGCATAAAGTCAAGCATACGATTAAAACCACAGCACTTGATGTCACTGTAGATTGGCACCGAACACAACAGCCGGCAGCTGTGGCTGAGTGGTTCTAGGCGCTTCAGTCTGGAACCGCGCGACCGTTACAGTCGCAGGTTCGAATCTTGCCTCGTGCATGGATGTGCGTGATGTCCTTAGGTCAGTTAGGTTTAAGTAGTTCCACGTTCTAGGGGACTGATCACCTCAGATGAAGTCCCATAGTGCTCAGAGCCACTTGAATCATTTTTCGAACACAACACTGATGTAGGACACTGATGACAAAGAACAAACTGGGAGGATCTGCCATAGGTAAGGATATGAGGGAGAAGGGGGCGAAGGGGCTGTGCTAGAGTGGGGGAGAGAAGGGAGGCGGTGTGGGAGCACGCTGAAGGGGGCTCGGAAGTGAAGGATGGGAGAGGAAAACAGCCATGGAGGGGGTGGCAGAGACTCAGGAGGGGGAAGGAGGAAAAACTGCTCTGGGGGAAGGAGGGGAGGGAAAAGGGAGGCCATGGTGAGGAGGGGTCAAGGCCAGACTACAGTTGCTAGGAAGGGTAGACATCATGGCGAAGTTCATCATCCAGGAGGGAGAGGAGCTGGAAATTGCCCTGATGAAGGTAGAGAGGAGCACAGCTGTGAATATTGAGGTCTGTCAATGTGGGCCAGGTAATCGTATGGGATCCCCATGAGGGCGGATGTAGATGGTGGCACATGTGACAGTACAGATGGGGAAGAAGAGGCTGAGGATGAGATGCTTGGTAGGATTTTTGAGGAGATGTTGGGGCCGAACAAGGTGGTGCTTGAGGTGGCCGATAGCAACCCCGCCATGCACCAGGGGGTACGGGTTATTGTTGCAGTGGAGTGTGTAAGGAGCTGTGGAGATGGAGATATGAAGGAAGGTTTCATTTAGGATGAAGGCATCCATGTGGTGTCAATGGAGGGTGTGGAGGAAGAGGAGTTTGTAGGTGGGCAGGGAGCAGATATCATGCTAAAGGATACTGTGATGTTGTCGCACCATGGTAGGGGAGATTTAGATGAGGGTGGTGAGGGGGGTGAAGGTGAAGTGGTCCTGGTTGTGGGAGTAGATGGCATAGGTGGTGAGGTGGAATACAGAATGCAAGAGCGATTTGGGAAAGGGTGTGGGGGCATTGGAAGGGGTGGATGTTTTGAAGGACTATGGTGACAAAGCGGATGATGTCCTCTGCTGTAGGGGTAGGGGACAAGCGTATTGCTGGCCGGTGTGGCCGTGCAGTTAAAGGCGCTTCAGTCTGGAACTGCGTGACCGCTACAGTCGCAGGTTCGACTCCTGCCTCGGGCATGGATGTGTGTGATGTCCTTAGGTTAGTTAGGTTTAATTAGTTCTAAGTTCTAGGCGACTGATGACCTCAGAAGTTAAGTCGCATAGTGCTCAGAGCCATTTGAACCATTTTTGACAAGCGTATTGTCATACCTATTTTAAGTAATTCAAATGGTTCAAATGGCTCTGAGCACTATGGGACTTAACATCTGTGGTCATCAGTCCCCTAGAACTTAGAACTACTTAAACCTAACTAACCTAAGGACATCACACACATCCATGTCCGAGGCAGGATTCGAACCTGCGACCGTAGCAGTCGCGCTTTAAGTAATTAATTGCACACAGTGCTGTAAGGTGCATTGCTGCATTGATGTGAATTTTACAGCGCCATCCATCACAAAGCGAAACAAATGTTGCAAATCAAACATTCCTATTTATTTACATACTATACAAATATGTAATAAAAATGGCGATACCTATTTTAAAAAAGCAGTTTCTATCAATTTGACCTATGGCAGCGCCATCTAGTGGGCCATCTGTAGCGCCATCTGTTTTTCCCTGTCATTCTCAAACAGATTTGTTCTTCTTATTTTTTCGTTTGATGCTAATTTCGTGAGATATTTGGCCTGGTCACTATCAATGGACCACCCTGAATAAAGATCTTCGTAACTGGCTGTACTAGGCCTGTAGTCACAAACTCACTGTATGCTTGAATTTTATATTATTTTCCTCTGTGAATGGCTCGTACAGTGCAGATATAACACAGGTGAAAACGATTCTGAACAGACAATACTGTTATCCCTCCTATCAACCATGATCCTCACCTCCCCCTCCCTCCCTCTGTCCTTTTCCAGGCTCCCTCTCGCCCCCTTCCATCCTGTTTTTTCTCCAACTACCCCCCTTGACTCCATTCTCCCCCCCCCCCCCCCAAATCCTTTTTCTTCCCTCTCCACTGTCTTCCCCACTCCTTTCTTGCATCTGCCCTGCTCCCCCCCTTTCTCTGTGCCCTCTCCCTCCATCAGTTACCCCCTTTTTTATTGCTTTTCGTCTCCCCCCTTCCCCCCCTCATCTGTCCGGGTCCAAGCCCCGCTCCCCGCCCCCCCCCCCCCCATAACCATACCTTTGTACTCTATGGTGCAGTGTTTTCCGTTAGTGTTCAGTGTTGTGCGTCCCCTTTTTAAAGTGTTGCAAACAGAAGTCAGACTATAGCCGTGTTTTATAATTGTGGCTGTCTATTTCCAAAGTGTTTTTAATCAGCATCAGTGACCTCTTTGTTTTTTTTGTTTTGTCCAGTTTTAAACAGTCACCGTCTTATCTCTTCTTTTTATTGTTATGTCTCCTCATTATTTTTTTAAATTTTATCTACAGGCTGCAGGACAGCGTATTACGCTGCTGCCAGCCCGCCCTTCTCTCAGGTGGGGGTGGGGGGGAGAGGGGGGAGGGGGGGGGGAGGGAATCGAAATACAATAAAGGAAAAAAAAGACAATACTGTACGTTCAATTTCATCTGGGCTTATCACAGCAATGCTCGTGTTATACACCATATCATATCTTCGTGAGTTGTCAGTGTTTCCTTATAGACCACTTGTTCCAAACTTTCCGCTACAGATAAAAGTCCAAAGGTGTAATGTCTGCCGAGAGTGCAGCCCTCTTGCGTATCCGGTACGTTCGAGCCAATGATTTCCAAGGTCTATAAGTATCAATAGCACAAGGTTATCCATTTTCCTCTATCTGTGTGGATTTTCAGCTGACCAGTAAGCAGTGCTCCGAAGTCTGATTACTCCATTGTTCGTAAATGGTACTTCATACGTGAACATCATCTTTCATGGAAAGGCCGCATCACTTTGATGTTTTCATAGACACATTTCGAAGGACTGCAACTTATATTGAAACTCGTTGCAGTGAAAGTGTTGCTGAGGCGAAGTGTGGAAAGGACTAAATGCGATGGAATGTAGCGTTTGCGGAACAGTACTATTGATGATCTCGTCCGCACATTCGATCTGCTTTGTAGTTCTCTGTGGAATGCACGTGGACGTGCTGAAAAGTATAGCCTACGAATTTTTTATGTGAAAACTCATTTTTTAAATAAAACAAACGTTGATAACATTGTACATTGCTGCTAGTCTCCAACCAACGGTGAGGGATTGCACAGAATGTCGGAGGAGCCCATTACTTGTTCACGGACAGTAGGTATAGGTGTGAAAGGGTTACGATGTGCACAGTCCAGTGATCCTCCCCTGTGGCAGTCAGACATGGCCGGCAGGAACCTTGTCGAGAATCCCAGCAGTCTCGTTCCCCTGCAGTCCAACATTGGGCCACTGCACAACAGAATGACACAGATCTGGACATTGCACGATTCGATCAAGCGGCGAAATGGAGACCAACAATGAGACCCATTTCAGACTGTTAGGTGCCGATAACGCTGTCTCCCAGGAGTACGGGCATCTTCGCGTCCTTCACAGTAATCACTAACCGTCTGGCGCTGTTCACGTCTCGTATGTACTTTAAAATCCTGGGAACAACGCTCGAGTATCATGTCGTTTTTGGAAACCCAGAATCTACTCTGTAGGAATCAACATGGATTCCGGAAACAGAGATCGTGTGAGACCCAACTCGCTTTATTTGTTCATGAGACCCAGAAAATATTAGACACAGGCTCCCAGGTAGATGCTATTTTCCTTGACTTCCGGAAGGCGTTCGATACAGTTCCGCACTGTCGCCTGATAAACAAAGTAAGAGCCTACGGAATATCAGACCTGCTGTGCGGCTGGATTGAAGAGTTTTTAGCAAACAGAACACAGCATGTTGTTATCAACTGAGAGACGTCTACAGACGTTAAAGTAACCTCTGGCGTGCCACAGGGGAGTGTTATGGGACCATTGCTTTTCACAATATATATAAATGACCTAGTAGATAGTGTCGGAAGTTCCATGCAGCTTTTCGCGGATGATGCTGTAGTATACACAGAAGTTGCAGCATTAGAAAATTGTAGCGAAATGCAGGAAGATCTACAGCGGATAGGCACTTGGTGCAGGGAGTGGCAACTGACCCTTAACATAGACAAATGTAATGTATTGCGAATACATAGAAAGAAGGATCCTTGCGGAACGATTTGAAGTGTAATGATCATATAAAATTAATTGTTGGTAAGGCGGGTACCAGGTTGAGATCCATTGGGAGAGTCCTTAGAAAATGTAGTCCATCAACAAAGGAGGTGGCTTACAAAAAAATGGTTCAAATGGCTCTGAGCACTATGGGACTCAACTGCTTAGGTCATTAGTCCCCTAGAGCTTAGAACTAGTTAAACCTAACTAACCTAAGGACATCACACACATCCATGCCCGAGGCAGGATTCGAACCTGCGACCGTAGCGATCGCGCGGTTCCAGACTGTAGCGCCTAGAACCGCTCGGCCACTCCGGCCGGCGGTGGCTTACAAAACACTCGTTCGACCTATACTTGAGTATTGCTCATCAGTGTGGGATCCGTACCAGATCGGGTTGACAGAGGAGATAGAGAAGATCCAAAGAAGAGCGGCGCGTTTCGCCACAGGGTTATTTGGCAACCGTGATAGCGTTACGGAAATGTTTAGCAAACTCAAGTGGTAGACTCTGCAAGAGAGGCGCTCTGCATCGCGGTGTAGCTTGCTCGCCAGGTTTCGACAGGGTGCGTTTCTGGATGAGGTATCGAATATATTGCTTCCCCCTACTTATACCTGCCGAGGAGATCGCGAATGTAAAATTGGAGAGATTCGAGGCGCACGGAGGCTTTCAGACAGTCGTTCTTCCCGCGAACCATACGCGACTGGAACAGAAAAGGGAGGTAATGACAGTGGCACGTAAAGTGCCTTCCGCCACACACCGTTGGGTGGCTTGCGGAGTATAATTGTAGATGTAGATGTAGACGTAAACACGAAAAACAGCAGTGCACTCTGGTGGCCGTTCTACTTGTCACAGAGAATCGCACCTGTAGTCAGTCACAAATGGTTCAAATGGCTGTGAGCACTATGGGACTTAACATCTGAGGTCATCAGTCCCCTAGACTTAGAACTACTTAAACCTAACTAACCTAAGAACATCACACACATCCATGCACGAGGCAGGATTCGAACCTGCGACCGTAGCAGTCGCGCGGTTCCGAACTGAAGGGCCTAGAACTGCTCGGCCAAGGCGACCGGCTCAATGTACGTGTAGAAAGCAGGTACTTGATATTATCGCCACCCGTCCCGCCCTCGGTACGAAACGAGCATTACATGCGTAGGGCAGCATGTCTAATGTAGGCGGCGTGCGCACTCACGGTGATGACGATCTTGAGGACGCCGACGACAGACTTGGCGAACTCGGTGGGTGAGAAGCGTCGGTAGGCGAGCAGGTCCGCGGCCGACTGCTGGCGGCCGAGCGGCGCGTGCGGGCCTTGGTGCTCGTGCTGATACATGCTGCCCGCTGGCCGCTGCTGCCGTCGCACTGGTCCGCGGGTAGCGGCGGCTAGCCGGGGGCCGATGCACGCGCTATCGCTGCCGAGAGTCCAACCACGCCCGTTGTCAGCGCGCCCACAGACTCCGTATCGCCGCTTATCGCCCCAGGAAAACGCTCGGCAGTCGCGCATTATGAGTTTACTTTGACCCACACATTGCCGCTGATATTATCAACACCGTCGAGGCTTAATAAAACTCTTTGAACCTCCGAAACAAAAACACTTACTCTACGAAAATCATTGTGAAGAGTGTGTGTGTGTGTGTGTGTCTGGTGTGTGAATTCCTAAGCGACCAAACTTCTGAGATCATCTGTCCCTAGAGTCACACACTACTTTAAACTAACTCAAACTAACTTAGGCTAAGAACAACACACACACCCATTTACGAGGGAGGACTCGAACCTCCGGCAGGAGGGACTGCGCAGTTCTTGACATGGCGCCTCAAACCGCATGGGCACTCCGCGCGGCTGTGAAGTGTATCGCAGAGGATACTTCCCAATGTAGCACGCATCACGGTCCCTTCCAGTTTCATTCGCGTTTCGAGCGCAGGAACAACGACGCTTAGATGTCTTCGCGTGCTCTACAGATCAGAAACGGAGCGCGTACGAGTCGTACATTGCTGGTTGCAAACTTCGCAAATCAAGGGGTCGCTATTCATCTGTGCTGACGGGCTTCCTTTCTTGCCGCTACACACTGGGGTGACAAAAATCATTGGATACCTCCTAATATTGTGTCAGACTTGTTTCTGCCTGGCGTAGTCCAGTAACTCGACCTGTCATGGACTCAACAAGTCGTTGGAAGTCCCCTGCAGAAATACTGAGCCATGTTTCCTCCATAACTGTCCGTAAGTACCAAATTGTAGCCGTTGCAGGAATTTGTGCACGAATTGACCTCCCGACTATGTCCCATAAATGTAAGATGGGATTCACGTCGGGCGATCTGGATGGCAAAAACACTCGCTCGAACTGTTCAGAATGTACTTCAAACGAATAACTGTTGACCAGCGACATAGCGTATTGTTTAGGAACAATTAGCCGAGCATAACCATTTCCAGTCAATCATCGGTTCAGTTTGACCAGAGTAGCCAGCCCATTCCATGTAAACGCAGCCACCAGCTTCGACAGTGCCTTGATGACAACTTGCGTCCAAGGCTTCGTGAGGTCTGCGCCGCCGGCCGTGGTGGTCTAATGGTTCTAGGCGCTCAGTCCGGAGTCGCGCGACTGCTACGGTCGCAGGTTCGAATCCTGCCTCGGGCATGGTTGTGTGTCATGTCCTTAGGTTAGGCAGGTTTAAATAGTTCTAAGTTCTAGGGGACTGATGACCATAGATGTTAAGTCCCATAGTGCTCAGAGCCATTTGAACCATTTTGAAGGTCTGCGCCACACACGAAACCTACCATCAGCTCTCAAGAACTGACATCGAGACTCATCTGACCAGGCCACGGTTTTCCAGTCGTCTAGGAACAAACCAATACGGTCACGAGCCTAGGAGAGGCGTTGCAGGCAATGTTGTGCTGTTAGCAAAGGCAGTAGCATCGGTCGTCTGCTGCCATAGCCCATCAACGCCAAATTTCACCGCTCTGTCCTAACGAATACGTTCGTCGTGTCCCACATTGGTTTCTGCGGTTACTTCATGCAATGTTGCTTGTCTACAGTACTGACAACTCGACGCAAACACTGCTGCTTTCGGTCATTTTGTGAAGGCCGTCAGCCATTGCCCTGTTCATGGTGAGAAGTAATGCCTGAAATTTGATATTCTCAGGACATTCTCGACAATGTAGTTTGGCTTTCGGAAAACTGAATTCTCTAACGATTTCCGAAATGGAATGTCCCAAGCGTCTAGCTTCAACTACCAATCAGAGTCTGTTAATTCCCCTGTTGCGGCCATAATCACGTCGGAAATCTTTTCACATGAATCCCATGAGTACAATTGACAGCTCCGTTTTTTTCTTTTTCTTTATTGCATTTCGATCCCCCCCCCCCCCCCCCCCCCGAGGGGGCGGCGGCCTGGCAACAGCGTAATAGACCTCTCTACTGCCTACAGAAAAGTTAAAAATCATAATGAGAATATAAAAAAAACAATAAAAACAGGTGATAAAACGGTGACATTATGAAAAACTGTAAAATGGCGGAAAGTTGTAGAATTTAAGAAATAAAAACGCGGTGTTGACGATGTGGATGAAGACACACAGTAAGTAGACAGGCACACTTAAAAAAAAACATTGCGACAGTCTGGTGTCTGTTCGCACGAGAGAAAAAACGCAACTAGCGTCAGTGTGGTGGTCGTTCACAACACTGACAGAGGACGCACAACACTGAACATTCACTTAAAACAACACTATAGAGGCGACACGGAAGCAAATTGGGGTGGGGGGAGGACCCGGACTGATAAGGGGAAAAGGGGGGGCAGGCGAGGAAAAGGGGGGAGAGCCGATGGAGGGAGAGGTCATAGAAAAAAGGGGAGGCAGGGCGGACGCAGAAAGGATTGCGGAAGGCAGTGGAGGGGAAAGCAAAAGGACTCGGGGGAAAGAAGGGAATCAGAGAGAGGGTGGACGGGGAAAAAACAGGATGTAAAGAGGAGGGAGAGGGAGCTGATAAAAGGACAGAGAGAGGTAAGGGGAGGTGAGGATCAGAGTTGATAGGAGGGATAAATGGAGGGAGAGAGGGCATCACCTGGGAGGGGGAGTTGATGGAAGCCACTGTGGGAAAGGAGATGAGCGGTGTAGAGGTGGAGGGTAGGGTGGACACAACGATGTAGGCATGGCAGAGGGCGGGGGTTGAAGACAAGAGCAGCAACCAAGGGATGAAGGGGATCAAGTAGGCGGGAGATGCAGAAGACTTGGATGTGTTCCAGGAAAAGGAGCAGATTGGGGAAAGGAATCAGGTCATAGAGGATCCGCGTGGGGGATGGGAGGCATATATCGAAGGTGAGGCGGCGTGCATGGTGCTTAAGGATCTGCAACGACTTATAGAATTTGGGGGGGGGGGGGGGGGAGGGGCAGGGAGGGGGGCAGCTCCGCCAATGCACTGCTCTTTTATACCTTGTGAACGCGATACTACTGCTATCTGTAGTTGTGCATATCGCCATCCCACCTCAGTGTAGTTCTGAGAGTACAACGAGTCTGAGAACTGTGGTGCTACGCTCACTTCATACTTCTTCACTCGTTCTCTGTTATTGAAGAATACAGGTGTGTAAAGCTAGTCATGACCTATTATTAGTACGGAAAATGAATAGCCTACACGATCTTGCTGTGTAAAGTAGAACTGCCACAGCGAAATGACCGATAGTTGGGATCAGATGGCCTTCAACAAAGCTGTGTTTTGTGAGGCTGTGGATGATGCAAACGAAAATTAACTGTTTCAAATCATACAATTGCAAATGTTTCCAGTAGAGGAGGAGTGATGTGTGCAGTAAGTTTCACGCTATAGTTCACGCTTCAAATGAAAAACATACAAAGTTCGTCCAGTGCAAACAAAACGGTTTAATTCTTGTTTATTCCAACTACACCAAGAGTAGACCCATGCACTGCGTTAACCGAAACTGGGCACAAAGCAACGTCACCGTGAAACTTTATTGTAAAACTTCGAGACTCGTGTTTGCATGTGTCTGGTTGGTATATGAAAAATGTAAAAAACTTATTTTTATATCTAAATATGTATCAGCGCAGGGCATCAGCACTACGTGAAAATTTAATTTTGAACGGAAATATGTGGAGCTCACGCAATACGATGCGAAATCCAGACTAGCCGGTACATTGATCACCTCCCCTCATTGGCTACCTGAAATAATAATCCATAAAAAATACCAACATACATCACCACTACAGAAATAACATCATCTTCTACTCCTCATTGGCTTCCTGAAATATTTACTCTTAAAAATATCTCTTCACTTACATACACATCATAATCCAAAACACTTTATTCCTTCATTATTGCTCAGCATAAGTACCATTTACATCATTGCATAATATCAACATATTTCATCACACAAATACATCTACATCATAAGCCCACCATTTCTTACCTTTTGCTCACGGTATTTTCTAACATAAATGTCAGATTGTACCCTCCCTCTGTCATTCCTTACACTGCGTCCAGTTTCTCACAAGGTACATATTCACCTGGAATTTGCAATCCATATCTCTGTATTACCAGTAGCCAATAGCTGAGGAATGTTAGCTCTGTAAAACTATTTCCAGACGTCTCAAAATGTCAGCAATACATCAGATCTCTGAAACAGTATTTACCGATTACCAAAAATTCGTAGCAAATTACTTTTATCACCAACTAGGAGAATAATTTCTTGTGGTGGAAGGTGAACCAGTCTCAAAACGTGCTTCACTACTCTTACACTAGGATAGTAGGAGAGAGTTATTTACACTTACTACCAAATTGGGACAGTAGTAGAAGTCGAGTGTACCATGAATTAACCAGCCTGAGGAGGCAACAGCTGATATACCCATCATATATAGCACCTTACCGAAATCTTCTACTAGTATTAAACCTCTGAACTGATATGGAATTATTTTTCACAAGCACACTCTGACAATCACTGTGTCTTACAATGGACACGAACCTTGATCGTGATTAAATTCATTGGCCTACCTGTGCGCACAGAACTATACTGATGGGCGTAGTCCACCTAGTGGTGCTGTTACGACTGTGCAGAAAACATCAGGTCGTAAAGTTTGTGACGTGTTTGAGGGAAGGCTGTTCGATACAGAGAAAAAGAAAACAACTAACACACTGATTTATGTACATATTAAGATACCGTATATAATAATATATACCCTATATTACTGACAACAGGCCAGTGAAATGAAAATCTGCAGCTGGCTAACATTCAGTACTATGTTTCTCCATCCTCATGCATTGTAATATGCTTGGACCCTCCTTGGCATGCTGTCCACAATGTGATCGAGACGTTGCTGCGCAGGTCTGTCCCACTCTTCGACGGTGGCCCTCCTGAAGTTCCCCAGTGTGTGAGGAGAGTTCGTGCACTCATGCATTACAAGTTAAACTGATCCCATGTATGCTCGATCGAGTTTATGTCGGCGGATACAGCAGTCCATTCCATTTCGTTGATCTCTACCTCTTGGAGGGAGGTTTTCAAGAGGCTGATGCGCTGTACTCGTGCATTATCGCCTTGAAAGACGAACCCCTAGCCGAAATGTTGACAGGAGGGCTGTACAATACGTTGGAGTATCTTGTCCCGGTACCAAACGGCACTCAGATTACACCCGATAGCAGTCAGAGGCGTCCACAATATCAGCCAAAACCGGGACTGTTCCATCTTCCTGCTCGACCTGTGGGATAGCATGCTTGTGATATACATTCATGCCTGGGGATCTCCACGCTCTGCTAATGACCATCGGGCATCACACAAGTCTTGCGCTCATCAGTGAAACCAATGGTACTGATTCATGTTTCATAGCCCACCTTCTTCGCGCACCACAGTGCTGAAGTTTTCGGACACCGGGATGCTAAATTCATTACATGTAGACGGTTGCGTACTGTGTGGATCGAGACAATCCACCCACTTCCATCGAAAATGGCATCATGCAGCCCTGTTGATTTCTCCTTGGGGCATTTAAGAGCCATAATTTGTAGGAAGGGGTCATTAGCTGTCGACCACAGACTACAACTATGAAGCAGTTCTTCAACGTTTTGTATCTCACGACAGTGTTTGAAAGCTCAAATGACTTCGCTGAAATGTACATAAATTCGGATAGTAGCCTGCCGTGCTTCTTGCTGCAAAGTGACAACGCGTGCATGGTCTATGCTCGAACTGAGCCTCTGAGATGTATCTGCGAGGGGCGTTCAATAAATAAGTAACTCATTTTTTCTCTGCTAATTTCCATTGAAAAAAATGCAGAATTTGTTGTGGGACATAATGGAATGTTCCTGCTTTAGCACTTATAGTGTGATGAAGTTCTGATATGTGTCGGCGTTATATGTAACCTTGAAAATGGCGTCTGTAACGGGGGTGCGTTCCAAGCAGAGCTGTCATTGAGTTTCTTGAGGCAGGAAACTAGAACATAGCAGATTTTCATAGGCGCTTGCAGAATGTCTTCGGACACGTGGCAGCAAAGGAAAGACGGTGAGTCGTTGGGCGAGGTCTGCCATCATCGCAACAACATCGCACAAGCCTCTCTAAACCGAGCGAGGTGGCGCAGTGGTTAAACACTGGACTCGCATTCGGGAGGACGACGGTTCAATCCCGCGTCCGGCCATCCTGATTTAGGTTTTCCGTGATTTCCCTAAATCGCTCCAGGCAAATTCCGGGATAGTTCCTTTCAAAGGGCACGGCCGACTTCCTTCCCCGTCCTTCCCTAATCGGATGAGACCGATGACCTCGCTGTCTGGTCTCCGTCCCCAAAACAACCCCCCCCCCCCCAAACCTCTCTGATCTCTCACATGCCAACTGGCCGCACACAACTGTGACTCCTGCAGTTTGAGAACGTGTGAAGCGCTCATTCGGGGTGATGGATGGATCAGGTCAAACACCCCTCTGCTCAACTGGACGTCTGGGCTAACAGTGCTGAGACTCTCGTCCACCAGTTGGGGTACTCAAAGATATGTGCCCACTTGGTTTCTCCCCAAAGCCCAACTTCCATCTGTTTGATCCAATGAAGTATGCACTCCACGGGAAGCAGTACGTGGATGATGCGGAGGTTACTGATGCAGCATGACGTTTCCGTTGTCGACCAGCAGAGTGGTACCATACGGGCATACACGCCCTCCCAGTAAGGTAGTGTAAGGTCGTCCCATTGAACGGAGATTATGTTGATACTTATGGTTTTGTACCAAAGGAGTGGGGAATAATATGGTTTATTCGGATCCTCAGGAAAACAAACTTGATTTCAGAAAAAAAATGTGTTGCTTACTTACGGAAAGCCCTTCGTAAAAATTGAACAGCGTACACAACCCATACTGTTCCGTTCATGACTGGAGACACACAGAACTCAGAGACTGCGCTTTTACTTTCATCTCTATTACACAGACTAGAAACAGTTTCATAACTCGTGCTTGATTAAGTTCCTCAGGCTCTAAAAGGTGAAGGATATCTATATAGTTAGAGAAATGGCTCATATTGGAGGAATGTTTCGCCACATTCTCTTTTCTCTGTCAGTATGGTAATAGTAGCTGAGTTCCCCTCTTAGCGACTTGTACTAACACCTTTAATTTTCAACGGTCAAGGGACCTTTTTTTTTAACGGTCAAGGGTTTCTTTGTTTTTTCAACGCATGGGGTGGACATAGGTGCAGTTAGTCTGCTCAGGTATACTTCGATCCGACGTGACGAGCTGGTGTGTCTCCTCTATATAGATTTCTGAGTGCTATTTAACTACTTAAAACATCGCGGAAGTGTTTTGCTTATTGATTCTAGTCAAATTCAGATTTTATGTGTGAATTTATGCCTCCTATTTTGCCCTTTGAACCACGTGGCTGTAGATTAGCTTAGCGATGTCGTAATACCAGTAAATGTTTCCATACTACTTTCATTTACTAAAACATCACTGAAGTGTTTTGCTTATTGGATTTCTACAAACTGCGATTTTGTTTTGCGAATTTGTGCCACCTTCCTTGTCCAAAAATACAGTGGGCACATTTAAGTTTGTGCTACGTCATGAAACGAGTACATGGTTTGTAATTCTTATATGCGTGTGTGCACAATACATTTTGTTTCGCAGGCTTCTCTGTTCCAGTAGTCCTTTAGCAGTCATTTCCCCAATATTGTCCGCCTGCTTAGATGGGTGGTAACGTGGTTGCCTCCCATGCAAGTGGCCCGGGTTCGATTTCCGGCCGGGTTGGAGATATTCTCCGCTCGGGGACTGGGTGTTGTGTTGTCCGCATAATCATTTCATTCTCATCACCAGCACGCAAGTCGCCCAATGTGGCGTCGGGTGCAATACGACTCGGACATGGCTGCCGAACTTCCCTGCACGGAATGGGGCCTCCCGGCCAACGATGCCATACGCTCAGCTCCATTTCCCCAAAACCATTCCACGTAATCAACAAGAGCAACTAACTCACAGCTTAATTTTCCTGCCCATTACTGAAAAGTGTGTTCTATAGTTATACTATTACCATGTGTTCTCCACCATTAATTTATTGTTAACAGCATATTTCGTTTTCATAGCTATCTTGTGTTCATGGTATACTGTCCTACGAATTGAAATTATTGTACATAAATTGTCCATTGTCATTAAAATCTTCGTTGGGCTTCTACTTTCCAAACGGTACCTTAGCACACTCTAGATAATGCTTAATTAACTGAACAGCTAAGGTACTCGCTCACCATTCCAGTTCGTCAGAATAACTAATAGTTTTATTACAAGTGGCCATCTTGCAAGGTGGCTGTATGGAGCGATTTTCAGTAGCTAAAAGTAAAATGACATTTATCTCCAATAACAAAACACCAACTTCACAAGTCACTAGAGTACTGCGAAATTGTTTTTAGCAGTTTTGAGTAATCACTGTCTGTATGGCAAAGGAAGATACCTGGGATTAGCACGGCTGCTTCGCACAGCTCCCACAACCAGTCAGTCACATAACGCGATTTTATAGACTTTTATGGCAATACCTCATTGCTTCCTTACGTGTAGACGACTATTGCTTCGGAAAGCACTGACGGCAGCCTGTTACCCCTCAATCTTGAAAGCTGACAACAGCGCTGCCATCTGTCAGCGATCTTCTTTCGCTGCAGCGGGTCGAGGACAAGTAATTGTCTCCTGTTTGCAAAGTTGCTTGTCACTCGGTGCCTAACGTAGTTTCTTCTTTACAGAGGTGGCAACTATTCAGAATGCTTGTAGCACAAAAACTACCTGACTCCAAGGAGTAAAAGGAAGAGTAATGCTATTAATTTTTTTCTTTTTTTTTTACACTGTATGTAATACGTGATGATTTTTGATACCGCGATGTCATGTGTTGTAACTTCTAATACTAAGACTTTGTCCTTCTTACAAAATTTTTACTCTCTGAGTACTTTGTGGAAAAGGGTACGTCGGACTGTCTCAGATATGGCCCTTTATGGAGATCAGCTCTTTTTGGACAAATCACAGTTGTCTAGGAATGGGGCAGGCCACCGGTGGTTCTTAGAGAAAAATTTCACAGAGTGCGCATAAAATAGCTCCGCAGAGTTGTAGGTGGCGCAGGGAATGAATAACGGCAGTTGTGGGCGCCGCAGCCTGAACGCCACTTGCAGCAAGGGCGATGCGGTTCGACAATTGAGCCGTCACCGTACGTAACTCTAAGATATTCAAAGCGAGTCTGCGAACCATTCTACTAACTGATTACACCAGTATGATGAATAATTCGACAAATACAAATATTCAAAAAAGTCAACAGATTCTCGCTAAATCGAAAAAGAAAGAGTCACATTAAACAGAGGATCGAACAAAACAAAACGTATCCGATTACGAATTACCAAATGGAAATCTCGTAAAACAAAAACTGGGGTAAAAGTTTAGTGCACGAGACAACAACACCACCACTCACAATGTACACTAATGGCCATTAAGATTGCTAAACCATGAAGATGACGTGCTACAGACGCGAAATTTAACCGACAGGAAGAATATGCTGTGATACGCAAATGATTAGCTTTTCACAGCATTCACACAAGGTTGGCGCCGGTGGCGACACCTACAACGTGCTGACATTTGGAAAGTCTCCAACCGATTTCTCATACACAAACAGCAATTGACCATCACGTTTCCGACTTTGATAAAGGTCGGATTGTAGCCTATCGCGATTGCGGTTTATCGTATCCACATCTACATCTACATGATTACTCTGCAATTCACATTTAAGTGCTTGGCAGAGGGTTCATCGAACCACAATCATACTATCTCTCTACCATTCCACTCCTGAACAGCGCGAGAAAAACGAACACCTAAACCTTTCTGTTCTAGCTCTGATTTCTCTTATTTTATTTTAATGATCATTCCTACCTAAGTAGGTTGGGCTCAACAAAATATTTTCGCATTCGGAAGAGAAAGTTGGTGACTGAAATTTCGTAAATAGATCTCGCCGCGGCGAAAAACTTCTTTGCTTTAACGACTTCCATCCCCACTCGCATATCATATCTGCCACACTCTCTCCCCTATTACATGATAATACAAAACGAGCTGCCCTTTCTTGCACCCTTTCGATGTCCTCCGTCAATCCCACCTGGTAAGGATCCCACACCGCGCAGCAATATTCTAACAGAGGACGAACGAGTGTAATGTAAGCTGTCTCTTTAGTGGACTTGTTGCATCTTCTAAGTGTCCTGCCAATGAAACGCAACCTTTGGCTCGCCTGCCCCACAATATTATCTACGTGGTCTTTCCAACTGAAGTTGTTCGTAATTATAACACCCAGGTACTTAGTTGAATTGACAACCTTGATAATTGTACTATTTATCGAGTAATCGAATTCCAACGGATTTCTTTTGGAACTCGTGTGGATCACCTCACACTTTTCGTTATTTAGCGTCAACTGCCACCTGCCACACCATACAGCAATCTTTTCTAAATCGCTTTGCAACTGATACTGGTCTTCGGATGACCTTACTAGACGGTAAATTACAGCATCATCTGCGAACAACCTAAGAGAACTGCTCAGATTGTCACCCAGTCATTTATATAGATCAGGAACAGCAGAGGTCCCAGGACGCTTCCCTGGGGAACACCTGATAGCACTTCAGTTTTACTCTATGATTTGCCGTCTATTACTACGAACTGCGACCTTCCTGACAGTAAATCACAAATCCAGTCGCACAACTGAGACGATACCCCATAGGCCCGCAGCTTGATTAGAAGTCGCGTGTGAGGAACGGTGTCGAAAGCTTTCCGAAAATCTAGAAGTACGGAATCAACTTGAGATCCAGTGTCGATAGCGGCCATTACTTCGTGCGAATAAAGAGCTAGCTGCGTTGCACAAGAACGATGTTTTCTGAAACCATGCTGATTACGTATCAATAGATCGTTCTCTTCGAGGTGATTCATAATGTTTGAATACAATATATGCCCCAAAACCCTACTGCAAACCGACGTCAATGATACAGGTCTGTAGTTCGATGGATTACTCCTACTACCCTTCTTAAACACTGGTGCGACCTGCGCAATTTTCCAATCTGTAGGTACAGATCTATCGGTGAGCGAGCGGTTGTATATGATTGCTAAGTAGGGAGCAATTGTATCAGCGTAATCTGAAAGGAACCTAATCGGTATACATTCTGGACCTGAAGACTTGCCCGTATCAAGCGATTTGAGTTGCTTCGCAACCCCTAAGGTATCTACTTCTAAGAAACTCATGCTAGCAGCTGTTCGTGTTTCAAATTCTGGAATATTCCATTCGTCTTCCCCGGCGAAGGAATTTCGGAAAACTGCGTTCAATAACTCCGTTTTAGCGGCACAGTCGTCGGTAACAGTACCATCGGCACTGCGCGGCGAGGGTATTGACTGCGTCTTGCCGCTTGTGTACTTTACATACGACCAAAATTTCTTCGGATTTTCTACCAAATTTCGAGACAATGTTTCGTTGTGGAATCTATTAAAGGCATCTCGCATTGAAGTCCGTTCCAAACTTCGCGCGTCTGTAAATTTTAGCCAATCTTCTGGATTTCGCGTTCTTCTGAACTTCGCATGCTTTTTCCGTTGCCTCTGCAACAGCGTTTGGACCTGTTTCGTGTACCATGGGGGATCAGTTCCATCTCTTACCAATTTATGAGGTATGAATCTCTCAATTGCTGTTGCTACTATATCTTTGAATTTCAGCCACATCTCGTCTACATTTGCATAGTCAGTTCGAAAGGAATGGAGATTGTCTCTTAGGAAGGCTTCTAGTGACACTTTATCCGCTTTTTTAAATAAAATTATTTTGCGTTTGTTTCTGGTGGATTTGGAAGAAACGGTATTGAGCCTAGCTACAACGATCTTGTGCTCACTAATCCCTGTATCAGTCATGATGCTCTCTATTAGCTCTGGATTGTTTGTGGCAACCATTTATAATTTGCGTGGGTTCGTGCACTAACTGCTCGAAATAATTTTCGGAGAAAGGACTTAGGACAATCTCGGAAGATGTTTTCTGCCTACCACCGGTTTTGAACAAGTATTTTTGCCAACATATCGAGGGAAGGTTGAAGTCCCCACCAACCATAACCGTATGAGTGGGGTATTTATTTGTTACGAGACTCAAATTTTCTCTGAACTGTTCAGCAACTATATCATCGGGGTCTGGGGGTCGGTAGAAGGAGCCAATTATTAACTTAGTTCGGCTGTTAAGTATAACCTCCACCCATACCAATTCGCACGGAGTATCTACTTCGACTTCACTACAAGATAAACCACTACTGACAGACACAAACACTCCACCACCAATTCTGTCTAATCTATCTTTCCTGAACACCGTCTGAGACTTCGTAAAAATTTCTGCAGTACTTATTTCAGGATTTAGCCAGCTTTCTGTACCTATAACGATTTCAGCTTCTGTGCTTTCTATTAGCGCTTGAAGCTCAGGGACTTTCCCAGCACAACTACAATTCCGACTGTTCCTTGATCCAAGCACGTCCTGCATTCTTTGAGATTGCAGCCCACCCCGTACTTCCCCGAGGCCTTCTAACCTAAAATCCGCCCAGTCCACGCCACACAGCCTCCGCTACCAGTGTAGCCGGCAGCTGAGTGTAATGAACTCCTGACCTATTCAGCGGAACCCCAAACCCCACCACCCTGTGGCGCAAATCAAGGAATCTGCAGCCAACACGGTCGCAAAACCTTCTGAGCCTCTGATTCAGACCCTCCACCCGGCTCTGCACCAAAGTTCCGCAGTCGGTTCTGTCAACGATGCTGCAGATGGTGAGCTCTGCCTTCATCTCGTAAGCAAGACCGGCAGCATTCACCAAATCAGATAGCCGCTGGAAACCAGAGAGAATTTCCTCAGATCCAAAGCGACACACGTCATTAGTGCCGACATGTGCTGCACCCTGTGCTCTTCATGGCATCCAGAAGGACCCTTTCAACATCAGGAATGACTCCACCCGGAATGCACACGGAGTGCACACTGGATTTCTTCCCCCCTTAGCCGCCATATCCTAAGGGGCCCTATTACGCGCCTAACAGTGGAGCTCCCAACTACCAATAAGCCCACCCTCTGCGATTGCCCGTACCTTGAAGGCTGAGAATCATCCTCTGAAACAGGGCAGGCAGCTGCATCTGGCTCAGCCAGAGACAGTACCTGAAACCTGTTTGTCACACGCACCGGGGAGGCTTTCTGATCAGCCTCCGGGGACGTCTTCCGCTGCCTGCTACGCCTTGGAACGACCTCCCAGTCAACCACAGGCGAGGGCTCAGCCCCACTGCGGGCAGCAACCGGGGCAACCACAGCGGCAGACCGATCTGGGGACAGACGGGACGAGGTTGACATCCCCGTGATACCCAAGTCCGGCTGCCCAAAGTGGTGCCCATTGGCAACAGCCTCAAGCTGCGCGACTGAAGTCAGCGCCGCCTGCAGCTGTGAGTGAAGGGATGCCAACTCAGCCTTCATCCGAATACAACAACCACAGTCCCTGTCCATTCTAATCGATGTTGAACAACAGTTACTGAAACACGAGTCTGTGCCTAGATAACGCAAGGGAAACATGCAAAGAATGTATGAACTAACCTGTACAAATGCCTAACGACTGCGCTACAATCTGCCTGAATTTACGATTGCAGTAACTAAAACTCGAAATTACACCTCCTATACTAAACTCACACACGAAGTAAACACAGAAAAGAAGCAATATATGTATCTTTCTGCGCTGTCTATGTTCACCAACTGGGAGCTCAGGCCACACTCGACATTGCTGCTCGCGTTGGTCGAGATCCAATGACTGTTAGCAGAATATGGAATTGGTGGGTTCAGGAGGGTAATACGGAACGCCGTGCTGGATCCCAGCGGCCTTGTATCACTAGAAGTCGAGATGACAGGCATCTTATCCGGATGGCTGGAACGGATCGTGCAGCCACGTCTCGATCCCTGAGTCAACAGATGGGGACGTTTGCAAGACAACAACCATCTGCACAAACAGTTAGACGACATTTGCAGCAGCATGGACTATCAGCTCAGAGACCATGGCTGTGGTTACCCTTGACAATGCATCACAGACAGGAGCGCCTGCGATAGTGTACTCAACGACGAACCTGGGTCCACGAAAGGTAAAACGTCATGTTTTCGGATGAATCCAGGTTCCGTTTACAGCATCGTGATGGTCGCATCCGTGTTCGGCGACATTGCGGTGAACGCACATTGGAAGCGAGTATTCGTCATCGCCATACTGGCGTATCACTGGCGATGGTATGGGGTGCCTTTGGTTACACGTCTCGATCACCTCTTGTTCGCATTGAGGGCACTTTGAACAGTGGACGTTACATTTCAGATGTGCTACGACCCGTGGCTCTACCCTTCATTCGATCCCTGCGAAACCCTACATTTCACCAGGATAATGCACGACCGCATGTTGCAGGTCCGGTACGTGTCTTTCTAGATACAGAAAATGTTCGACTGCTGCCCTGACCAGCAAATTCTCCGGATCTCTCACCAACTGAAAACGTCTGGTAAAAGGAGGCCGGGGAACTGGCTCGTCACAGTACACCAGTCACTACTCTTGATGAACTGTGGTATGGTGTTGAAGATGCATGGGCAGCTGTACCTGTACACGCCATCCAAGCTCTGTTTCACTCAATGCCCAGGCGTATAAA
This sequence comes from Schistocerca serialis cubense, assembly GCF_023864345.2. Classification (NCBI taxonomy): domain Eukaryota; kingdom Metazoa; phylum Arthropoda; class Insecta; order Orthoptera; family Acrididae; genus Schistocerca; species Schistocerca serialis. The sequence goes on from NC_064643.1 coordinate 550,831,937, forward strand.
GGCCGTTATTACGGCCAGAGGTGGTTAGATTAGATTAGATTAATACTAGTTCCATGGATCATGAACACGATATTTTGTAATGATGTGGAACGAGTCAAATTTTCCAATACATGACATAATTAAGTTAATTTAATAACATACTTAAGTTAATATAACAACTTTTTTATTTTTGTGATTTTTTATTTTTTATTTTTATTTTGTAAATATTTTTTGTTTTTTTTCTCAATTTATATCTAAAAATTCCTCTATGCAGTAGAAGGAGTTGTCATTCAGAAATTCTTTTAATTTCTTCTTAAATACTTGTTGGTTATCTGTCAGACTTTTGATACTATTTGGTAAGTGACCAAAGACTTTAGTGCCAGTATAATTCACCCCTTTCTGTGCCAAATTTAGATTTAATCTTGAATAGTGAAGATCATCCTTTCTCCTAGTATTGTAGTTATGCACACTGCTATTACATTTGAATTGAGTTTGGTTGTTAATAACAAATTTCATAAGAGAGTATATATACTGAGAAGCTACTGTGAATATCCCTAGATCCTCAAATAAATGTCTGCATGATGATCTTGGGTGGACTCCAGCTATTATTCTGATTACACGCTTTTGTGCAATAAATACTTTATTCCTCAGTGATGAATTACCCCAAAATATGATGCCATATGAAAGCAATGAGTGAAAATAGGCGTAGTAAGCTAATTTATTAAGATGTTTATCACCAAAATTTGCAATGACCCTTATTGCATAAGTAGCTGAACTCAAACGTTTCAGCAGATCATCAATGTGTTTCTTCGAATTTAATCTCTCATCAATGGACACACCTAAAAATTTGTTGTTGTTCTGGGTACTGATTTCTCAGGATCAATGCACCCAAATTGCGTGAAAATGTAATCACATGTCAGTTCTAGTATAATATATTTGTCCAATGCATATCTGTTTATCATCTGCATTTCTTCTTGGTGTAGCAATTTTAATGGCCAGTAGTGTAAAACGAAGAACAAAAGTCAGGTGTCAGTTCCCTGGTAACTTGTTCAGCAATATTACCTAGGAAAAAGTAATCGCGTGACTGTAACAGCTAGCTGTTCCTACATACAGCTCAAGCAGAATTTATAACGAGATTTTTGCCTCCTCTGACAAACTCAGTGCCGTTGCATATAACTAAAAATGCTAGATTACCAAGAACTGTCCGTGCACCACCATGTAGTGAAGAGATAACAGTGAGAACACTCGAAGTTCACAGGTCAGCAGGTGACGGTCAACTGAGGAGGACGCCCCTTTGGGACAAAAGGGTGGACTCACCAGCGTTAAGGTACTTCTCTGCAGGTGCCACCTTATATTGCACAAGTTGAACCACTGACCCGCCATGCAGGGGCGATGGATTTGTGGCCCAATTAAACCACCTCTGATGTAAATACAACACAAATTTTACATCATATGACTGAATTACGTAAGCAGTGAATGTGGGCAACCTACCACACAGCAAGAAACATCATTTCATTTCCATGTGCTATGGACCACGATGGTCCACTTCCCAACCAGTAGAAACATGTTATATTAGTTAATAGCATCTTATGTATACGTAAGGAACTTTATCTGTATTAGAAAATTGCTCTTTGATTTATAAACTAAGCTATACTTCTTACCGTCTATGTATGTACAATGCCATGGAGATCTTTCGCCAGGTGAGCGTAAATAAAATTCAAACAATTAAACTGTTGCACAATCATTAGTCACAATACTATTGACGTGACAGAATTATACAAATTAACCTAATGAAAGATATGAGACAGTTGTTGGACTTCAGATGCTTTAGATAAATCAGCCGCCTTTTTGGACAACATGTATTTGTTACAATAAGATATTCTTGTTATATTTGTTGTGGGACGGTTATTTAAAAGCTTGAATGAGAGAGAAGAATAATAGTGGAAGAGAACTGGTTCTTCTTACTAAAACAAATTGGCCTTTTGATCACACCCTCTCATGTAAACAAACCGACCACTTGCCTGAGCTCTTTATGAAAGCAAAATGCCTTCTAGATGCTTTTAGCATTATGCGAATAAACCGTCCACATGGCTGTGGCCTTTGTCTACACATAATGCCCATTTACTTATAGCCTTATGAAAATAAACCACAACCTTTTGCTCTTATTTTTATATAAGATTAATTTGTAGCCAGATACTTTTAGCCAGATCTTAATGAGTATAACATATGACCCCAAATATTCGCTTTCCGCTCCTCCTCCCCCTCACTCCTCTAAACCAATTGGATGATGTGTAACAGGCGCTGCGGGCACCAGTGATGTTAAGCAGAAATTAGCAATTTTTTCGTCTGCTGCTGTTGTTTGAAGTTTTGCATTGTCTTTGCACATCTGCTACGCACAGTGTTAGGGCAATATGTTACAATTTTTGGTCAGTTTCCTCCTAGTATTCCAAATACACATTTTTCTAGGTTATCGCCTAAAGACACACATAGATTATCGTAAATACTAGACCTTAAATGTTTAACAATTACTGCAATGCAACACTTAAACAAATACACTGATATCCCAAGGTTTAATGTCTAACAATTATGACAGTGCAGTATTTAAACAAATTCGCTGTTACATCAATATCCTATCATATCATGTTTAACACTTACCACAGTTTATTATCCAAACAAATACACTTTTGCTCTGTACCAAGTTTACTTGTGCAAGAAGTTATCACTTTAAGAAACTCGTCCTTGGATTATTACTGCGTTAAAAATAATGATGTCAGTATAGAAACTTTCCTTCTTCTACATACATCACACATTTCTTATTTATTACGATTTATGATCCAAAAACGGCTGACACTCTACGACCACTATCAGACTGTCATAGACAAGTTTCGCAGCATGACGCTGCCATGGACTTGTAACAATGTCCCATATTTTCCAACAGTTTCCTACACCTGTTGTAACCAGCACCACTGGAACAGTATAAGAAGGGGACAATACCGACATCTTTATTTAAAAACAAGCAAAATGTGAAATTTCTCCTCCTCAGCCCATACAAAGCCCACCTAAGTGCTCCACTCATAACTGTGTGACTGAGTGCCGAAGGCATCACGGGCCATCACCACACAGTACTCATCTACAACATGCAAGTTGCAGGTGCCACTTCTACTCTGAAAGGCACAGCTGAGCTGAAACCAATGGCTGGCTATCACTGCACTGGCGCGTTTAACCTCATGATCACCTGTGGAAGGGCAGTTGTATAAACAATTGACTCCCACCCCACACGTCTGGAACGCTGGATCTCTATCTCAGAGTTCTTTAAGCAGGCCATAATGGAAACAGATAAGCTGTCGCTCTTTGCACTGATCACAACAGGCAGCAGCTACCATTCTCATTGCAAAACTTATTTGAGAAGTTGCTTCCGTCTTAGAAAATCTATAATATGCACACACTATCTGATCAAAAGTTTCCAGACGTGTCCTAGTGGATATTAACCCTTTCATGGTTAAAATTTATGTAGCATACATTTGAAAAATAAAAAGTCGAAATCTGTCTTCCTTTGTGATTATACTTTCAGTCCCAAAAATTTTTAAAGTGGTGAAGTTGGACACACATGTCCCATAAACAGAACCAGATCCATGTATTCATGTGAACCTATGACTTTCAGAGTTAAATTTTTAATTTTAGAATGATTTTACCACGATGGAAATTATTAAAAAAGTATAACAAATCAGTACCAAAACACATTTATTCCCCTGACAATGAAACACATGAAATATCGCACACAATTTTTCAACAAAAAAAGATTGTTTTGACACACCACATTGCAATGTTTCCTTCATTCTACAAATTATGTACAAATAATGTCTACGATGGATTAGAAACACAATTAGTTACTTCAGACATTCTTGGAATCTGTAAAAGGGTGATTTGAACTGATTTTCGTGAAACAGACACAACATAAACATACGCCGAACCATTTCATCGCTCACAGCCTTTTACATATCCACCCCATGGTCCGTAGTATTTTTCTACAAGTCCCAAAAGCATCCCGCCACATGCTACCACTAGGCAGATAGGAGACGCAGACGTCGCCCAGGAGATACAGACGTCCCAACACTGAAGGCGGTATATTACTTTAGTGGGATGTAAGTATTCCATCAACCACGAAAGGGTAATATGAGATGTATCTAATGGTCGAATAACATGCCGAATTTAAAATGGAAACTGTGAATGGCAGGATGAGACATGTGCAGTGGGTTTGAATTGCATTGTACATGTGCATTTTTTTGTGTTCTCTAGGAATCATCAAGACGCAGCAGTGCTATTTTGACATTGCTTAGCCAGTTTAATATTCTGAATAACATATCTACATACACAGAAATGTTGAAATAATTTGATCATGAGCAGCGCTATCATTGCAGAAGCCGTAAACATACTCCATATCTGCATATTCTTTGTTAGCGTAGGTGTGTAGACATCACGTGTACAAACACAGTTAACCGATGCTTCTCTTAGATACTCTCTTATGCCCTTGCACTACTTAACTCACACCGCCTGCGCCTTCAACCGCCTAGTTTATTGGTAGGAGGACATTACAATCAAAGCAAAGAGGTTGAAAGCAACAAGATAGATTGGGCTGGAGTAAAATGTGAAAGAGGTGGGATGGGTAAGACTCATACGTGTTCACCACTAATTCAAAAACAAATTTACATTAAATGCTACTGTATTCCTATTGGTGTTGCGATGACTTATGTGCATGTCGGAGTATTTTAAAGTCTGACATGCTCTGAAGCAAAATATTTTGCAGCACCACTTGATAACGGCCCAAAGACCGAAACTGCAAAAGTAAAATACACAATTTCTAAAGTCAAAGGAAAGCGTGATGTCCTTCAGAATAAAACATTAAGTGTGTTCTATCTCGGGAACCATTCGGAACAGGACATACATCCATACGAAGTTTTTTGCTTCGAATAAGTGTTCCTGTCATATCCCTGAATACTGACCAATCCTTCTGCGACACCCCTGTCCAAAGGGTATAACTGTTTTTTGTTGACGTTTGGCAACACAAATCAACTATACTGAGGCAGGTAGCACTTAGACAGGCCGGCTCCTAATATGATGGCTACGATTAGTGACTGTATGCTGTATTGAATGGTAAACATTTATTCAACCGCTTTTTGAAAGTTGCTTGTCAATTTGCGACTCTTACCAGGTTGGATTAATAGGAGATCTAACGAGTTGTTGAACAGACTCGAGTGTCGGTCGCGACAAGGGAGGCACTGCGTATCATGTCGAGGTACAATGTTGAAAATTAGATGAGTATGTTTCAGGCCGTTTATTACTTCCTTTCGCTCATGTCTCACGAAATGACGACTGCAAGGAATTAGAGCTAATACAGGATTCTTACTGACAATCATTCTTTCCACGTGAACAGAGCACGTCCAATGTACTGTCCATCACAGACCTCGAGACGACGTGCTGGTATACGCATCTGAGTTTCGATACAGACGTTTTCGTCATTTGGGAGAAAGCTGTAGATGCTTGAACAAGTCTCAGATGGGTCTATATGTAGCAGAAAACGGCTATAAATGTTACCTAACGGCTCTAAACCAAAATTCGGTTCTATCTTCGGAAAAGTGAAAGTAACAGTAGATTTGGATTAAATGATGGAATAATACTATTGCGTCGTGATCAGGATCAATGAGAATATTATGAAACAAAAGAATAGCATATACAATGGGGAGATGAGAAATGTACCGCGAGAACCGCATATGTGGATATCAAAACATCTCTCAGTTCGCCTTGTTTGTAGCAGGCGAACGGTAGTAATCCCTGCTCACATTTCCCGCCTTAGCAGTCGCGATTTTCTTTTTTAAATACGGTCTGCCTTTCGACTACAGAGGCGTATACGGACAGTCATTGTTTCTCGATCAGTGTGCGCATGGAATAGGAAAGAAAATCAATAATCCTGCGTACAAAGAACTGCAAATTATATTTTTCACAATCCAGAACAGTGTTTGCCACAATACCGTCAAATGTAGATATTACCGAATTTTAAATGGCCCCTAAAAACACTGTTGTCACTCAGGTCTTAAGAAAAAGAACCACTGCATTGAACAGACTTAAACCACTCCCTATTAAAGATTTCGAATATAAAAAGAGATATGTAGCACTGCTGTTGTAAATTAACCCTTTTACTACAAAATTGTTTCAAAAGCCTGGAGTATGGTTATTTTAATTAATGTCATAGTCAGTAATAACAACATGAAACGAATATCCTGCCATTCCCCCTTTCAACAGGGGTAGGAGTAGGACATACAGTGTTATTCAAAAGTACCTCTTTGGTTTCAGAAGGGAACTCCAGAAAAACTACAAGACATACAGAATGTAGACACATCGGTAGATAGAATATATTTCCAAGTTTGTTACTCATACTTCATTGTGATGTGGCAGACGTCAGTACGTGCACGCAATTCGTTGACACGATGTGTCCGAGCAGGCAGGACCGCAGGCTGCTTTTGCAAGTCTGGTAACTTGGTTGCCTATATGCAGATGCTAACTAATTTGATTCAACAATGTAGAGAGATAGTTAACAATGAAACTGGAGGACACACAACCTACAGGTGCAATATGTAATCACAAGAATTCTGTGAACCATTAACAGGCTTCCCTTCACCAGGGCACACTGTTACAAAGCAATAACTTGCAGCAGATTCCCACTGGTTCTCTGGTAGCCTATCATGCAACGCATGTGTCTCGGTGACAGTTTAAGAGTTAATTATTCTATAGCAGTAAAAAACGTTATCTATGTCTCTCTTGTTGACACCACTGGTGTAGTGAGTGACATTACACATGCAGTGACGAGCATAGTGTATGCAGTCTCTCTTTAGCATAGGTATGTTACATCTTATACTAAGTATTTCGGTAATAAAATGGGGCGCTACTGTGACGTATGATAATACATTTTAGTTTACATATACTTTTCACATGAGACACATAGAGAAGAAGAAGATGTTTTAAATATTCTGCATAGTTTACTTGCATTAGGGATACACAGTCACAAACGCTACGGCAGAGATAGCGCAAAATGCCCTGTAATTATATACATAGAAAGGATGTAACTTTTTTTAGTTAAAGTGAAGTATATTCTGTATTAAGATAGGAAATGCAATAACAGGCTTAAACCAATCCCTATGAAACATTTAGAGTACAAAAATACATATAACCTTTACAGAGTAACTTAATTGTTCCACAGGACTTTTAAAAAATACAAATGGCTCACTTACTGGCACAACTTGAGCAGCAAGTGATGTGCATAACGGAGAGATTTACTGTTGTAAAAAATCTGAGTGAATACACCCTGGGCAATATATCACTTTCTCCTACACATCTCTCGCAAAATGACCCTACGAGAAATTACACCACACATCTCAAAATGGTATGCAATTTTTGTGCATCTTATTTCTGGTAACGCCTATGGCATCGACTGGAAAAGGTTAATGGAACAAATAATGGAGGAAATATGTGTTAAACATACTACTCGATGGTTTAATAAGACCCTAGGCGCTCACTAGAGGCTCAAATCTGCGATGAGACTTTGGAATAGACTTAACCAAGTCTCTATTAAAGAAATTACTTACAGGTCCCTGCAACACCCAGAAGAGATACACGCTAACATTCCATGCGCTTTCCGACATATCGAATTCCTGATAGTAGAGTATTCAATAGAGTTTTCAGCACACTGCATGAAACATGTATTCCTCCAAGTTCCCATTTTTCTTGTGAACGTGTGGATCAACGAATTGTGCAGCAATAGCAACACATTACTCATTTCACTTACAGCGCCCACAATCTTCACGTTGATGACAATGACATACGACTTGAATTTTGTCAGTGGTTAAATGACAGTCATCATTGCTTCAATTAATACTGTTGACTCATGAAGCCAGCTTTACATGGAGAGAAATACAAGTAATAATCGTCGATGGTTGCAGGAAAATCCACACGCTACAGTGGACACCAATTTCTAAGCTCGTTTTTCGATCAGTGTTTGTTTCAGCATGATAGGTAACATGTTCATAGGTCCATTCATTTTAGAAAAGTGAATGACGAGACAGAATAAATTCAATTTTTTCGAAAATTCGTTTGTTGAACACACTGAGGACGTTCCTTTCGCTATGCCGACTGCATGGACGCTACCGCCCTCCTTAGGGAACGTGCAGAGGCACTCTTCTTTTGGATGAAGGCGGAGCCTCTACACGCCCACACCGGCATGATGTCCAACACAAAAGGTCTGCTGCCATCTCTGCGTAATGGTTAGTTATCGCTAAAGTGAGGTTTCGCAGGATGTGGATACTGCGATGTTTGCGTACGTCTGGTTAAGGTTAACCATCAATAAGCGCTCATCTGGAGACAGACTGGGTCGAAAGTTGAACGAAGGGTAGCGGTTTGAAGGGCAGTGGGGGAGGGGGGGGGGGAATTGCCAAGGCAAGAGCCAACGGAAAAAAACCTCCGCGATAGTTGGGTCGGGTTTGTAAGGTGTCAGGCAAATCCAACACCTTCCATGAAAACCCTGGCATGATAAGCAAATCCAGTAGTATGTCACATAGCTCCGAATAAATCGTGACATTAAATTAACCAAAGTAATACGAGTAACGAGTGAGCAAATGGAACACCACAGACTAGCACAAGAATGCCTAAATGCATGTCATACCTTCCCACCGTGAGACAGACGCAGTTCCGAGGGGAGAAACGAGAACAGAAGCCGAGAGCAGAACCGTGTTAAGCTGGAAGGCCCTACGATAAGGGACGGACGGACACCCAAGTCGCCAGCTAACCGCTAGGACCACCCCAGACGCAAGTTTTAGCGTGAGACTTTTTCGCGTCTCTGTTACATTAGGACCCCCCCCCCCCCCCCCCCAGCCCATGTTAAAAGATAGAGCCCTCCAGAAGAACAGTATAGATCTTACGATAACACTAAAGGACCACACCAGCTGCAAGTTTTAGCGTGAGACTTTTTCGCGTCTCTGTTACGTTGCAAACTTTAAAAACATTGCCCCACCACGAAAAGTATAACGTTTCTCATTGGATAGACAGAATTTTTGTAGGCAGAGCTTAAGGTTAACATTGAGACCCTGGTTGGTCAGATGAAAACACAGCCAGATAGTTTTTTTTAACCAACTTCGGTAAATTGTAGTAAGGAGAAGTTAGGAGAGGAGTTGCTTCCGAGATGGCGAGGTGAGCGGAGCTGTGCTGCCCACCGACCCCTGACGAACACCGACAAGGTAATGAACGCACGCGATGCCGCATAACAGCGCATAAAGCTTCACTCAGAACTGCAGAAGTCTCATTTGTTACACCCCCTTTTTGCGTAATACTAGTGTCGATCGTCAATTAAAGCTCATGGTGTTCACATTTGCCACTTGAAGTAAAAATCTGAAACGCGATGATTTTTCTGTTATATAGTTATTGAGAAGCCACATCAGTCACTGTAATTTACGAGAAGTTAGATAAGTAATTAAAGATAATTGAGGGTCACTGTAGACCATTTTGATAGTTTTCTCTTTTGTGAAACTTAATTTAAACCTAGATTATAGATGTGATATGGCATAGGTCATCCTTCGATCCATTGTAGAACTTGGAAACCCATTCAGGGAATATTCGTTCACATTTTTGTTGAACGCAGTTGGTTTTTATCATCTTGTATTAAAACATTTCCTTTTATCAATAGTGCAATTTATAAACAATGTTTTGTGAGTAGAATAAATTTTCCAATGGTAAACTTAACTGCTTTTTCGACGTTATTTTACCAGCTAACTAAAAATAGGAAAGCCTTGAACCCCTTCCACTAAATTTAGTTAGTATTAAGATTCTTTTACAGGGAGTACAGTGGAGCTGACGTTGAAATCATTAAGTATTTGGTTATATCATCGCTAGTCTCACTGAACTCTTCTGAATTCTACATGTCATGTGTGGTCTGACGTCTCCTTACCAGCAACAGGTCCCAGGTTCAAACTAGTCAATTCCCTAAAAAACACGCTCAGAGCGTCGTTGCGCGAAAGTGGTAGGGAGACACGATATAGAACAAACAGACACCACGCAGAATGTTAGAGGTTGTAAGAGAAGAAGCGGTTTTCTTGCTGCCTGCGACAGGTCACGCAAGGATAGGCTTTGTTAGTCGTGGGTATTGTGGTGTCACCGCCAGACACCACACTTGCTAGGTGGTAGCCATTAAATCGGCTGCGGTCCAGTAGTATACGTCGGACCCGCGTGTCGCCACTGTCAGTGATAGCAGACCGAGCGCCACCACACGGCAGGTCTCGAGAGACTTACTAGCACTCGCCCCAGTTGTACGGACGACTTTGCTAGCGACTACACGGACGGAGACTCTCTCATTTGCCGAGAATATAGATAGCATAGCCTTCAGCTAAGTCAATGGCTACGACCTAGCAAGGCGCCATCCTTTGCTATGTATCTACTGAAGCATGTACAGTAACAAGACCAATGTTCACCAATTGTGGATTAAATTTAAGTATTCCAGCAGCTACGTACTTTTCTTTATAGCATTCATTACGTATCCTGTTTCAGACCTCACGCCAGCCTGCGTGAGTTTAAGCGCGTGCCTTTCGGCTTCCTGTCATTGTGTCTAGGCTGTCTTGCCTAGACACAACAGGTATCATGCAGGTCGACACCTTTGTCGTTATGCGGCGATGCCGCTAGGTGCCGTTATCGATTTCTCGGTCAGCATCAGCATACCTGTATCAGTTAGGTTCATCATCGTTTTGTGTCCGCTAGGTCATATATCAGATTCACAGTGTAGGTTAATGTTGGCGGTTTGTTTGTGCGTCAGTGTGCGAACTTGTCGGTTTCTTTTCTGTAGCCTGTTGGTCAACTTTAATAGCAGCTGGCATATCCAGTCAACGTTGCTGATATGCAGGGGCTTGCCGACATTGTCGCTTCTGGGTGTATGGTAGCTTCCCATTGGTTGTTATGCCCTAGCTAGTAGAAACACTCAGACAAGCAGTACAAGATGTTCCTCCAAGGCTGCACAAATGTACTGAAGATGACGGTGGAATATTCAAACATTTATTGTGAGCTCTACAACAGATGTAAACTGAAGTATACAACAACGATTAGGGATAATATTTTTTAAAAAATATTTTACTTTGTAAAACGAATTTTGTAATTGTATAATTATAAATCTAAGTACGCTGCTAAGGCTGATTGATTTTATTTTACAAGAGGCCTATTTCGACTGACTTACATCATCAGGTTATCTATAAGTAAATGGAACATAATTGTGGTAAATTATTTGCAATATTATAAATGAATATTATTGTTATACATTTTTAATATACGTATGATGGCTTTGACATTCATGCAATTTCGGCGTTTCTGTCATTGTCTATTTGTTTGTTGGTTACGTTCTGTTGGTGTTATTGCAGTAATAGTTAGTTATCACCTCACCTCAGTTATTACTATATGTACTGTCAAATCATATTCTTTATATCGGTCTTTATATAAGCTTGTTTGACAGATAATGCAGCGGTAATGTATGGTTACAGGCAGTACTTTTTATCATTGATGATACGTATGTATTTGCATGTCCTATGGCATCGCTGAATGCTGTCATCGTAATCTAATTGCGTAGACTGATTTCGGTGTAGGCTGTGTTTGATCCCACGTATTCCTTTGCATTCAATTATAAATGAAATTAAATATTTCTTTCTTGTTATTTATTTGCCCTATGGTCTTTTTAATTTCTAAAGGTGCGCCTTTCTACTAGGGTTCGAACTTAAATAGCGGCACAATCGGTACAAAAGTGTTACATGTTTGCACCTGTTAGTGTCCTTCAAAGTAGTCACCAGCGTTGTGCGGAACCCGTTGTCAACGGTGTGGAAGGCGTAGTATACCGTTAGCAGAGCCTGTTCTGTTGATGGTGCGAATGGAGCGGTCTACTGCTTGTCGAATCTCTGGAACAGTGAAGTGGTTCCTTCATCTTCGGAATCAAATGCGCAGTATTACTGTTCGTTTTTGGAGCATCACTTGCGACCAGCTTTGCGAAAGAAGCGGGGACACTTTCTGCGCAACCCGCCCATCATTTTGCACGACAACGCGCGTTCGCATACAGCGCAAGCTGTAGCTGCTCTGTTCGGTCGATGGAACTGGGAAGTACTGTACCATCCACCATACTCCCGGACTTTGATTTGATTCGGATGGTGAAGGAACCACTTCGTCGCATTTGCTTCAGAACTGTTTCAGAGATTCAACAGGCAGTAGACCGCTCCATTCGCACCATCAACAGAACAGGCTCTGCTAACGGTATACTACACCTTCCACATCGCTGGCAACGGGTTCTACACAACACTGGTGACTACTTTGAAGGACACTAACAGGTGCAAACATGTAAATATTTTGTATCGGTTGTGAATAAATAGTTGCCACTATTTAAGTTCCAACTCTCGTATATGCTTGGTGACAGTTTTTTCAGCGGTGTTGTATGGTTATAGTATTGTTTATTAAAATCTGTATCTTACTGTGAATTTAGCTATATTGTAATCTTTGGTTGCCGTGTATTATTTGTTTTTATACATCTTCGCGTTATCCTGGTGGATAACTTCACTAACATTCACTACGTGTTGCTTGAGTTTCAGGTCGATTGCTCGTTTTAAGAGCGCAGCTTGCATTCTTCCAAGATTTGTTATTCTTCGCAGCAGTACGCAAATAGAACTCAGTTCTAGTTAGAGATTCCCATATTTTCTGTTTTTCGCACTATTACAGAAAGCAACAAAAAAAATAGGCATTCGCGTATATGGAACTGGCGCTGAAAATAATGATACTTGGAATCGTTAACTAGAATGGACCTATATAGCTCAATTTTAGTTACCAGTTCTAAGATTTGTTATTTTTTGCAGTAGTCCAGACAGCAACAACAGACTCCTATAGCAAACCACTGCACACACCTATTGCAAAAATGCTATAGATAATGAATAAGGTTCTTTTATTTGTCGCGTTTTGGTAGTAGATATGTATTGTCCATGTATTTCAATTATCATGCGTTATATCACTTTAACTATCGATTACACATTCCTTTAAGTCATTTTCACTAACTGTGAAAATGATTTTAACTCCATTTACCATTACACAAACGTGATAAATAACAGACCTTGTGATCGACAACTAGGCTTGACCTGTATAGATCAATTCTAGTTACCGATTCCAAGATTGGTTATTTTTTCATGAGTATCCGTTACTTCAGTAGTGCCTTTTCTTTTAGGACTTCTGTATTAGTTTTTTCTTGCTTCCTGTTAATCTCATTTTTATGTTTCTTATACATTACTGTTTATTTTACTTTGCGGTTGTTGTGTTAGATTTTAGTTTGTCCCCGCCCAAAACCTCCATTTTCCCACGGTAATCCCCTTGGATTCAATATTTATTATTGAGAATTACCGCTATTTCATAATATTGCAAGTCTGCGATGTGTGATATTGTAGGTGACCTTAAAGGTCGTGTGGGATTCTCTCACTTACTCGCTTAAACTCTGATAATAAGTTATTTCCCGTACGTATATTTCCTGGTTTGCTGTTGTTACTTTCTTTATCGTTAACTCAGTATACTTGTGGTACAACTCGTGGCTGTATAATTAATCACATGAATTGTGTTTGTGTATTATCTTTTTCTTCTGTGGTACATTCGTTAGTTTGCGAATAAGCCTCTTTGCCTTCAAACGTCGACTCTATGTTTCGTCTTTACCCTAAAGCTAAAAGCTGACGTGTGGAATCGTACATAAAATTTATCCCAAAATTCAGTGCAGACTGCGATGAATTCTACATAGGTAGGATAGAAACTTCATCATCGCATATAATAAGGAAAGGACCAGTAATGAAATTTCTGGACAAGATGAAATCTACGAACATGCACATAAACACCCGCAAAAAATACTAAACGAGTAAATCTACCTGAAACACAAGCAATACATAGAGAACGTTATTGAAACTATTCACCAGGACAACGAATAGATGCATAAAAATAAGTAATGGGAGTACCGCGGATTATATTATAGCTAAATTCACAATAAGATATAGATTCTAATAAACAATACTGTAACCATACAGCATCACTGTCAACAAGCAGCCACAAAGAGGCACCTATGAAAATTAAAAAGAACGTATAGCACATACATAACAAATCCGTCTGCGAAAACAGATTACGATGACAGCATCCAGAGATGCCATGAGACGAGCAAAGACAATACCTACATATCAGCAATGATAAACAGTACGGTCTGTAACTGTACAATACAATCGCATTATCTGTCAAGCAAACGTTCCCAAGAATACGGTATAAAGAATGTAATCTGACAACTGCACACAGTAATAAGTCACATAAGCTGACGACCAATCATTATTACTACGATAACATCAACGGAACGTAGCTAACAAGTAAATAGACAGACAGAACGACTGGTATCGCATGGATGTGAATGCGAAGATGTGTAGTAGTGAAATCCATATAATGATTATCTACAAAATTAAAAATATTGCATCAAAATTATAGACCATGTACTTACAGGTAACCTAATGATGGTTACACAGCCGAGATAGGCCTATTGTAAAATAAAAGCAGTCAAGCGTACTTGGAATCAAAACTATACAGTGTCCTTCAGAGACAAATTACGCAGTGGGCCCAGAAGAACATAAATTGCATGTTGGAATATTTACCAACTGTTGTACACGTGAACATGTGTAAACTTGACACTATATTGAATAATACAGAAAATAATTAACAATGTACATTAAGCATACATGAAGCCATTTGGAGTGAGGGATATGTTCATATGAAGTTTCTTGCTTCAAATGATCGTTCCGGTCGACCATTCCTCCTGAGACACCCTGTGTAATTATATAGCATTTTCTGCTAACTCTACCATAGTATGTGTGTACATAATGCAATTATTTACCTTCTATGTCTCTCATGTCTAAAGTATCATGTAAACGTAAGTGTATTGGTGTGTGTGTCACAGTAATACCTCACTCTGTCGCCAGAACACTTCGAAGATTTAATAAATCTACTTAAGAGAGACAACTTATCGTACACCTGCCACAGTATGCATAATGTCATTCGCTATCCCAATTGTGCCAATAAGTTAACCTTGTGTATTTTTCTTTCTTTTTTTTTTGCTGTTACAGGACAAATTAAGTTACAACAATAGTGTTACATAAGTATTTTAATACGTAATGGTTTAAATCTGTTCGACACATTGGTTCTTTTTCTTAAACTCTGCGGAATAATGTTTTTTGTAGAAGCCAATCTTAATTAATTAATATCTCTATACTTGATGGTGTTGTTGCGAACAATGTTCTGGATTCTGAAAAAAATGTTTCTCTTACTTTAACATAACACTTCGGTGTGGCTAGCATTCAATACAATTGAATAGTCCTCCACAGAGTGGGATAAAATTTCTTTCGTAAGTTGTTCTTCTTATCTTATGTATTAAAATGATTGTTTTTGTAAATTAATACCTTTTATATTTTTTTAAAGTAAATGAAGTTGCAAACAGTAACTAAAACAGAGGGTACAGTGGTCCACCTAGATGTGGTGGGACACAGGCATTTGAAACGTCCCCTTAGAAAAATTAATGAATGACTGTCCTGGTAAACCCCTTACGTTATTTGAAAGTGCTCAGAAGTTTCTCTCTTTACTTATTCTGATCAACACTAAACTGACACACAATATTTTTTGGCGCAACGCAATCTGACTTTCAATAATCCCTACAAGAGAATGGCCCTCACTAAATTAACCTATACGTTTCACAAATCACTTACCTCACAAAAATCTTCGTTACTCGAACTACTGCAATACAGCGAGCGCCACTACTGCCAGCTAAATAAAAGATTCAAACTACTAAAGGCACTAACTACTGATAGGCATAGTTAGCAAATGAAAGATTTTGATAGAGAACAAACAATGTATTTACCTTAATAGTGTTCAAAAGTCATTATATATATATATATATATATATATATATATATATATATATATATATCAGTCCATGATATCCAATATTACAAATTTACTCTTTCTGATGGACACACGTCCATATCTCTCCCCACATCCACCACTGCTGGCGGCTCACGTCCAACTGCGCAACGGTACGCGCTGTTAACATCCAGCTGCCCAACACTACAATAGCAAACAACAATGCAAACCAGCCACAGACTCCACACAGCACAGTCAGTGAGTTTCATACAGAGCACTACGTGGCGTTACCAACATAAAAACCTAAACAGCCTACTTACACAACGACCCCCAAGGCGGAGTTGCGCTGGGGGTTGGCTAAGAGACTAGTCTCTGTGGAAGATACCCCGTCATATGTAAAAAGAAGGCAGATTTAAAAAGAGTAGCAGCAGTGAAAAAAGAAGAAAAGATCCTCCATCAGGTCAAACATGAAAAATACATTCCATAGGCACAAAGTGTAGTTTAAAAGTATATTTTCCTCGAAATAGTTTCCAATGTTTCCTTACCATTTTTTTCCAATATGTCTATTGCTACCGCAGTATTGCACCCGTGTAGAAGCAATGGTAGTTTCATCTTGACATCATGTCTCTGGAATGTATTGTCTTTCCTCCATTGAAGTACAAATATGTCATCCCTATCTTATATCTAGTGCTCATAACTTCGACCACAAATTCTGATTACTCCCGCTGTATAATCCGTTTTTCTAACCATATCTATAAAAATGGTTCAAATGGCTCTGAGCACTATGGGACTCAACTGCTGAGGTCATTAGTCCCCTAGAACTTAGAACTAGTTAAACCTAACTAACCTAAGGACATCACAAACATCCATGCCCGAGGCAGGATTCGAACCTGCGACCGTAGCGGTCTTGCGGTTCCAGACTGCAGCGCCTTTAACCGCACGGCCACTTCGGCCGGCTAACCATATCTATACAGTCAGTATAATATTACTAAGGAATTCTGATTAATGGGTGTAAGCAACGAACTGTAGTTTTTACGTAATGGATGATGGTCGAAGTAGAGAGGGTATTAAATGTAGACTGGCAGTGGCAAGGAAAGTATTTCTGAAGAAGAGAAATTTGTTAACATCGAGTATAGATTTAAGTGTCAGGAAGTCGTTTCAGAAGGTAATTGTATGGAGTGTAGCCATGTATGGAAGTGAAACATGAACGATAAATAGTTTAGACAAGAAGAGAATAGAAGCTTTCGAAATGTAATGCTACAGAATAGTGCTGAAGATTAGATGGGTAGATCACATAACTAATGAGGAGGTACTGAATAGAATTGAGGTGAAGAGAAATTTGTGGCACAACTTGACCAGAAGGAGGGATCGGTTGGTAGGACATGTTCTGAGGCATCAAGGGGTCACCAATTTACTATTGGAGGGCAGCGTGGAAGGTAAAAATCGTAGAGGAGACCAAGAGACGAATACAGTAAGCAGATTCAGAAGGATATAGGTTGCAGTAGATACTGGGAGATGAAGAAGCTTGCACAGGATAGAGTAGCATGGAGGGCTGCATCAAGCCAGGCTCTAGACTGAAGGCCACAACAACAACAACATGTAACGGACCCTTACTTCGTCGTGGTATGTACACCACTGCAGCCTGAAGTCTGTACTAGGTTAGCGGAGTGTCCCACATCACATCAAAAACAGTCCCACATCACAGAACTGTTTAATACAAACCACATTTCTTAACAGTAGCACTCTGGGATGTATAAAATGGTGTTAACTTTAGCGTTAATTATTTACATACCTATCTGTTCACCGAAGGATCATCACACTATGATATTCGATTTGTCATCATAACACAATGAAAATAAACAGCTCAAAAAATATACATACAAACAGAATATTTAAGTGCGCTGTCGTGAGGATAGGAGAGGTGGTTGTCCGTAGTCTTGATGTAGGAACCATCCTGGCTTTGCCTGAATTGATTTACGAAAACCACGAAAAACTAAAGTGAAGATGGCCAGAGAGAGCAGATATGAAGTCAGTGTCTTAACAACTGTAATGCCTTGCTTGGTTAGCTCCTATTGTACAATGTTCTTTGATTTACACACAATTTGCTCCAGACAACATATAAAATACAGTTTTACACTTCATCACTGCAAACACTAAGCCCTCCTGCTTGTTACTCGTGCACCACAAACATGATGGTATGCCCCTTGCATTAACTCCAGTCTATTGGGGAAAATGACTCCAATCTCGAAAACATACAACTATGGCACATGCAATTCTTCATGGACTGCCCTTAGTCCACCTGAAAAACTCAGACAGCATCCCCCTCCTGCCCTCCCCCCTTGATGAGTTAGTTGAGCTCACGTGCATAACAAGACATGCACTACTAGGTCAGATCAAAATAACAAAAATGCAATAATCATTTTTCTAAATTATTGTATATCCCTGACCTCGAACATCATCAAACAAAGCAAGAGGTGGAAGCCGCCACCGTCTTGCGAAAGCACTATCTATGTAAAAGAAATAAAAGAAATGTGACTAACTGTCCGAGGATAAACCCCATGCTTTTTAATAAATAGAGTAATGAACACCCTAACGTTCTGTTTCTGCTTGCAGTAAGGGTCTATTTACACTGAGGTGACAAAAATCGTGGGATACCTCCTGGCCGGCCGCTGTGGCCGAGCGGTTCTAGGCGCTTCAGTCCAGAACCGCGATGCTGCTACGGTCGCAGGCTCGAATCCTGCCTCGGGCATGGATGTGTGTGCTGTCCTTAGATTAGTTAGGTTTAAGTAGTTCTAAGTCTAGGGGACTGATGACCTCAGATGTTAAGTCTCATAGTGCTTAAAGCCATTTGAACCATTTCATACCTCCTAACGTAGTACCGCACCTCCGTTTGACCGGCGTAATGCAGCAACTCGATATGGGCGTCTATAGCCGTCCATAATTGCGAAAGTGTTAACGGTGCAAGATTTTGTGCACGAACTAGTTTCTCGAATGTGTCCGATAAATGTTCGATGGGATCACGCCGGGCGATCTAGGTAACCAAATCATTCGCTCGAACTGTCCAGAAAGTTCTGATAACCAGTCGCGAACAAATGTGGACCGGTTACATGGCGCATCGGATCCATCGTTGAATGGCTGCAAATGGTCTACGAGTAGCCGAACATAACCATTCCCAGTCAGTGATCGGTTCAGGGGACCCAGTCCATCCCAGTAAATACAGCCCACACCATTATGGGGCCTGCATAGTGCCTTGTTGATAACCTGGGTCCGTGGATAGGTGGGCACATCGAAATCTATCATCAGTTCTCACCAATGGAAATCGGGACTCATCTCACGGGGCGAAGGTCTTCCAGTCATCTTGGGTCCAACGGATATAGTCACGAGCCCTGCAGAGCTACTGCAGGCGCTTTCGTGCTATTAGCAAAGGCAACCGCGGCGGTCGCCTCCTGCCAAATCTAACAAACGCTGCTGCTCTTTGTCGTTAAGTAAAGGTTACCGACACTGCGTTATCCGCATTGAGAGGTAATGCTTGAAACGTGGTATTCGTGGTACACTCTTGGCAGTGTGTATCGCGGAATATTGAATTATCTAACGATTTCGAAAACAGAATGTCCCATGCGTCTATCTCCAACTACCATTTCGCGTTTAAAGTCTGTTAATTCCCGTAGCGCGGCCATAATCACGTCGTAAACCTTTTCATATGAAATGATAATTAAATCAAAACCCTTAGCTGCCGACAGGTGTTGTTATACATCGATGGGGACAGCTGAAAATGTGTGCCCCGACCGGGACTCAAACCAGGGATCTCCTGCTTACATGGCAGACGCTCTATCCATCTGAGCCACCGAGGGCACAGAGGATAGTGCGACTGCAGGGACTTATCTCTTGCACGCTTCCCGTGAGAAGTCCCGGTCGGCGCACACATTTTCAGTTGTCTTCATTTATGTATATCAACAACACCTGTCGGCAGCTAAGGGTTTCGATTTAATTATCGTTTCATTCTAGAGAAGCTGCACAGCCACCAATGGTATCTGTTCGTTGGAGAACGGATACCATCTTCATATAGTTAAAGGCAACCCAGCCATTGACCTTCTTCTGTGCGAATGCGCACACTTTGACCGAACTCTTACGGGACGTAGCAGCTTAGTCTGGTGCGAGAAATGAGTGAATGGGCAAATATCTATTAGGAACGCTACGAATGTAGGTTGTGGACAGTTCAGAATGTGGGTCTCACTGGAACTGTGCAAGGGATAAGTCCCTGAAGCCGCTCTATCCTCTGTGCCCTTGGTAGCTCAGATGGGTTTCCGGCACGGTAGCTCAGCGTGTTCGGTCAGAGGGTTTAGTTACCCTCTGTAATAATAAAAAACTGAGTAAACGGATCAACGAACAACCTGAACGAGTGTCATCGGACGTCCGCCACGAACAAATTCAACGAACAAAATATAGAACAAGAATGGGATAAAAAAAAAGATGGGTAGAGCGTCTGCCATGTAAGCAGGAGATCACGGGTTTGAGTCCCGGTCGGGGCACATACTTTCAGCTGTCCCCATTGATGTTTATCAACACCTGACGGCAGCTTAGGGTTTCGATTTAACTATCATTTCATTCTAGAGACGCTGCACGGTCATCAATGGTATCTGTTCTTTCGGGATCAGACACCATCTTCATACTTTTCATATGACCTACAAATCACAGCTCTGCCAATGCATTGTCCTTTCATACCATGTGTAAGCGATACGACCGCCATCTGTACATGCGAATATCGCAATCCTATGGCTTTTACCACATTTTTTATTCAGTCACACTATCATCACAGTTTTCGACAAAAACATCTCGTTGACCATATAGAGTAAATTTTCCTTAATTATGTCAATGACATTCAACATACAAGCATTACTCCTGACAGCGCTGTTCTTGAAAGTCACAGAGGAAAAATCAATTATTTATTGAATCACCAGAAACTTGTTCAGCTTGATGCAACTGTCACAAACGAAATGACTTGCGGTTAATAAAGGCGTGTGTCAAAGTAAATTATTGGTCACGGCAAATGACTGAATCAGAGTACTGTACCCGCCAATCAACAGCAATGGCGGCGCGCCTTTGGTCTACATAAACAGCAGTGCTGACCTCTGGCCGACAGGTCGGACAGGTCATGCGTAGTAACGCGCCCGCCTGCCGCATTGCTCCAGGGACCAGGGTCAACACCGGCTATGGTCACGTGACGCTGCCGACACTGTCGCTCCACAACTGACACACTCACACCCTAAAGGCATTGATCAAACGTGATGCTGCTTTGTCTGTGGCCAATTATGAGTACGTTACACTGGCATCGGACAAGTTATGTGAAATAACTTGCTCCCCTTCTAGCAGTAATTTAGCGATCTACGATAAATTTATCGTAGATCGCTTGAGCGACGAAAAGTACCTAACGACTTGAAAAAAGCGCAGGTCTTTCTCGTTTTTAAGAAAGGCCGTAAGACAGATCCACACAATTATAGACCTATATCGTTGAGGTCAATCTGTTGTAGAATTATTGAACATGTTTTATACTCAAGAATTATGACTTTTTTTGGAAAATTAACATCTCCTCTGTAAAAATCAACATCGCAGAGATCCTGCGAAACTTAGCTCGCTCTGTTCCTCCATAAGAACCACAGCGAAATGGACAACGGCGCTCAGGTTGATGCCGTGTTCCTTGATTTCAGTAAGGCACTTGTCCCGCATTGCCGTTTAATAAAAAAATTACGAGCTTACGGAGTATCGGTGCAGACTTGCGATTGGATTCAAGACCTTCTTGCAGAAAGAACTCAACACGTCGCTCTTAACAATCGACAGGTGTAACGGTAATATCCGAAGTTCCACAGGGAAGTGTGATCGGACCATTGCTGTTTACAATATAAATAAATGATCTAGTAGAAAGAGCCAGATGCTCTTTAAGACTATTCGTAGATGATGTTGTTGTCTATACCAAAGTAGCAACGCCAGAAGATAGTAAGACTTTGCAGAACGACCTGCTGAGAATTGATGAATGGTGCAGGCTCTGGCAGTTGACCCTGAACGTAAGTAAATGTATCATATTGCGCACACATAGGAAAAGAAAGCCACTACTGTACAGCTACATGATTAATG
This sequence comes from Schistocerca serialis cubense, assembly GCF_023864345.2. NCBI lineage: Eukaryota > Metazoa > Arthropoda > Insecta > Orthoptera > Acrididae > Schistocerca > Schistocerca serialis. The sequence continues at coordinate 550,854,020 of NC_064643.1, forward strand.
ACAAACAGCTGGAGACAGCGTCTGCCGTAAAATATCTTGGCGTAACTATTCAGAGCTACCTTAAGTGGAATGACCAAATAAAACAGACAGTGTGAAAATCAGATACCAGACTCAGATTCATCGGAAGAATCTTAAGGAAATGTAACTCATCTACGAAGTGGCTGATAAGGCCCCTGCTCGACCGATTCTTGAGTATTGAACACCATCTGGAATCCCTACCAGGTAGGACTGATAGAGGAGATAGAGAAGATCCAATCGAAGAGCGGTGCATTTCGTCACGGGATCGTTAAGCTGGCGACAGATCGTAACGGAGATCCTAAACAAACTCCACTGGCAGACTTTTCAAGAGAGGCGTTGGGCATCACGGAGAGATTTATTATTGAAATTTCAGGAGGACTAGGACAACATATTACTTCCCCCCCCACATACGAGGGTTGGAACTTAAATAGTGGTAACTATTTATTCACAGCCGATACAAAAGAGTTACATGTTTGCACCTGTTACTGTCCTTCAGAGTAGTCATCGGCGTTGTGTAGAACCCGTTGCCAGCGATGTGGAAGGCGTAGTATACCGTTAGCAGAGCCTGTTTTGTTGACGGTGCGAATGGAGCAGTCTACTGCCTGTCGAATCTCTGGAACAGTTCTGAAGCGAATGCCACTAAGTGGTTCCTTCATCTTCGGAATCAAATCAAAGTCACATGGACTTAAGTCCGGGGAGTATGGTGGATGGTACAGTACTTCCTAGTCCCATCGACCGAACAGAGCAGCCGCAGCTTGCGCTGTATGCGCCCGCGCATTGTCGTGCAAAATGATGGGTGGGTTGCGTAGAAAGTGTCGTCGCTTCTTTCGCAGAGCTGGTCGCAGGTGATGGTGACTTTGATTTCATTCCGAAGATGAAGGAACCACTTCGTGGCATTCGCTTCAGAACTGTTCCAGAGATTCGACAGGCAGTAGACCGCTCCATTCGCAACATGAACAGAAGAGGCTCTATTTAAGTTGCAACCCTCGTATACCTCACGTATTGGCCACGAGGAGAAAATCAGAGAAGTTAGAGCCAATTCAGAGGCTTACCGACAATCATTCTTCCCACGCACTATTCGCAAGTGGAACTGGGTTGGAGGGATCAGATAGTGGTACCGAAAGTACCCTCCGCCACACACCATAGGTGACTTGCAGAGTATGATGTAGAAGTTAGTTAGTTAGCTAGTTAGCGACAGGCTCCATAGGTAATTTGAACGATTGGTTCATGGAAACGATGTGGAACCAGTCAGTTTACAGAATAGGTACATATGACTAGTGTTACCATTACTTAAGACATGTTTTAGTGCTACTCGCGCATCCACATTTAAAAACAGGTTGGTATTTTTCATGGTGCCAGATTTTAAATAGAAATTCATGAACGAAATAGAAGGAGCAGTTCAGGAGAAATTGCTTTAGGTTAGATTTAAAACGTGCTTTGCTTCCTATCGGTCATTTTCTGTTACTAGGAAAATGATCAAAAAATTTTTGGCTACATATTCAACTCCTGTCTGACATAGCCATTGGCAGCATTAATAAGTGGACATTGCAGTGCCTGTGTTTTTCTGAAATACGATGCATATCAAAAGGAACTTTGCGTCGGACTTCAGAATAACGCAGACACGGCAATATATTTATTCACCGATACTTTCAAGTAAAATGTCCCACCCGTATGGGAATATACATAATGGATGTACGAGTACAGGTTGCAGGCGTGTGGTTGACGACGTATGGAAGTTTGGGTCTGGTCACGAGTTGTGCAACGATAGCCATATTGTAAGTCGACCGCTCGCGATAAGTGGGAAATCAGGGTTCAAGTCCCGGTCTGACACAAATAATCATTATTGTCATTCCATTCCACAGCTGATGGTTTCCCCTACTCGCAATTGCGAATACATTTAGTGTATAGCATTAATTATGGTTAATAAAGGTCATTTGCTCCTCCAGTGTTGTAGACATGCACATCTTAGTTCTTCTCAAATTGTAATGAATTATTTATGATGAATTTACTAGTGAATATATGTTTTTCGAGGGTGCGACTACAATACCTAACTCTTTGAAAAGTCACCATATGACCGTTGAGGGTGAAAATCACATATCATTCTTACTGATCGATTTTGTGGCATCAATAGTTTCTTTCTGTGTGGTGTCTAACCGCGAAAATTATTCCATAAGACATTGCTGAGCGAGAATATGGAAAATATGACAGGAGATTGATTCGTTTGCTTCCAGGACTACCAATTACATGAAGAGCAAAAGTAGCTGAACTTCACTAATTGAAAAGCTCAGTAATTTGCTTCTTCAAAATAGCAGACAGGACGTCTTTATAAAGGTCAAGGGCACATACACAAAATTTTCCAGTCTTGGTCGTGCTTTATACATTGTATTGATGTTTTAAAGTATTTTATCCAATGAAGACAGCCGAAATGCACAATCGAAATTAGATGTAAAAAAGTGTGACCAAGACAGAGAAATTTTGTGTTTGTTAATATGCTTCTTTCTGTTCAAGTTTTCATCAGTATTAACACACAAAAATTTGGAGCATTCTGCCCTATTTAATGTCTGCTGCTCACGTGTTACATCACTTTTTAGTATGACTCTAGTTGTTATACAGAACTAAATGAAGTGTGCTTTTTCAAAATTTAGAGAGTCCATTTTTAGAGAACCACTTAATAATTCTTTGGAAAATGTCATTCATCAACTCTTGTGTTGCTTTCTGTCTAATGGGGTTTATTAAAACACTATTATCGTTTGCAAAAAGTACCAATTTTGCTTGTTGAATGTGAAATGGGAGGTCGGTGACAAGGAGTAGGAGTGGACCCAAAATTGAACCCTATGTGACTCCGCTTATGATTTCTCCCCACGATGCAGCACAACTTTTAGCATTTCTTTGTTAAGTGTGTTTCCAACCAGTTGTCTGTAAAGCCATCAATTCCATAAAACTCCATGTTTTCTAAAAGTGTAACAAGATATACACAATCAAATGCCTTGGAAACAACAGAAAAAATTCCAACTGGCTAAATTTCATTATTTAAGGATTGTAATATCTGATCAGTGATTGTAGAAACAGCATTCTCAGTCATGCACCCTCCCAGAATTCAAACTGTGATATGCCATGTAAATTATTTTCACTTAAATGTGAGAATACTCTTGAGTACATCACTTTTTCTAACATTTTGGAAAAGCTGTCAGTAACGAAAGTGGTTTAACAATTACATGCTACAATTTGTTTGGAAAAATTTTCTGTGCAACTGATGCACTGCATGTATCACTAAGCACATTACTTATTAAATTAGAACAACTTTTCAGATTCTGTTTGACATTCCATCAAGACCATATGAGCTTTTGGTTTTTAGTATTTTTATAATCCTATTAATTTCAATGAAGGATGTTGGTGCTACTTCCAGTTGCTTATAGTTTTGAGGAATGAAATTTTTAATGTACTCTCTTGCTTTTTCAACTGAAGCAGATAATCCTACTTTTGCTACTACATTTAGAAAACGATTATTTGCAAATGATGTTCTCATTTCAGCTTAGCCTGAAAACAACGTTGAAACTTACTACAGCAGTTAGAAGGGCTAGGTTCCGCATTTAAAAATGTAATCACACATGGGGATACTACCGAACAACTGTTTGGACACTGCACAGACTATCAAATAAAATTATCTATATTAACAACCTCAGTATTGAAAATTAATTGAGAATACTTAAAGAGAACAAGAAACGAGATTTTATTTGCGGTAAAGTCTTATGGGACCAAACAGCTGTGGTCATCAGCCCCCAATCTTACGCGCTACTTAATCTAACTTAAACTAACTTACTCTAAGGACTACATACACACCCATGCCCGAGGGAGGACTCGAACCTCCGACGGAGGGAGTTGCCCGGACCGTGACAAAACGCCCTGAGACCGCGCGGCTTCCTCTCGCGGCAGGGAAATAGACCGTCATGAAATTTCACCTACATTTTGGCACTGAATACTCTGCTGGATTAGTTCCTTTCCTGTCTCATGTATATCGACAAAATATTGCACGGGCTATAGCGCTGTGTTTAGTAAGTTGGAGAGGTCACTGCAAGGGAACACCAGGTACCGCTGACTCATGGATACGCAAGCGTCCGAACTGGTGTCCAGTTGAAAGACTTGTACCAAGCCGTTCAGACACACGACATTATTATTGTTAATCTTCATATATAAAAGGCAATGTCCTGACTGACTCATCATTGCCCAGCGCAGACAAGTAACGATAGAAACTTGGAATTTGGAGAAGGTGTGGATTCTATACTGTAGGAATTGTTTAAGAAGGGATTTTTTGAAATTCCAACCCTAAGAGGGTGAAACAGGGGATGAAGGTTTGTTTTTAGAAAATGTCTTTATTAAGGCAGTTTTGAAGGTAGACTAAGGAAAATTGGTATTTGGTTTCTTGGTCAGAAATAGAGAAATACGCCTTTCAGCGTTTAAACCTATGGTGGTGAAATAGTGAATGAAAGCTTTCTTAAAAATTTTTATCATTATTAAAGAAGTACTAAAGTGTTTTTAAAGTCAGGTCTATGAACATCGGTATTTGACTTCTCGGTTACAAACAAAAATTCTTGCTCCTGTGTTTTTGGAAATTTAACTCCTATGGGGGCGAAACAAGAGATGAACCTTTTTATGGAAATATTTCATTGCGCAAGCATTTTTGAAGCTAAATCTATGAAAATTTTTATTTGGCTTCTCTGTTAGAAAAGAAACACACGCGCGTCACTGTTTTTGGAAATCCAGTCCCTAAGGGGATGAAAAAGGGTCAGACCGATTCACTGACTCATCATCGCCAAGCCCAAACAGCTAAGCATACAAACTTGATGTTTGAACAGTGTGTGGATCTTATACTGTAGGCATTGTTTAGAAAGTTATTGTCCGAAATTCCACTCCTAAGGGAGTCAAATACAGAATGAAAGGCTTTTTTAAAGTATGTCGCTACTAAGGGAATTTTGAAGCTAGAACTACGAAAACTGGTATTTGGTTTCTGTCAGAAAATAAAAATTAAGTGTTTCGGTATTTTTGGAAATTCACTAAGGGGGCAAAATAGTGGGTGAAAAGTTTTTGAAAATAATTAATTACTAAAGAACTACTAAAGGATTTTTAACACTACATTTGTGACAATGTGTATTTGACTTCTTGCTAGAAATAAGAAAACACTCATTTCAGTGTGTCAAGAAATGTAACCTCTACAGGAGTGCAATAGGGGACGAAAATTTAAAAAAAAATGTTTATTTACGTTAAAGAAATTTTAAAGCTCAACTCTTGAAAATTGGTTTTCACTTCTCGGTTACATATAAAGAAATATTTGTTACCGGATGAAAGTTGCTATCGAAATACCTCCACAAGAACGCAAGAGGCATAATTAACAAAAACTCTGGACTCCAGATACCGGAATCGCTTTTTGGTTAGAAGTACATTGAGAAAAGACCTTGCTTATACGGGCATAATTAGCGTGAAAAGCTTAGACGGTGTTGCAGTTTGAGAGCAACGTAAAACCTGGATTAGGTAAAAAAAAAAAAATCTCTGCAGGCCCTAGAATGTACGAGAATGAAGCAGCGTGTTACATTCCAGGCTTATGGTTACCACCCCTGCGTTATGTATTACTAGATCAATACTCTTGTATCTCCAGCTTTAATTAAATTCAATTACTTTTCGAAAGCAGGAAAAAGGTTTTTTGAAGAATAATAGCAATACCAAACAATAGTAGTTACAATACCCTTTGTACCATAAACGTTCAAAAACAGATTCAGGAAATTAATATATGGAAAATGTTTAGATAAAGCAATAATATATTTCGTTCTCATCATCTGTAAATGGTAGGAACTAAATCTCGAGCCTAATTAACAAAATATAGATAATTGATCGTTTGGCATCGTTAGAATGCTTATTTCTGCAATTTCAATATTTATGTAATTTTTGTGTGTTTAGAAAATGTCTTAAATTTGTTCTAGCAAAATAGGGAATATTACAGAGTGTTTGATAAATTATGTTTTCCATTATTATAACCAATAGTAAATTGTAGGAAGAGTATGAATACTCGGCCTCGAGTATTGTTAGGCAGATGAATGTTGGACCCTGTAGAGGACAGATGTGTGCGTACAGTTGAGATAAGTTCTTGGTGAGTGACTCAGGTTTGGATTTACAATAGAGCAACTCGTGTGTTGGACATTGTCTAAAACAGCGTATTAGAATAGTACAGTGACGGATTTTTTCGGAGTGTTAAACAGTTTGATTTAATATCGCAAAAGGCAGAATGATATGTGACTTTATATTCGTACTTTGTTGAGTATTAGTGTTGAACAATGCAATGGACCTCACACACGCATTTCTATCAAATTATTGCAACTGGACTATTTAATATCGCCAGTGTTGGATGTGCTACCATCGGTTAGCTGTAGTAGTAACAACGAGGCTTATTACACCGAAGATTGATCATGAACTCATAAGATACAGGTTTTGAAATGAATAAATCTACGAACTTACTTTACTTCAGTTGTGGCCTACATCACTGTAGTGAAATCCATTATGGTACCCTCTATTTATTGAACAAGCATATTTTAGCTCATGTATGCAGTCGTCGAGGGACACGGAAAGCAAGATTTTCACAGGTATTTAAACCATTTTTTTACTACTCACTAAACGGTGGGACGTTGCAACCGGGCGCTAGGCTAGTTTTATTATTATTCGTCCCGCGTTACGGAGCAAGCGCAAATCACATCTGTTTACAAGAAGGCTAAAATATCTTATGGATAGGATTACATACTAACATCACTGACGCCCGTCTGTTGCAGGATCCTAGAGAAAGTTCATAACTCACACATTATGAGCTCTTGGAAGAAAACACGCTTTTCTAAATGAAGCAGCGTGGTTCAGGAAAACCCAGTACTATGAAACACTGCACAACATCGTCCACTATTAACGACAGATAAGTCCGTAATGAGTATCTGTGCAAATATGTGATTGTCTCGAGGAATATTTGACTAATAGAATCCAGTAGGCTATACTGGACGGCCAATTTCCCACAGACACGAAAGCAACATCTGATATGCCCCAGTGAATCATAATATGCCGTACAAAGTTCTCATCACGCACAAACAATTTCGGATAGCAACATAAGCACTATAAGAGTGTCGCTGACGATGCTGTTCTCTGCAAGACAGTATCGCTACTGGATGGTCGTAATGAAATTTCAGAAAATTTGACAATATTTCCACTTGCTGTAAGCTTGCTGGAAGCCCTCAATAAATGTGGATAAATGCAACACAATGACTCTGACAAAGAGAAGAGCTCTACAGTATTTGATTACAAGATTCGTGGTGAATATCTTGAGCACACCACATCGCACAAGTCATCTTCATTCCACGTTGTTCCATCTGATACAAGGGTAGGCAGATGGGGCTTCTCCCTCAACTACGGTCTTTAAACTTCTCTGCCTCTTCGATGGAGTCCCAGGCGTTGGTGGTGGCATAACAAGCAACCATTACCCCAGCTCAAGGGAAACAGGGCCACCTACCCTACTCTTCCACTTGAGTAATTCCTGTCTTGCGCGTCCACGTCGCGGGGATGGTGGTTCTACATTCCAGTATGACGGAGTGATAGAAAGGCTGAGCAAAAGCAGTGACCAGTCTCGTGGGGTATCTCAAGAAACCCATGCCCAGCGGTGGAGAAGCGTGCTTCAGTACAGCAAAGCTGTCAGAAAAGGCGACGCTCCTTCTGCGGATGAAGCCAGAGGGGAACGACAGCCTTGTAGTGGAATGGAAACTCCAGAGGATAAGAGAGGTAACCAGAGGGAGGAATCTTCGGAAGTGATAGGCCCAACGATCCAGTTTCTGAACAAATCAAATCACTTTCGAACCTAAACGAGGCCTGTGATGGAATCGTTAAGTATTTAGATGCAATACTTAGAAGCGACTTGAGTTGATATGACCACGTAAATGCAGAACTAGGGAATGTGAAAGACTTTCGCGATATGTCACCGGGAAAAGGCAATCTGAAGTTGTCTGCTGATGATGTTGTGGTGTATAGTAAAGTGTTGAAGTTGAGTGACTGTAGGAAGATACAAGACGACTCAGACAAAATTTCTAGTTGATGTGATGAATGGCAGCTGGTTCTAAATGTGGAAAAATGTAAGTTAATGCGGATGAGTAGGAAGAATAAACCTGTAATGTTCGGATACCGTATTACTAGTGTTCTGCTTGACACAGTCAAATCATATAAATGTCTGGACGTAAAGTTGCCAAGCGATATGAAATGGAACTGTGGTAGGGAAGGCGAACTGTCGACTTCGGTTTATTGGGAGAATTTTAGGAAAGTGTAGTTCACCTGTAAAGCGGACCGCATATAGGACGCTAGTGCAACCGATTCTTCAGTACTGAAGGAAGATATCGAAACAGTTCGGAAGCGGGCTGCTAGTTTTGTTACCGGTAGGTCTGAAGAACGCGTAAGTATTACGAAGATGCTTCGGGAGCTAAAATGGGAATCCCTCGAGGGAAGGTGGCGTTCTCTTCGAGAAACACTGTTGGGAAAATTTAGAAAACCGACATTTGAAGCTGACTACCACACGATTCTACTGCTGCCAACATAAACTGCGCGTAAGGACCACGAAGGTAAGCTACGAGAAATTAGGGCTCACACGGGGGCATATAGAAGGTCGTTTTTCCCTCGCTCGATTTGCGAGTGGAACAGGAAAGGAAATGACTAGTAGAGGCATAGGATACCCTCCGCCATGCATCGTATGGTGGGTTGCGGAATATCTGTGTTGATGCAGATTTAGGAGTAGATTTAGAAGAGGCAATGGACCAACACCTACTCGATTACTCTGAATTTCATACGTAAGTGCTTCGCAGAGGGTTCATAGAACCACTTTCAGACTTTTTATCGATCGTTCTACTCTATTACTGCACATGGAAAGAGTGAACACCTAAATATTGCCGGACGGTGTGGCCGAACGGTTCTTCGCGCTAAAGTCTGGAACCGCGCGACCACTACGGTCGCAGGTTCGAATCCTGATTCGGGCATAGATGTGTGTGATGTCCTTAGGTTAGTTAGGTTTAAGTAGTTTTAAGTTCTAGGGGACTGATGACAAGAAGTTAATTCCCATAGTGCTCAGAACCAACCTAAATATTTCCGTGAAAGCTCCCACGTCTGTTATTTTAATAGGCTGATAATTTCTCTTTATGTCGGCAGGGATCAGCAACATATTCTTGGTATTCAGAGGAGATGGCTGGTAACTAGAATTTCGTGAAAAGCTCTCTCCGCAATGAAAAATACTTTTGTTTTAGTAATTGCCACTTCACCTCGTGTATCATATTCGTGACACTCGCTCTTCTACTTCGCGATAGTGTAAAATGAGCTGCCATCGTTTAAACGTTATCGATTTCCTTCGTCAATCCTGTCCGGAAAAAATCTCATGGAGCACAGTTCAGTTCTAGAAGGGGATGGACAAGGGTAGTGTTGGTAATCTCTTTAGCAGGTTTGTTGAATCTTCTAAGTATTTTGCCAACAAAACGCACTCTTTCAGTCTCCTTCCCAAGACATTTTCTACACGATGGTTCCACTTTAAGTTTTTCGTTATCATAATCTCCTGATATTTTTTGTTCAATCGACAACGTCTGAATTTCTGTGATTTATTGTCCAACCGAAAATTAAAGGATTTTTTTCTGAAAATGGTTCAAATGGTTCTGAGCACTAGAACTTAGAACTACTTAAACCTAACTAACCTAAGGACATCACACACATTCACGCCCAAGACAGGATTCGAACCTGTGACCGTATCAGTCGCGCGGTTCCGGACTGAAGCGCCTAGAACCGCTCGGCCACCGCGGCCGGCGAAATTTTTTCTGACACTATTATGAATGACCCCTCGCTTTGTACTGTTTAGGGTCAGTTTCCACTTTTTGTACGTGTAAATACCTTGTCTAAATCACTTTGGAATTCGTTTTGATAATATGGTGACTTTGGCAGACGTTAAGAGATAGCTACACCTTCTACGTTACCTAAAAAAGTGGATTAGAATGTGTCAGAACCTGTTTATATAGATTCAGAACAGCACAGAGTTATAACACTTCCTTGTAGAGTCCCCGTTATCACTCAGATTTCACTAGATAGCTTTCTGTCTGCTACTACGAACTACGACTTTTCTGACAGGAAACCGCAACTCTAGTCGCACAATTGAGACGATACTCAACAGTCACCCGATTTGATTAGAAACCGCTTGTGAGGATTAGTGTCAAAAGCTTTCTGTAAATCTAGTAACAGGGACTCAGCTTTATATCACCAATCGATAGCACCCATTACTTCGTGTGAATAAAGAGACAGTTATGTTTCACGAGAACGATGTTTTCTGAATCGATGCTGATTTTTTTTTTTTTGTTAATAGATAGTTTTCTTCCAGTGTTCGTCACGCTAAGGAAATATGAGTGCAGGCCTGTGGACACAGCTTGATACACCAACTAATTGGGCGACCTCAGTCACTGTTCAGCCACTAGTGCGACCAGACATGCTGACTCCTTTTAGAAATTCTGTCGTGTGTGCATGTTGATCCTCCTTACTGCACTGACCGATACAACAGAATAACGTACATGGCATTTCATTGACTCGACCTACTTTAGTGGTGGAGAAATAGAAACTTTAAGGGGAGACGGAAGGCAATTTTTATCCCTATTCTGCCAATGCTATTTTACCATTTCAATAGGTACACTTTTCAAAAGAACTATAAGTGATAAAACAATGAAATTTTTACTGCATATATATGACTAGTAGAGGCATAGGATACCCTCCGCCATGCATATGCATCGTATATATATATATATATATATATATATATAATATATATATATATATATATATATATATATATATATATATATATATATATATATATGCCTCAATTTACAAGTAAAATGAACATAATACCTGTTATGGTTTTGAAGAAAAAAATCTGTTCTTTCGCTGGTAAAATTTAACTTTTTTTGTACATTAATTACTACAAAACAGCTTCTCAATTTACTTGTAATAACTTAGTACAAGTTGACCAAATTTCATGTTTCTAACCCCATTAATTTATCAAATAACTTTACCTGAAAGTAAAAAAATGTAGTTTTGAGAAAAATCCATTTAAAGTTTAATACTGCAATTCTAGTATAGCTGTTGGTGAGAATTACTTGCCACTAATATTTTCCTGCACCATATTGATCATCATCTGAACATACTGAGCTTCTTTTCTTCTCTTGGTCCCTCTTCTTTTCTGTCTGGGTTCTTGTGTGCATTTTAAATTAGCAATATCTGCTTTGCGGATTATCTCTTTATCTGTTTGCACCAAGGATTTTTCAGTATTTCCACTAGATTTTATGCCCAATAATTCCAAAACATCCAGTTTTCTAATTACACGATCATTGAAGCATAAAATAGCATCATAAACACCAAATTTGAGGGTTGTAAGCTGAACAAATACAATTTTCGGTAACCGGTTCCAAATGACAGAATTCACACATTCATTTAAGTTTTGGGTTTTCCCATGAAAACATTTCTTCAACAAGGTATCTTTACAAACGTCTCTAAATATGGTTTATTTTCATTTATTACTGATGCAGATAAAGAATGTTTGTGGTAATATCTGGCAATTCTCCTGTATTTGCACCAAGTGTCAGGATCATTCAGGCAAAGACCGTGCACTGCATTTTCATTTGTGGAAGGCTTATGGAAAAAGATAGCCCACACAGCTATTTTCATGTTTTCTAAATTCCCTACATTTCTTCTTATGGCCAAGCCATAATAATTCTGGAATCTATCTACTTCAACATTTGTGAGGCGACCTTTACCACCTATCCTGTTACCATCTTCCAATACTATTTTTTACTTTTCTTTCAATAATCTTCTCAACCTGGACCCCATTCTCTTCTGGACATGCACAGTGCACTCTAATTTAGAAATTGTGACACCAGGACCATAGGGTTGTTCTGCACATACCCGGCCTTGCTGTCACCGTCCCCAGATTGCACAGAGCGTGAGGAAAATCATCATATCTCACGAAAGAATTGTCGTATTTATATAAAACAAAAACTGTTTCAAGCAGGAAAGACCAGGCATTCCAAATATACTAAAATCTAAACATCGAATTTTTGAAGCCCACTTGCTTTCCGTCTCCCCTTAAATCATTTTGAACTCCAGTCATTCCAAGCCCAAAATAATGAGTGTGTCGTCAAGGCAATTAAGGGAAACTAATGCCATAATTTGTACGTCTCAATGAACTAAAAACGTTTCACTTACGTACACTGTAATAAAGCATGGTCATTACTCTTGCAATTCTGTAAATAAAACTTAAATTAAAAATTTAAAAAGTCCCAAACACAAAAAGACGTATAAAAAGTATAAAAATTATATGTATTGCCCGTTCAAGTGTAATGTAAGTGGTAATATTCTGATCAAAGCGTCTTCACTTCGGGGGACCTCTAAGCAAATAAAAAAAATGAGAAGTTAATAGCAGCTATCCTTTGTGGAACAGCAGACTGTCATTACAGTTGGGTATAAGCCGCTTCTGTTTGGTGTCAACTCTTCCAGTCCTGTACGTCCCGTATCCGCACCTCAAAATAGCTACAATAGTTATAATTACTTATTACATAAAATATGAAAACCGATCCGCCTCTAATCAATCTAACATTGTTAAAGAATAGAGTTAGCTCTTTATTTTATATCATATTTTTAAATGACTACGTACGAACTTAGTTTCACTCATTAATCTGTCTTACGATGCCTATGTCCTGCAGTAGTCTGATGATAGCGTATTGATTCACGCTTCATTTGACCACGATCGCGAGTCGCACGATAAGCGATATGCGGCGCACGGGGCGTGACGTAAATGCGGCGACCCAAACGGGCAGTCGCGTGAGGGCAGGCGTCGTTGACGGTTGTGTCTTGTTTGGGTTAAGCATTCAGAACAACGTACTGTGTCTCCTCTTTCGATTCTAGGGACAGTACTGGTAAGTTATATACAGAATTTCAGGATTTGTTTTCTGGGAGTTTAGATTTAAATGGCTCTGAGCACTATGGGACTTAACATCTGAGGTCATCAGTCCCCTAGAACTTAGAACTACTTAAACCTAACTAACCTAAGAACATCACACACATCCATGCCCGAGGCAGGATTCGAACCTGCGGCCGTAGCGGTCGCGCGGTGAGGGTTTAGGCAAAGTCACTAATTTTGTTACCGATGTCACAGCGCAGGACAATCCACAATCACGTTTTGTTAGGGATCGTCCTGTCCCTCATCCTCTTCGAGAACAGGTGGCTCAGGAACCCACTGCTTTGAAAGACCTCGAGGTCCTAGCACCAACCACTGCCAGTCAGTGGACGTCGTCTCTTGTTAATGTAAGCGAACCGTCCGGCTCACTCCAGTTGTGCACCGATTTTAAGAAAACAGTGAATCGTCAAACAGTCCATGACAGTTATCCCTTGCCGCGCCCGGAAGAATTGATGGATAAACTGAATGCCAGTCGTTACTTTTCCAAAACTGATTTGCTCGACGCGTACTTGCAAATCCTTCTGGACGAGCAGTCATTAATACTCATCTGGGTCTCTTCCAGTTTTCGAGAGTGCCGTTTTTCAGTACTTCCGCACCCGCCATATTTTAGCGCTTTCTGGAGCAGCTGACCGCCAAACTTCTTTTTGCTCGAATTATTTACATGATATGTCGTCTCAGGTGGCACTCCTGAAGAACACATTAGCAATCTTTAAGTGTTGTCTGCAGCTGGTCTCAAATGTAGCAAAGACAAAAGAGTGCTTTTCTCAGACTGAACTTCAGTATTTAGGACACGCCATTAATAGCTAAGGCGTTCACCCATTGCTACCACATTTGCTTGACGTCCGTGACCTTCCACCCTCATGCAATGTGCAGAAACAGCAGTCTGCGTTAGTGAAGCTCATGTATTACGTCCGATTTATTCCTAACGCCGCTTAAAACGCCGCTCCCATGCTTCACTTGTGCAGGAAGAACGTTCCTTCTGTTTTTTGGTGGCAAGAGTGTCAGTCTGCTTTCCAAAAGGTGAAAGATGCTTTATTTAGTGATCGGTGCTTTATTCATTTTGAACCAGCCAATGCCGGCCGGAGTGGCCGTGCGGTTCTAGGCGCTACAGTCTGGAGCCGAGCGACCGCTCCGGTTGCAGGTTCGAATCCTGCCTCGGGCATGGATGTGTGTGATGTCCTTAGGTTAGTTAGGTTTAATTAGTTCTAAGTTCTAGGGGACTTATGACCTCAGCAGTTGAGTCCCATAGTGCTCAGAGCCATTTGAACCAGCCAAACATGTGGTCTTGGTTGTGGATGCTTCCGCTTACGGCATTGGTGCAAAAAAAATGTGTGTGAAATCTTATGGGACTTAACTGCTAAGGTCATCAGTCCCTAAGCTTACACACTACTTAACCTAAATAATCCTAAGGACAAACACACACACCCATGCCCGAAGGAGGACTCGAACCTCCGTCGGGACCAGCCGCGCAGTCCATGACTGCTGCGCCGTAGACCGGCATCGGTGCAGCTTTGTCACATAAATTTGGTTCTGTTGACAGGTCGGTTGCCTTTGCTTGGAAATTGGTGATCAAAGCTAAGTGTAATTATTCGCAAACTGAAAAGGAGGCTTTCGCCATTGTCTATGGTGTCATTAAGTTTCACCAGTATCTTCTTGACTGAAAACTGTACTTGGTGACTGACCATAAACTACTACAATCTTATTTCAGCCCTTCTCAGTCAGTCCCAACTCGCACAGCGCAGAAGCTGCAACGTGGGCTGTTCTTTTGTCAGATTAGCAATATGAGATTGTGTATTGGCCCACTTCTAAGCACGTCAACGCATATGCTCTTTCTCGCCTCACTGTTAGCGCAGATTCAACATTCGACGAGTCCTCTGATTCCTGTTGCTAGATATATGCACAAGACACAGATGCATAGCTTTCCGCTTAATCACCGAAAAATTGCTAAGACCTCAGCAGCGGATCCTGATTTGCAGATTCTGTAGCACTGCATCAGCACTGACTGACCACGTTCAGCCCGACAGATTTGCATCACTGTGGACAATCCCTCGCAATTCACCAATGTGTCATTTTGCTTCGCACCGATAACGACCTGTCACGTGTTGTGGTTCCACAGGCTCTCCAGCCTTTCCAGCTTTCTTCACTACACCAAGATCACTGGGGAGTCATTCGCTACAGGCAACTGGCCCGACGTCATTGCACTTGGCTTGATGTTGATGCACAAATTGAACAACTGACTTCTCAGTGCCAAGCTTGTGTTGAGCATAGGTCAGCCCCACCTCAGAAGTTCTTTTAATGGCCAAGCCTCAAGCACCTTGACAACGTTTGCACTTCACGGGTCTTTATTGGAATACACGCTGGCTCATCGTCGTTGACTCTTTCAAAACTTTACTTTCATATCCTATGCACTCTGCTACGGCTTGTTCCAGAATCTAGGCCTTGAGATCGATCTTGCCTCAAGGAATTGCCTGCAGTGATTGTGATCTCAATTTGTTGCTGCCGAGTTTTAACAGTTTTGCACCGCCTCTGGCATCCCACACATCACGAGTGCACTGTTCCACTAGCAATCCATCAGCGAAGCCGAACGCTTTGTACTAGCATTCAAGCAATAGAAAGAAAAATACCTCCCACACATAGTATCGAGAACTATTGCTGTTATTGTCATCCTGGTGAAACTAACTCTTTAACTATTTTTTTTTAAATACTGACCTACTACCGACAACATACAAGCCCAACACAATCTGACTGCTGTACACCGACAACATGACTTCCAATAATTAACACAAAAGAATGGCCCTCAATTGCAAGAAATCCTAACAATAATACAAATCCAAAAAATATAAACCCCATTATTTTTTCCTAAGTTACTTGCCTCACTGAAAATTTTCATAACACGAACTACTGCAGTTACAGCAAATAGCAACAATGGCCAGCTAAATAAAAATATTCTTACTACTACAGGCTCTAACTACTAGGAGGAATACGGTTAGCAAAAAGAAAGATTTTGTTGAAGAGCAAACAACGTATTTAGAAAATTTTACCTTAGCCGAATGTTTCAAATGCCTCTGAGCACTATGGACTTAACATCTGAGACCATCAGCCCCAAGAACTTAGAACTGCTTAAACCTAACTAACCTAAGGACATCACACACATCCATGCCCGAAGCAGGATTCGAACCTGCGACCGTAGCAGTCGCGCGGTTCCGAACTGAAGCGCCTAGAACCGCTTGGCCACAGCGGCCGGCAACCTTAGTCGTTTAGTTCCAAAAATTCCATAGCTGTCAATAATTCCAAGCCCAAACATTATCAACAACATCCATCCTCATACATTTCCTTGCATGTTTTCTTACAAACACATCATTTCATCTCAGTTTACAAAGTATGTCCCACCAACACAGAGTCTCCACTAAGAATATCATGTGCATCCACTTCCCTATCCACTCGCTAACTGCAAGTCCGTCCAACCACAGAATCTCTTGCCGAGGCCGCAAAGCGCTGTCAGCGATATTAACACAGTTTATAGCGCTGCTAACAGGCTACTTACACTACCACCCCCAGCCACGCGGTTGCCCATCACTGGTGAAATTGTTACACTATTGGCCATTAAAATTACTATACCACGAAGAAGATGTGCTACAGACGCGAAATTTAACCGACAGGAAGAAGATGCTGTGATATGCAAACGGTCAGCTTTTCAGTGCATTCACACAAGGTTGGCGCCGGTGGTGACACCTACAACATGCTGACATGAGGAAAGTTTCCAACAGATTCCTCATAGACAAACAGCAGCTGACCGGCGTTACCTGGTGAAACGTTGTTGTTATGCCTCGTGTAAGGAGGAGAAATGCGTACCATCACGTTTCCGACTTTGACAAAGGTCGGATTGTAGCCTATCGCGATTGCGGTTTATCGTATCGCGACATTGCTGCTCGCGTTGGCCGAGATCCAATGACTGTTAGCAGAATATGGAATCGGTGGGTTCAGGAGGGTAATACGGAACGCCGTGCTGGATGCCAACGGCCTCGTATCACTAGCAGTCGAGATGACAGGCATCTTATCCGCATGGCTGTAACGGATCGTGCAGCCACGTCTCGATCCCTGAGTCAACAGATGGGGACGTTTGCAAGACAACAACCATCTGCACGAACACTTCGACGACGTTTGCAGCAGCATGGACTATCAGCTCGGAGACCATGGCTGCGGTTACCCTTGACGCTGCATCACAGACAGGAGCGTCCGCGATGGTGTACTCAACGACGAACCTGGTGCACGAATGGCGAAACGTCATTTTTTCGGACGAATCCAGGTTCTGTTTACAGCATCACGATTGTCGCATCCGTGTTTGGCGACATCGCGGTGAACGCACATTGGAAGCGTGTATTCGTCATCGCCATACTGGCATATCACCCGGCGTGATGGTACGGGGTGCCATTGGTTACACGCCCCGGTCACCCCTTGTTTGCATTGACGGCACTTTGAACAGTGGACGTTACATTTCACATGTGCTACGACCCGTGGTTCTATCCTTCATTCAATCCCTGCGAAACCTTACATGCCAGCAGGATAATGCACGACCGCATGTTGCAGGTTGTACGGGCCTTTCTGGATACAGAAAATGTTCGACTGCTGCCCTAGCCAGCACATTCTCCAGATCTCTCACCAATTGAAAACGTCTGGTCAATGGTGGCCGAGCAACTGGCTCGTCACAATACGCCAGTCACTCAGTCACTACTCTTGATGAACTGTGGTATCGTGTTGAAACTGCATGGGCAGCTGTACCTGTACACGCTATCAAAACTCTGACTCAATGCCCAGGCGTATCAAGGCCGTTATTACGGCCAGAGGTGGTTGTTCTGGGTACTGATTTCTCAGGATCTATGCGCCAAAATTGCGTGAAAATGTAATCACATGTCAGTTCTAGTATAATATATTTGTCCAATGAATACCCGTTTATCATCTGCATTTCTTCTTGGTGTATCAGTTTTAATGGCCAGTAGTGTATATGGACGGCGGCACTGCACCTTGCTTCAGCTGCTGAACCCACCACGGCGGGCAGTACCCACTCCACCCAGACAGACAAAGTATCAAACTAACGATTTGGTCTTTCACAGATTACATGGCAGACCGTGGTGGGGGGGGGGGGGGGGGGGGGAGGGGGCGGGAGCGAGGCACAATTGCACGACATACTGGATGTTCTTTGTTTCTCCTGCAGAGACCGAGATGCCACTAGAATCAAATTCGTCTTTGTCAACTGCGTGTAGGCCTCGTGCTTTCAGATTCTGCGCCTACCTGGATGCAGCAGCCCTCGCTGTATCTGACTCCTGCGAGCCCTGCGCCGTCGACGCCGGTCCCGGAGTTGGTGGTAGTCGATAGCTTTTCACGCTCTTTTCCCTCTCGACAGCCATTATCGTCTGGGGATAAGCCCCTTTTCCTGACTGTCCCACATGCTGGTTCGGGCCCCTCTGCAGTCTTTGAGACGCGTTCATCTTCGTTCGCTGCTCCACCTCTGGATGTGAGTGCATGGCCACTGCCAGGTTTGTCAGCTGGTGTTCCCAGGCGGTCCCAGGGCGTGTGTCGGGCACAGGCGGGAACTCAGCACCAGTCTCAGTTTCGGCTCCCATCTCCTCATTGCCACCTGCATCCAGCCCTCATCTCCATTGTCAATCGCTCATCTACACCACTAAACAATGGTGAGGAAATTTGGGGTTTGGGATGTGGTACCACATATCAGTACCACCCTATGGGCATCACAGAAACGGAATTGCAAGTTTCTGTGAGACTCTACATCTACATCTACATCTACATTTATACTCCGCAAGCCACCCAACGGTGTGTGGCGGAGGGCACTTTATGTGCCACTGTCATTACCTCCCTTCCCTGTTCCAGTCGCGTATGGTTCGCGGGAAGAACAACTGTCTGAAAGCCTCCGTGCGCGCTCTAATCTCTCTAATTTTACATTCGTGATCTCCTCGGGAGGTATAAGTAGGGGGAAGCAATATATTCGATACCTCATGCAGAAACGCACCTTCTCGAAACCTGGCGAGCAAGCTACACCGCGATGCAGAGCGCCTCTCTTGCAGAGTCTGCCACTTGAGTTTATTAAACATCTCCGTAACGCTATCACGGTTACCAAATAACCCTGTGACGAAACGCGCCGCTCTTCTTTGGATCTTCTCTATCTCCTCCGTCAGACCGATCTGGTACGGATCCCACACTGATGAGCAATACTCAAGTATAGGTCGAACGAGTGTTTTGTAAGCCACCTCCTTTGTTGATGGACTACATTTTCTAAGCACTCTCCCAATGAATCTCAACCTGGTACCCGCCTTACCAACAATTAATTTTATATGATCATTCCACTTCAAATCGTTCCGCACGCATACTCCCAGATATTTTACAGAAGTAACTGCTACCAGTGTTTGTTCCGCTATCATATAATCATACAATAAAGGATCCTTCTTTCTATGTATTCGCAATACATTACATTTGTGTAATGATAGTGGTCATACAGGATTAAGTGGACCCAATGGAGCACACATGTTGAGCTATGCCTCCAGCAGCTAGGTACTTCGAGCGCCCTCTGCTGCCGCAGTGTTAGTGGACTGGCGTCCGTAGCTCAGTCCACTTGCACTTGGAGCTATTTTGGTAAGCAGACGCCGTCTAACCGTGGCACGGACACCATAGTTCATACCTATTACAGCAATATGCTTCCTAGTTGAAGTTCTGATAGCCGGACTCTAGTTCTTGCTGCTTGTCTGTAAGAGTCTTCATTGGCTTGGAGGTGTATAAGTTAAAGTAAGCAAATCTTTGTTTGTTATGTTAGCTTGTTCACTGATCATTTCTGCTCCTGTATAGCCTTCTACAACGACAATTGCCACACTACTTTGTATCCCACCTCTTCTTATCGTTCTGTTTTCAGTCGCAAACAACATTAGGGGCCAGCAGTCAGGCAGTCGAAGCGCTTTCTCACACAGCACACGCTCGGTGTGTTGCCCGTCTGTCAAACTTGTTTCATTGCTTGTGATATTAAATGGGAGGTGTAATGAGGGAGAAACAATAGGGTATGTTGTAGTAAGTGTGGAATGTGACGTTGTAGGCAACTTCTGGTAGGAAGGGTACATGTCAGGATGAATTTCATGGTTGGGGAGTGCCAGCTGATTTTCGTTCTGGAAGCAGAGAATGGAAGTGTGTGGAAGGTGAGAAATATGTGTAAGGTTAGTTACAAGTCCTGTACTGTGTTAGTAAAAGGAATGAGTTGGTGGAAAGTGGAGAGACTGAAATCAAGACGACGGAATCGCTGAGTGGTGGGGCTTTTGTGTAGATTGACTCAAGGCTTCAGCTGTTACACCACTCGACCAGGAGATACAGATGGCAGTGGAGGGAGGCATGGAGGACAGTTGAAGAATGTGATGGGCAGCTAGGTTAGCTGGTCCTGTTCAGGCCACAGTTCATGAAGAGCACAGGCCACATGAAACGCCAAAGACGGTGCCATATCCACAGACGTGAGCAATGTGGCAACTCCACATGTAGCTGGGCTGTCTCTGTCTACCTCACATCAGTAGCGATATCCACCGATCTGACATTCATACTGTCTTCAGAAAATGCAGGCACTATGGACATTTGGAGTTAAACCTCCCATGAAGCTTCTGAGCTGGTTTCTACAGAAAAATATTGTTGTTGCTGCATTCCACATACAAGTGTTATTCATAGATTATGCTTCCTTTATGCATGCAACTGTTTTAACATTCAGAATAGCAACATCGGGAACCATGCACATCCCCATGGGTAACTATTAGTTTCACTTTAAAATAAAAAAAAAGACATTTCATGAGAATTTGGAGAAGAATAGTCGATAAGCATCTTGTAGGATCCTGCATCTCTCAGCACGCTTCACTGGAGCACATTGCTGTTCACAGTTCCATCTGGCTGCTACACCATTGACCTCAGCACATTACACTGTCAATCTAGGAGCATGACTAACTGGTCACTTAATGAAACATACAACAGATCAAACAGGTACTACTTCGTGGCCATTGTGGTCACCTGATTTAACGACAGATAATTTTTCTTAGTAGCATACCAAGAATCTTGTGTACATCACTCGTTACCACCAGAGCTGAGCTGCTTACCCATATTAAATGACGTTTCATTATGTGATGTACAAACCAACTCGTCAGTGTTCCATAATCATTGCTGAGAAGTTATCAACAATGTAATGAAATTTAGGGAAGACTGAACTGCTGATCTAAATTTATTCAAACATGTCTTAAAAGAAATGTGATAAGCGTACGATAGTTGTTATCCATCCTCACAATTTACTGACGCCTCACTCGCGTAACTCGTGAATGATGGATTAATAACAATATGTTCTGTAACAAAACAATGATCTGTATTTGAAGTATGTATTGATGAGGTATTGAAAAATAAAATTTTAGAAAGTGTACGGCTACATAAGCCACTTAATCAGCAAAACAACAGATTCCACAGCAAAAAAGATTTTTAAAACCCAATTGAACCTCGAATACTTTCTAACACTTGGTTTATGTTTGAGCACGTGCAATGCTCCATACAATAACTCAGAGCAATTATCATGTTTTGAGCTATGTCATCTGTACCTTCTCTTCATGACTGGGGACAGGTAGTTCTTCCAAACCTGACCTCAAATAAAGTATTACACCACTTCTAGTCGAAATATTGTCCAATTTAAAGACAGAATTGTAAATAATTTACTTATATTTTGCTTTCAGCTCAGGATGGTCATGTCTTCCTCCTAGAATATAATTTTCCAGGGTATAAACTGTTAACATGTTATTCCACTTTGTGTGTTGGGTTTGCAACAGTAAATATTGAGCGACTCCAAGAAGTTGGATTTTTCCTTCAGTTGTTTACTAGTGTGATATCTATTTCCACACATTTACTATTTAATAAAAAGGTGGAGCACACAGAAGCGGAAGAGGAAACGAAATGAAACTTCATGGGTTCAGAGCGCATGTGATATTAAGCAATGATTCGATTGGGAAAGTAGTTACTAAGCTGTTCTATCCTCTCCTGAGGCAAGCTGGCATACAACTACTGAAATTGGTCCTTGGTGCTTGATATCCTGGATACTGGCAGTGGTACATAATTGTCATCCAAGATGCTCTCACGCATTTTCCATCATGGAGAGCTCTGGGGATCTTGCCAGTCATGAGACTAGCTCAACATCATGCAGACATATCATACAGGCAGGAGTGATGTATGATTAGTAGTGTGCTACTGAAAAGTAGCCCCTTGATAGTGTCATGTCAGAGGTAATGCATCCCACAGTCCCCACTTGCTGTGACCTGAAGTCATACCCAACGGCTCCCCACACCAGGAGACCAGGGAAAACACTGCTGTGTCTCTCCAAAACGCTGGAAGAACATAACTTCTCCCCAGATCGCCACAATACTCCCGAACGATGATCATCTAGAATAGTGCAGAACCTCCTACGTACTGTATGTAGTAATGTTAATAACAAACAGTGAACAGTAGTAGAGAATACACACAGATTGTGAATTATTGTTGTGGATCATGTGGATATTACGAACTGCACGTGGATGTTGATTGTCACGATATTAATCCAATGACGCCAAGTGAGCTGTGTGCGGAGCCGAGTGAGTGAAGATAATGCGATCAAGGCTGCAGACAGCTATGAGTGTGGCGGAAGCAGCAAAAGACTACCAGCGACTGATAGGGTTCTAGCCAGGGTGGTACTGCGACACACATGGCTTCAACAGATAGGTGCAACCACAATGGAGGGATATCTGTTGCGAGGTCAGACAAAAGTGTGGTTCCTGAAGAGGGGCAGCAGCCTTTTCAGTAGTTGCAGGAGCAACAGTCGGAATGATTGACCGATCTGGCCTTGTAACATCAACCAAAATGGCTTTGCTTTGCTGGTATTGTGAACGGCTGAAAGTAAGGGGAAACAGCAACCGTAATTTTTCCCAAGAGCATGCAGCTCTACTACATGGTTAAATAATGATGGCATCCTCTTACGTAAAATATTACGGAGGCAAAACAGTCCCCAGCCAGATATCCGGGTGGGGACTACTCAGAAGGATGTCGTTATCAGAGGAAACAAAACTGGCGTTCTACAGATCCAAGTGTGGAATGACAGATCCCCTAATCAGGCAGGTAGGTTAGAAAATTTAAAAATGAAAATGGACAGATTAAAGTCAGATACACTGGAAATTAGTGGAAGTTGGTTGGCGGGAGGAACTGGACTTCTGGTCAGGTAACTACAGGGTTATAAATACAAAATCAGACAGGGGTAATACACAAGTAGGTTTAATAATGAAAAAAAAATGGGAACACAGATGAGCTACTATGAACAGTATAGTGAACACATTATTGTAGCCAAGATAAACACGAATCCCACACCTACCACAGTAGTACAAGTTTATGTGCCAACTAGCTCCGCAGATGAGGAGGTGATTGAGGAAATGTATGATGAAATAAAAGAAATTATTCAGATAATTAAGGGAGACGAAAATTTAATAGTTATTGGGGACTGGAATTAGATAGTAGAAAAAAGAAGACAGGAAAAAGTAGTAGGTGTATGTGGACTGAGTGAAAGAAATGAAAGAGAAAGTTGTCTGTAGAATTTTCCACAGAGCATAGTTTAATGACAGCTAACATTTGGTTTAAGAATCATGAAAGAAGGTTGTATACGTGGAAGAGACCAGGAGACTGGTGAGACAGAGATTTAGGAACCAGGTTTTAAATTGTAGGACATTCCCAGGGCCAGATGTGGACTCCAACCACAATTTATTGGTTACGAACATCAGATTAAAACTGTAGATACTGCAAAAAGGCAGAAATGTAAGGAGAAGAGATCTGGGTAACTGAAAGAACCAGAGGTTGTAGAGAGTTTCAGAGGGAGCATTTGGAAACGATTGACAAGAACAGGGAAAAGGCATACAATAGAAGAAGAATGGGTAGCTTTGAGAGATAAAACACTGAAGGCAGAAGAGGATCAATTGGGTAAAAAGACGAAGGCCAGTAGAAATCCTTCTGTAGCACAAGAGATATTGAATTTATTGAATGAAAGGAGCAAATACAAAAATGCAATAACTGAAACAAGCGAAAGGAACTACAAACGTCTAAAAAATGAAATCGATAGGAAGCGCATATTCTTAAGCAGGAACAGGTAGAGGACAAATGTAAGGATGTAGAAACATATATCATTTGTGGTTAGATAGATGCTGCCTACAGGAAAATTAAAGAGACCTTTGGAGAAAAGAGAACCACCTGTACGAATATCAAAAGCTCAGATGGAAAACCAGTCCTAAGCAAATAAGAGAAAGCAGAAAGGTGGAAGATTTATATGGAGGATCTACACAAAGGAGATGTACTTGAGGGCAATATTACGGAAATGGAAGAGGACGTAGATGAAGATGAGAAGGGAGATATGATACTGCGTGAAGAATGTGACAAAGCGGTGAAAGACTCAAGTCAAAACAAGGCCCCGGATGTAGACAACACTCTGTTAGAACTACTGATAGCCTTGGGAGATCCAGCCACTACAGAACTCTTCTATCTGGTGAACAAAATGTATGAGACAGGCGAAATACCCTCAGACTTCAAGAAGAATATAATAATTCCAATTTCAAAGAAAGCAGGACCTGACAGGTGTGAAAATTACCGAACTATCAGACTGATATTTCACGGTTGCAAAATACTAACACGGATCCTTTTCAGAAGAATGGAATAGTTGGTAGAAGCAGACCACGGGAAAGATCAGTTTGGATTCTGGAGGAATGTAGGAACACATGAGGCAATACTGACTATACGACTTCACACAGAAGTTAGGTTAAGGAAAGGCAAACTTACGTTTCTAGCATTTGCAGACTTAGAGAAAACGTTTGACAATGTTGACTGGAATACTCTCTTTCCGATTTTAAAGGTGGCAGCGGTAAAATGCAGGGAAACAAAGGGTGTTTAGAATTTGTGTAGAAACCAGATTGTAGTTGCAAGGGTCGAGGGGCACAAAAGGGCAGCAGTGGTTGAGAAGGGAGTGGGACAGCCTTGTAGCCTATCTCCCATGTTATTCAATCTGTATATTGAACAGGCAGTAAAGGAAACAAAAGAAAAATTTGGAATAGGAATTAAAGTCCAGGGAGAAGAAATAAAAACCTTGAGGTTTGCCAATGACACTGTATTTCTGTCAGAGGTATCAAAGGAATTAAAAGAGCAGTTGAACGGATAGACGATGTCTTGAGGATATGAGTTGCACATCAACAAAAGCAAACGAGGATAATGGAACGTAGTCGAATTAAATCAGGTGATGTTGAGGGAATTAGATTAGGAAATGAGACACTTAAAGTAGTAGATGAGTTTTGTTATTTGGGAAGCAAAATAACTGATGGTTGTCGAAATAGAGAAGATATAAAATGTAGACTGGCAATGGCAAGAAAAGCGTTTCTGAAAAAAATCTGTTAGCATCGAGTGTAGATTTACATGTCAGGAAGTCCTTTCTGAAAGTATTTTTATGGGTTATAGCCACGTATGGAAGTGAAACATGGACGATAAACAGTTTAGACAAAAAGAGAATAAATGCTTTTGAAATGTGGTGCTACAGAAGAAAAGATTAGGTGGGTAGATCTCGTAACTAATGAGGGGGTACCGGAGAGAAGAGAATTTTGCGCTACAATCTGAGTAAAATAGGGAATCAGTTGGTAGGACAGATTCTGAGGCATCAAGGGATCAACAATTTGGTACTGGAGGAAAGCGTGGAGGGGGGGGGGGAGAATCATTAAGGGAGACCAAGAGATGAATACAGTAAGCAGATTCAGAAGGATGTAGGTTGCAGTAATTACTCGGAGATGAAGAGACTAGCATATGATAGAGTAAGGCAGAGAGCTGCATCAAACCAGTCTTTGGACTGAGGACCACAACAACAATTAGCAAAATTAATAGAAAAAACAGATTTTGTTGTAGTTTCACGGGATTTAATCTTTCAAATTTAAAAGTAACAAATTTTGAGTTTTGTAAATAATTGTTATTAAAATCAGGTAAGTCGACTTAAGTTATTGAAAATAAAAGTAATGACATTGACACCTATGGAAGATTTATTAATAGTTTAGATTTATTTCATCAAGCTGCTGTCAGAGACTAGAGTATAATGAAATTGTTTTGGCAAATTAGTGGCATTGATGAAATGTTACCCGATATTTTTCAGTTTGTTATTTATTTAATTTATGGTTTATAGCTATTGTAACTAAGGCACATGAGTGGTGACAGTGAGACTGTAAGTAATGAGAACCCCATGCAGGTAAATATTTTCAGTATAGATAGTAATGTTAATGTGATAACAAATAATAAATGTAATAAGATCCTTGAAGTTAGTGAATGTCAAAAAATGAAGGATGATATCAAAATTAAGATGACTGGGAAACAAAATATAAATAATGGCTTGAGTAAAACAGTGTTAGTAAGTAGTAAAGAAAGGTAATGCTAGTGAATTAACGTAAGCTGAATAGAAATCACTATTACTTGATTTAAGGTGATTTGGGTGGAAGTGTCGAATGGGATTGAATGACTGAGTAAAGATTAATAAGAAGGAACAAAATAATAATGCAATTGAGTGAGTTCATAAGTCGAAGAAACCTTTTGAAGACTCAGATAAGGCAACTGACAGAAATAAAAATTGTGTTAATGGTTACCAACTTAGACACGAAATTGGCAAAATAAATACCAGGCAGTAGAGGTCATTTGTGATGAGAATAACGCACAGGAACAAGACAGTAAAATGGGAAACAGCGAGGATAAGAATTATGAATTAATGTTAAAGTAAATGATGAAGGTATGCGAACAGATTTATTTAAAGAAGAAACAGCGATGAAATACCCGGAAGACTGTGTTGAAAAAGGTAAACAGAATAATTTTAATATAGAAGCAATCGAAAATTAAGTTCATTGTTGGCAGAGGGAAGTGGTAACAAAAAATGGCAAATGTAGGTAACAAGGAGGAGGAGTGCGTAAATAAGCCAATTTGTGAGAAATATAATACTGTTTGTGATGTGATAAATCAGCATAGTAACTTAAATAATTTTAGAATGAAGTGTATCTTACTTCGTTGAAGAATATTATTAGCGAAGTAATTAATGATTTAAAAAGCCAGATAAAAGGCTGCGATGAAAATGAGAAAGCATCAGAAAGTTTTTTTCAGAAATTTGTGTTGTTCACAAAGACTATGCTTTCTGGTTTTAGGTACAAGAGCATAGCTCTTTCAAATGACAGCTTCCGGTCATGCTGTAGCAGCGTGGGAATTGTGGATTATAACAGTAAGTACTAGATTAGACTATTGGAATAGTAACTATTAATTTAATTTGTATTGCCTTGTCAATATTTTGTTAATGTTGTGTGGCATTGGTCATAAATGTTGAAATATTAAGGAACACAAAGAAGGACAGAGCAAAAGGCACTTACAGCGCAAGGAGCGGTTAACGGCCGACCTGGAATTTAGAGCGGTGAATCATATTGTTTGGGTCACCGACGCTGGCCAGCTGTGGCGGTGAAGAACAAATCAGCGGCAGCCAAAACATTGGTGACGCACTGGGGTTCTGAGATGCGTCACTGTGACGTAAGAGTTTTCGTTTTGTTTACGAACAAACTGACTACTTGTTCATTAAATGAAACACTAGACTACGTGTGGATTATTTTATAGTAAGTCTGTTCATATTTGTAAATACTAATGTAAAGAATGATTTCTTTCAGGAAGATTATTTCATTATATAATTCTAATCGATATGTTGTATAATGTGTATTACATGTATGGGGAGTGAAGAATCATGATGAAGGAGTGTCACCTTCGTAAGAATGCCATGACCACCCTGAGAATCGCGACCTGATTACTGATTCACCTCAACAAATGTGAGCAGAGCAATCACTAATGTGGTTGTGTCGCAAGTGTCTATTACAGATTTCATTACTTTAAAATTGCAAATCTTAACAAGATTCGTAATTATAAAATTGTGGAAACAGATATCACTTAAACTAAAGAATAACGTATCAGAGCCAGAAAACAGGTACCGAATATTATGTGAAGTAATTAAAAGTGTTATTCAGCACTAGCGACGAGCACAGTAGGAACTGAAATAAAATTTGCAATTTTAGAAAAGATAATAATTAAAAAATATTAGGGAACCTATATTGTAACAGTAAGGGTAAAACCCCTTGAGGACTGGAGTTTTCTTTATATTTTAAATTAATATATAAATAAATATATTGAATCTTAAAAAAAAATTTCTTCAAGAATACGCGGTATTTATGCCCCACATCAACCCATATTTTATTAAATTTCATTACACAGTGTAGAAAGCTGCTATGTTCGAGCAAGGCCTTAGAATCGGTAGGAATACCCATCTCGTAAAATGACAGATGACGACGGAGAGTGAGAAAGAAGACGTGAGTAGTAGTCGAACTGGAGCAAAATATGATGATCCACACATCGTGAAGAAGCAATACAGGCCATTCCCAAGGCTTAGCAAGTTACTGAGCGTCAATATTAACAGACTGCTACTTGTTTCACATTCGAATTTATCCAACACAAATTTTCAAACATTGACTTAAAACAGTCTCTGGATTATTTCGCTTAGTATCGGTGTCGTAACGGTATGTTGAACTGGAAGGATGTTAACTCACAAAGCCGGTGTGCCTCTGCTGAAGCGCGCTTTTCGCGGAACGGGCCACTGGTTATTGTGGATGGTGATTAGCTCGCCACGGTGAACTAATGGACTAGCGGTGTTAATGAAATCGTGTACCAGATACCACACACACATACACAAGTGAAGCTTTAGTAATCGCGCTGTTTACAGCTTTCGCGATTACACTGCGTGCAATTCTCCCGCAAATGCTATCCTACGTCCATAGCCCCTGACCGAGAAGTGTTTTGCCAGAATTTTCTGTACACTCGTGTGATGGAATCTGTTACACCTCTAGCAGTTCTTAAATTTATCCCATCAATCGTATGATAATCTACACATACGTTTTCGAGATTCTTTTGTATATCTAATAATAAGTTATGAATATGAATTGGCAGCAATAGAGTTTGAGAAAGTTTTTGACTCACTTTTATCGAAATTTGTCCCAACATCCACTGAAGATCAACGTATCGACTCTGCACATATTAGTGTACCGAAGAATATTACTGGCAATTTCAAATCGAAAAGAAGTCAGACAAAGACATTCCACACCACCAAAACTATTCTTAGCATTTTGAGATCCTTTTACTGGAAAAGGAGGAAGGGATACGTGTTGATGGAACATATCTTAACCAGCGGCGTCCCGGTAACGGCATCGCACAATATTCTCTGGAGCAAATAAAACTCAAAGAATGGAAGGCAGCGAAGTGAAAACGAGGAAGACTGTATAACGAGCATGACGCAGACGCAGTAAGGCACGTATGTGTACAGAAGTTGCCTATGTTGAGAATCAGGAAGGAACCGCTGTACCATTTGTCTGTTAGACATGTTCGAAGTGAGATCAGCGAGTGGTGTGTGCGTCTGACTTCACTGTGATGGCCGGGAAAGAGGAACAGCGAGGTGTATGGCGGTTTCTGACTGCGGAAAGAGTGTCAGCAAGTGAAGTTTATGCCCGAATGTCTGTTGTGTATGGAGAACACAATATGTCACGTGCGCGTGTGTTTGCGTGGAATAAATGATTTAGAGGAGGTCAGGTGTCATTGAAAGGCAGCAGTCAGACAGGGCAGGCGCTTCGTTGCTGTCACTGCTGAGGTGTATGCTGCTGTCAGAACTGACCGACGGCGGACGGTGGGAGATATTCGTTTGAGTTGGTTATCAGTCACGGTTTAATATTTTTTGTGGGATCTGAAATTTAAAAACCTCTCTCACACCGGCCTGATTTAGCTTCACCGATCAGGATAGTAAAAAACATGCGTATATTAAGGGAATTCTCATTCACAAAGCAGGCTTATCACATTCACACAGTTCAATACTGTTCTATCCTGATTAAATTGAGCTTAACTTAAATTTCATAAGGCAGTGAAGCAATTTCGAAGTCTCGGTGCGACGAAAATTGTCAGTCGATCTCCTGAAAACATTTGTAATAATTATTAGCTTTCGGTGATCACATGGGGAAGACCGGAGATCTGCTGGTAAGACCGTGTTAGCCCATTTATTGAAAGTAATAAACTGGATATCTTGAGCGTACAAAACGGCAGGTTCGTCCAGTGTAAATCAGACGTTCCCCACTGATCCCGTGCAACACAGCGTAGTAAGCAGACACTGTCAATAATAATCAGTTAAATAATACGCGAACACACTTACTTTAGTTTAGTTCATGTATTAAATTCCTTGTCATACAGAATTTCATCAAGATGGCGACTAGCTCAACAATACATACATATAGATCTTCGTTCTTTCACGGCTAATCGGCAAGATCTGAATCATTCTTTTCATAAGAGAAAACATAGATAGCAGAGAAGCTATTCCATGGAGTAAATGCACGCTCCAAGGAATAATAGGGCTTGAAACTACTTTGCATTGATAATCATCGTATATTAAAATTTAGGTTCAAATGGTTCAAATGGCTCTGAGCACTATGCGACTTAACTTCTGAGGTCATCAATCGCCTAGAACTTAGAACTAATTAAACCTAACTAACCGAAGGACATCACACACATCCATGCCCGAGGCAGGATTCGAACCTGCGACCGTAGCGGTCGCTCGGCTACAGACTGTAGCGCCTAGAACCGCACGGCCACCCCGGCCGCCAAAGTTTAGGAACCGGTAAGATAAGAAGAGATATTTCGAGATATGTACTGAGTTACATAATTTACAAAATTTCTGAAAATATCGTGGAGAGACCGCTGCGAGAGACATTACAACGGTACCGCTCGTACCGTCGTGACAGAGCGTCTCTGCGCAGCGGGTTCCCCACAGCCTGACGGGCGAGCAGAAGTTGAAGAGAATGTCGACATCACTGCTCCACCTGGAACTGTGTCAAGGTGAAGAATATTATTTCCTGTCCTGTACTGTCGCGGGAGATGAAACATTGTCATCATTTTGAGCCGAAGACAGTGTCACAACAAAGAATGGAAGCACTTGTATTCACTCTCTCAGGAGAAATCCAAAGCCGTGCACGTCAGCTCCAGGAAAGTCTACATCTACATCTACATCTACATGGATACTCTGCAAATCACATTTAAGTGCCTCGCAGAGGGTTCATCGAACCACCTTCACAATTCTCTATTATTCCAATCTCGTATAGCGCGCGAAAAGAGTCCGAGCGAGATCTGATTTCCCTTATTTTATCGTGGTGATCGTCCCTCCCTATGTAGGTCGGTGTCAACGAAATATTTTCGCATTCGGGGGAGAAAGTTGGTGATTGTAATTTCCTGAGAAGATTCCGTCGCAACGAAAAACGCCTTTTTTTAATGATGGCCACCCCAAATCCTGTACCATTTCCGTGACACTCTCTCCCATACTTCGCGATAATACAAAACGTGGTGCCTTTCTTTGAACTTTTTCGATGTACTCCGTCAGTCCTATCTGGTGAGGATCCCACACCGCGCAGCAGTATTCTACAAGAGGACGGACAAGCATAGTGTAGGCAGTCTCCTTAGTAGGTCTGTTACATTTTCTAAGTGTCCTGCCAATAAAACGCACTCTTTGGTTAGTCTTCTCCACAACATCTTCTATGTGTTCCTTCCAATTTATGTTGTTCGTAATTGTAATACCTAGGTATTTAGTTGAATTTACGGCTTTTAGATTAGAGTGATTTATCGTGTAACCGAAGTTTAACGAGTTTTAGCACTCATGTGGATGACCTCACACTTTTCGTTATTTAGGGTCAACTGCCACTTTTCACACCATTCAGATATCTTTTCTAAATCGTTTTGCAGTTGTTTTGATCTTCTGATGACTTTATTAGTGCATAAACGACATCGTCATCTGCAAACAACCGAAGACGGCTGCTCAGTTTGTCTCCCAAATCGTTTATACAAATAGGGAACAGCAAAGGGCCTATAACACTACCTTGGGGGAACGTCAGAAATCGCTTCTGTTTTACTCGATGACTTTCCGTCAATTACCACTAACTGTGACCTCTCTGACAGGAAATCACAGAACCAGTCACATAACTGAGTCGATATTCCATAAGCACGCAATTTCACTACAAGCCACTTGTGTGGTACAGTGTCAAAAGCCTTCCGGAAATCCAGATATACGGAATCGATCTGAAATCCCTTGTCAATAGCACTCAACACTTCATGTGAATAAAGAGATAGTTGTGTTTCACAGGAACGATGTTTTCTAAACCCATGTTGACTGTGTGTCAATAGACGGTTTTCTTCGAGGTAATTCATAATGTTCGAACACAATATATGTTCTAAAATCCTGCTGCATATCGACTTTAAGGACATGGGTCTGTAATTTAGTGGATTACTCCTACTACCTTTCATGAATATGGGTGTGACCTGTGCAAATTTCCAGTCTTTGGGAACGGATCTTTCGTCGACCGAACGGTTGTATATGATTGTTAAGTATGGAGCTAATGCATCAACATACTCCTTTTTATTTCCTGCGAGGGCGAGCTGCTCATTGACTTCCTGGATAACAGCGCCACAATTATCGCACAGTGGTGCGTGGAGACTGCGGAAATTGCAGCGGGCCGTCATGTCCAAACGCCCAGGAAAGTTGGAAAACGGCATCATTCTGTTGTAGCATAACGCCCGCCTACACATTGAATGGTTATTTCGAGTACACTGCAGACGTTTCGTTGGGAAGCGCTTACACACTCTCCGCACAGTCCCGATGTTTCGTCGTGTGATTTCCATATTTTTGGAGTCCTGAAGATAAACATTCCTGGCCTTAGATTTGCGTGAGACGAGGAGGCTCACGCCTGCGTACAATCATGGTTCTGTCAACAACAGCAAAAATTTTTCCATGAAGGCACTCACCGTCTTGTCTCACAATGAGATAAATGTATTAACAGTTAAGGCTGTTACCTTTGAAACAATAAACAGTTTACTTTCCTTTTTCTCTCTGTCTCATCTTCATCTGTCTGCCCTTTGCTGGCCGCTGTGGCCGAGCGGTTCTCGGCGCTTCAGTCCGGAACCGCACTGTTGCTACGATCGCAGGTTCGAATCCTGCCTCGGGCATGGATGTTTGTGATGTCCTTAGGTTAGTTAGGGTTAAGTAGTTGTAAGTCTAGGGGACTGATGACCTCAGATGTTAAGTCCCATAGTACTTATAGCCATTTGAATCATTTTGTCTGCCCCTCATAATTTCGGAAGCACCCAAAGGGAATTTTATACGGCCGCTGGTATTTAAAATTTATGTTAATGATTTGTCGATAGAACTGGAGGCCCCGTGAGACTAGTCACAGCCTCTTCTGTTGTATATAGAAAGGTTGCACTACCAGGAGGCTGTAGCGAAATGCGGAAGACCTGCAGAGGGTCAACGGTTGGTGCTGCGACTGGCAGTTGGCACAGAACGTAAAAGGAAATGTAATGTAGAGCGCATAAATAGGCGAAGGGCCCAACTACTGTCCGATTACACTATTGGCGACGAACTGCTGGAAACATTAACTACCGTAAACTGTGTAGCAGTAACCATCCGGAGCGACCTAAAGTGATATGGCCGCATAAAATAAATAGCAGAAAAAGCACGTCAGTTTGAGATTCTGCGGGAGAATCTTAACGAAATATGAATCATTCACAAAAGAAATGACTTACAGAACACTTGTTCGACCGATTCCTGAGTACTGTTCATCACTGTGCGACCCTTACCAAGCAGGATTAATGGGAGAGTTAGAGGAGATTCCATGAAAGGTGGCGTCTTTCGTCGCGGGATCCTTTATTCGGTACGATATCCTTGAGAAGATGCTCAAGAAATTCCAGCGGCAGACGCTACACAAGAAAAACGTTGTCCATAACGGAGAGGTTTGTTGCTGGAATGTCGAGGGGGTACATTCCATGCAGAGCCGCGCAACATTATACTTCCTTTCACACGTGTACCGCAAAATGGTCACGACGAGAAAATTACAGAAATTAGATGTCATATGGGTTGCGAGCATTTAGTGACCGGATTAGGAAATGGGGGAACAGATAGTGGTAGCACAAATACCCTCCGCCACACACCGTAAGGTGATTTGCGGAGTATGCATGTAGATTGTAGAATCTAAGAATTTTTAACATGTTGCAGCCCTGTCAGCAACTGTGATAAATTAATATGTCAAAAATCCGCCTCAGTTGCAAAATGTTACTGGTCTTTACCCAGGTTTCAGCTAGAGTAATCTAGCCTTCTTCAGAAGCATAAAATAAACTAATACATACCAGAATAAGGCACGGTCAGACATAAACAGCTAAAGTACCATGGTCCCGCGTCAAGCTATGTCACTTAGCTGAGGAACAGCCCCTGCCCCACTTCGTGGAAAGCGGTCGGTTAACTGCGGACGCCATGCCTTATTCCGGCATATATTAGTTTATTTTATGCTCCTGAAGAAGGCTAAATTACTCTGGGTGAAACCTGGGGAAAGACCAGTAACATTTTGCAACTGAGACGGATTTTTGACATATTAGATTGTAGAATGTTCGAAAGTATTCCCGAAAATCAAGTTTAATACGACTAAAATAATGAGTAACGAAGGAATCGAAATGAAAACTGAACAAACGTACAGCGAAGTCATACAACCGGTACTTGAGGTTTTGTGTTTGGAGCATGTCAAGAAAATAAAAAGAAATAAAGGAAAGAGTGCAAATGTTCAAAAATGTGTGTGAAATCTTATGGGACTTAACTGCTAAGGTCATCAGTCCCTAAGCTTACACACTACTTAACCTAAATTATCCTAAGGACAAACACACACACCCATGCCCGAGGGAGGACTCGAGCCTCCGCCGGGACCTGCAGCGCCTTAGACCGCTAGGCTCATCCCTCGCGGCGAAGGAGTGCAAATTGCCTCGGCTGCTTATGATAAACTAAACGTTTAAAATAAAATTGTTCCAACGAAAAAAAAAATTACCAGTCGGTGTGTATAGTCAATTTTGACTTACGGCCTTAAGATATGCACACAAAATGCGAACATCGTTCAGATTGAGGGTTTCTCAACGAACGATGGAGAGGTTGGAAGATCTCCGCTCGACTTTACCGCCGAATACGTTATGTAAGCTAGTGTAAGTGCTCAGTTATTTTTTTGAAGAAGGGAGAGGGGATATATAGTTTTTGTATATTACCACCGATTGATCTGGCTTTGAAATTAACAAGGACTCTGATTTGAATTATGCGCCACGGACAAGTAGACAAGCTCCCTGCGATCGACTGTGGTTACACATAGTGGTGGTTTAGATTATCTGAACATAAGACCATTTTATACTATTGCCTTTAGCAAGCTTTTGCATCACGCTTTTCGTGAGGAACTACTGGTTGAAGGAGGGGCGGAAATGACTTTAGGTAGAATTATTCTTGACAGACGGACTTTTACGATTCCACAAAAGCTGTTATTGGACACAACAACCCGCTTCCTATGAACAAGTTAACACTGAACACGTAATGATTAACGCTTACTGATGATAATTACCGGAGGAAAACTAACTGCGAAGAAGCGACCAGCTTACGAATCTGATGAGAATGTGAGAAGGAGATAACCTTGCATTAATATTCTACGCTATTCAGACACAACTCAAAGCAGGCACGAAACATTACATTCGTCCACCATAGGCACTACTTAGGCGGAACAAAGACTACCTCCACTACGAAAAGCATTCCTGTATTCCAAGCTAGTTCGCGAAACAGTAGCGTCTAATCGCAGTTGCTTAGGGCAATACAGTAGTGGAAATCACTATAAAAGCATGGATATTTGCAGGAAAATTAGCGTCGTCGGTTGAAATAATTCTGCGCAGTGTATATGCAGTAATATGAGACCCCGCATACCGACAAACATAGTCAAATATTATCCGTAGTACAGTATAGAACAACAGAACATCAACGATTCAGGTGGTAAAGGTTGGAACTCTGTATAAAGGCAGTCGGCTATGTGCGGTGTTAGTGAGTGCGTACGTGCCTTTACTGCAGGTGGGATACAGACAGCATTAGTGGCAGTGCGTGTTGTGTAGATAAATCACGACTGTCACAGTGCCATGCGGAAAACAGTTATCATGTGATGAAATAGCATAAATTGGCACCTACAAGGAAATAAGACACTCCAATCGTCAAGTCGACAAGAAGTTGGACTGTTCAAGCGCAGTGCTTGATAATTTCTTTAGATTAGGCACACGATACGGACATAACGGAAAATACGGGCGAAGTAGAAAATTATTTTATGCATCGAAACGGGTACTTCTGAGCAAACAAAGAGGCACGAAATATTATTCTTCCCAACTTGTTGCTGTTTTACAGTTGCCAGTAACTGCTAGACATTTACAACAAAGTTTGTCAAATAACAAACATCTTGCATTCACGGAACGACTGCAGAAACCTGCTATAATACCCAAACATAAACCGAGTAATCGTAATTTGCTAAAAAAACATATGTCATGGTCTTCAGAATGGGATGAAGGGATTTTCAGTGATGAGAAGAAGTTTAACTTAGATGGGGCAGATGGATTTCAATATTATTGTCATTTATCTGAGAACAGAGCACCAAGTAAGAATGAGCACATATTTTGGTGGTGAAAGCGTTACGATTTGGGCAGCATTCTGTGCTAAAGGCAAATCACGCATTACTTGGCTGAACACCATAATGAACTCTTATACCTACACTGCGATGCTAGAGACAAAATTTATTAGAACGTACGAGGGCCCAGGGGACGGAAGTCCGATGCTTCAATACGATAATGCATTTGTGCATCTTTCCTCTACAACCGAACGGTTATCGAGGTCTTACCTGGCCTGCACGTAGCCCAGATTTGAACTCCATTGAAAATCTTCGGGGAATATTCGCAAGGCATGTTTATCGCAATGGAACGCAATTTGAGACAAAAGTCTTATGTGCGCTTAAAAAAGCGATTTCACTGCAAGAAGTACAAAACTTAACAAAATCAACGCCGAAGAGTATTTTTGATGTAATTACGAAAAACAGAGGTTGCACAAAGTACTAACAGTGCAATAACACAACAGGACGGGCAATGTCTTTATATCAATTTCTACACCAGGAAATGCAAACGCCTTATTTTGTCAATCCTGCTATGAGACAAACTATGCAATTCCGTCATGACTGTTTATGTCTTATGTGTATCTACTACTGCCATAATTAATTCGATACATGTTTGCTTCAGACATTGTACTAGTACTTTCATTGGATCCCTGCATTTATACTGATTTCTGCTCCTGTATATTTTCATGGCATATTGAAATTCATTTCTATGTTTAACACGTGGTTCACAAGGACGAAATAAAGATTATTCAAAGACATTGAAAATGAATCCGATACGGGTGCAACTTTCATAACAGTTCACGCGATACCAAATCGAAACGGGGAAATAATAAATTTATGGAACAACTAAACTAAAAGAATGGATTGGTTGTTTACAGGATGCGTTATGAGTCATAAAGGAATCGTCACTTTGGTGATGGATATATATATATATATATAGGGTGTTACAAAAAGGTACGGCCAAACTTTCGAGAAACATTCCTCACACACAAAGAAAGAAAATATGTTACGTGGACATGTGTCCGGAAATGCTTACTTTCCACGTTAGAGCTCATTTTATTACTTCTCTTCAAATCACATTAATCATGGAATGGAAACACACAGCAACAGAACGTACCACCGAGACTTCAAACACTTTGTTACAGGAAATGTTCAAAATGTCCTCCGTTAGCGAGGGTACATGCATCCACCCTCCGTCGCATGGAATCCCTGATGCGCTGATGCAGCCCTGGAGAATGGCGTATTGTATCACAGCCGTCCACAGTACGAACACGAAGAGTCTCTACATTTGGTACCGGGGTTGCGTAGACAAGAGCTTTCAAAAGCCCCCATAAATGAAAGTCAAGAGGGTTGAGGTCAGGAGAGCGTGAAGGCTATGGAATTGGCCCGCCTCTATCAATCCATCGGTCACCGAATCTGTTGTTGAGAAGCGTACGAACACTTCGACTGAAATGCACAATTGCGTGCGAATTCTCGTCAGCCAACACACGTTGATTGTGAAAATTTACAATTTGATCACGTTGGAATGAAGCCTCATCCGTAAAGAGAACATTTGCACTGAAATGAGGATTGACACATTGTTGGATGAACCATTCGCAGAAGTGTACCCGTGGAGGCCAATCAGCTGCTGATAGTGCCTGCACACGCTGTACATGGTACGGAAACAAGTGGTTCTCCCGTAGCACTCTCCATACAGTGACGTGGTCAACGTTACCTTGTACAGCAGCAACTTCTCTGACGCTGACATTAGGGTTATCGTCAAATGCACGAAGAATTGCCTCGTCCATTGCAGGTGTCCTCGTCGTTCTTCCCCAGCCGCGAGTCATAGGCTGGAATGTTCCGTGCTCCCTAAGACGCCGATCAATTGCTTCGAACGTCTTCCTGTCGGGACACCTTCGCTCTGGAAATCTGTCTCGATACAAACGTACCGCGCCACGGCTATTGCCCCGTGCTAATCCATACATTAAGTGGGCATCTGCCAACTCCGCATTTGTAAACATTGCTCTGACTGCTAAACTACGTTCATGATGGACACTAACCTGTTGATGCTACGTACTGATGTCTTGATGCTAGTACTGTAGAGCAATGAGTCGCATGTCAACACAAGCACCGAAGTCAACATTACCTTCCTTAAATTGGGCCAACTGGCGGTGAATCGAGGAAGTACAGTACACACTGACGAAACTAAAATGAGCTCTAACATGGAAATTAAGCGTTTCCGGACACATGTCCACATAACATCTTTTCTTTATTTGTGTGTGAGGGATGTTTCCTGAAAGTTTGGCCATACCTTTTTGTAACACCCTGATTATATATATATATATATATATATATGTGTGTGTGTGTGTGTGTGTGTGTGTGTGTGTGTGTGTGTGTGTGTGTATGTGTTAGAGATGAACGACTGGCTCCTGAACTGTTTCAGAGAGCTAGATCCTTTCATGGAGTGAGCGATTGGTGACTTGGAAAAATAGGAGTGATAGCGCTTCACATCTGAAAATCCTCTACAGTGACATAAGCATGTGGAGTAAAGATCCTAGGACAGGCTGCTGTAATAGCATTCCAACCAAAATGCTGAATTAGTCACTGTGACAAAGACTACTGCAAAAAAGGTATGCTCTACGCAGCTTGTTATGTATATGTTTATATAACTTACTGTACTATTGTGAACAGCTTCTGTCACCCATAAAAGGAATAGAAAACAAAGAAAGGTCACTCCCTTAGAACACTACATCAATTCAGAAAATAATTCCTCACCTTTTATTTCTGCTTTTGATTTGGAAAGACACTCTGCAAGGAGTTACTGTGTCGGTTCATTTGATGCTTCATTGTGAGAGACAATGCTCTGCAAAGCAAAACACTTGGCTCGCCTACTGCTCCCGACTCAGCACGGAGTTGATTGCAAGTGACTCACAAGGCACTGTGCTCTTGATTCACTCACTGATTCGGATCACAGGTGACTCATGAATCATGCACTCTTCTCTCATTCACTGGTTGGGCTCCTGACAACCTCCCACTGCTCCCAGTTCTGTGTGAAGCAGTTCACAAGGTGACTCAGGAGTCACCCCGCTCTTTTTCATTTTCGGCTCACTCACTGATTCAGTTTGCTTAACTCTTGTCATGTACACGGTTTCAGTTCACCAGTTCGACTTGGATGTTTGACACAATGCTCTCCATTCAAGTTCAGCTCACCATGGATACTGTTCATTGTAATAATAATGGTATGTATATTATATCAATAAATTTTACAAATAAATTAGTGAATTTATAGATTGTAGAATGTACTGCACGTACATTTGTTCTCATTTTAAGTTTTTACTA
Source organism: Schistocerca serialis cubense (assembly GCF_023864345.2). Lineage (NCBI taxonomy): Eukaryota > Metazoa > Arthropoda > Insecta > Orthoptera > Acrididae > Schistocerca > Schistocerca serialis. The sequence goes on from NC_064643.1 coordinate 550,894,028, forward strand.
TTTAAGAAGTGCATCTTTATAGTAAGTATTCTAATTTTTCCATATAATGTATTTTTCAAAGCTGCAGGACATAAGTCAACCATGTCGCCTTTGTGTAGAACAGTTTCAGGTGATACATGGTATCATTTTACCAAACTAGATAGCTAAAGGAAAAACTCTGTAAGTACTGGCATTGCTTGCTTCTCTTCTGGTTCCTCATCAAACCTGAAGACACATCTAAAGTTCCAGCATCCAATACTATCTCTGTAATGGTGTGGTTCAGGAGGGCCATCAAGATCGTAATCAACTGATAATTCTTTTGCAGAAATTTGAGGAACTGTTTTCGAAATTTGTCCTCAACAATATCTGCTTCAACTTAAGATGAAGATTTTAATCTAGGAAATCAAAGCGAGTCTCAGTCTGTTTGTAGCCTGCCACTGTCATTTGGTTCTCAACCAGATCCTGACTGAGTTTCTTTTGTGATACTCTGTTAACCGATTTTCTTTTGCAACAACATGCAAGTTAATCTGTCACTGTTATAAAGTTGATGACCTTAAATAAAATTATTAACTTTGTGTATTATGGACCAACAGGTTCTATATTTTTTTTAATTACATCATACTAGCTTTCAGGTTTTACTGTTCTCAGCTCAAACCTACAATATTTCTGAACCAGGGCAGAAACTTGATAGTGGCTCCCACCCCACCCCCTCCCCCCGGCCCACCCACTGAAGCGTTTCAGAAAGGTTGTCAAAATTTTTTTAAAAATCGGTATTTCAAAAATATGTTCATTTTGTAGAGCATATTTTTGTGAAGAGTTTGATATGTAATACATATACACTCCTGGAAATGGAAAAAAGAACACATTGACCCCGGTGTGTCAGACCCACCATACTTGCTCCGGACACTGCGAGAGGGCTGTACAAGCAATGATCACACGCACGGCACAGCGGACACACCAGGAACCGCGGTGTTGGCCGTCGAATGGCGCTAGCTGCGCAGCATTTGTGCACCGCCGCCGTCAGTGTCAGCCAGTTTGCCGTGGCATACGGAGCTCCATCGCAGCCTTTAACACTGGTAGCATGCCGCGACAGCGTGGACGTGAACCGTATGTGCAGTTGACGGACTTTGAGCGAGGGCGTATAGTGGGCATGCGGGAGGCCGGGTGGACGTACCGCCGAATTGCTCAACACGTGGGGCGTGAGGTCTCCACAGTACATCGATGTTGTCGCCAGTGGTCGGCGGAAGGTGCACGTGCCCGTCGACCTGGGACCGGACCGCAGCGACGCACGGATACACGCCAAGACCGTAGGATCCTACGCAGTGCCGTAGGGGACCGCACCGCCACTTCCCAGCAAATTAGGGACACTGTTGCTCCTGGGGTATCGGCGAGGACCATTCGCAACCGTCTCCATGAAGCTGGGCTACGGTCCCGCACACCGTTAGGCCGTCTTCCGCTCACGCCCCAACATCGTGCAGCCCGCCTCCAGTGGTGTCGCGACAGGCGTGAATGGAGGGACGAATGGAGACGTGTCGTCTTCAGCGATGAGAGTCGCCTCTGCCTTGGTGCCAATGATGGTCGTATGCGTGTTTGGCGCCGTGCAGGTGAGCGCCACAATCAGGACTGCATACGACCGAGGCACACAGGGCCAACACCCGGCATCATGGTGTGGGGAGCGATCTCCTACACTGGCCGTACACCACTGGTGATCGTCGAGGGGACACTGAATAGTGCACGGTACATCCAAACCGTCATCGAACCCATCGTTCTACCATTCCTAGATCGGCAAGGGAACTTGCTGTTCCAACAGGACAATGCACGTCCGCATGTATCCCGTGCCACCCAACGTGCTCTAGAAGGTGTAAGTCAACTACCCTGGCCAGCAAGATCTCCGGATCTGTCCCCCATTGAGCATGTTTGGGACTGGATGAAGCGTCGTCTCACGCGGTCTGCACGTCCAGCACGAACGCTGGTCCAACTGAGGCGCCAGGTGGAAATGGCATGGCAAGCCGTTCCACAGGACTACATCCAGCATCTCTACGATCGTCTCCATGGGAGAATAGCAGCCTGCATTGCTGCGAAAGGTGGATATGCACTGTACTAGTGCCGACATTGTGCATGCTCTGTTGCCTGTGTGTATGTGCCTGTGGTTCTGTCAGTGTGATCATGTGATGTATCTGACCCCAGGAATGTGTCAATAAAGTTTCCCATTCCTGGGACAATGAATTCACGGTGTTCTTATTTCAATTTCCAGGAGTGTATGTTGGAGGAAATGTAAGTGTGTCAAATTGCAGTGCCACCCCTCTTCACACAGAGTTCTTCTATCACACATCACTCTATTTCGCTGTGTGGAATTCAAACATATATATGTCGTAATGGAAGCCATCAAACCTGTGTTCAGGACATTGGAAATTAAAATGTCTTGTGATGCCTTTCCTACTCCCAGTCGGTCAATCTGACATCCTGTCCCCCTTAAAAAAACTCACAATTAATACTAGATGGGATTACATGTGACAGGGAAAATAAGAACTCTTCTATTAGCTAATAAATTTCTCTTTTGTGTGACTTCAAATTAAATATAGCAAACATAAAGACAGTACATATTTCTTCAGTCCTTAGATTCCAGAATTTTTTTCTCTCTAATGTTGCTACGGCTTTACACAGCGTGCTTTCCTTTCTGCAATAGAATCTATTGCCTCGTCAAAGTTCGTCAAATGTTTTGCTACATGAAAAATCAAAATTTCCTCAAAATGTCGTTGTCTGATACTTGAAAAAGCTGTTAATATGCGTAGTACCCAACCAATTTGATTACGTTTATTTTGTCACTGTCTGTTAGATAAAACGAAATAAGCCTTTCTTGTATTGTAGCAATTGTTACAGCCGCCAAATAAGCGAGACTGTTTATCACAAATATCCATTTTTATCTATTTCATGTACATAAAGAACATGATAGAATATAACTCATGAGTATCAACATCAGATGCATATTACACCTATTACAAGCAAAAATTCTTATGGTGGGAAATAGTTTCACATTTCATTTATACGAGTATGCTCCAGTTTCTCAAGCATGAGATCAAAAAATAGCATCAGTAAGAAATTTTTATATAGATTTGAAATAGTCATATTCTTCCACGTAATTTGTGTGATGTCCCCGATTCTTCTCCTTCCTCTTCGCAACAAACAATCTTGTGATCACTAATTCTGCAACTTTTCCTGCCATTGTTAAAACTTATTCTCTGGGTAACTTCACTAACCCTGTCAGAATCACCGGTTTAGGTATCCTGCATTTATCCTCCGGTTAGGCGTTATTACATATACGTACAACGCGTTTTCCGCGCTATTCCGAGAATAGAACTTAAGCGGCTGCTAACCAGGGACTGTACAATGGCCCTTTCATCTTCTTGGATACACCGAGAAGACACTCTGGTAGTCTGAATCTATGGATTTCGCTAATAATTGTAACAACGCTCATCATTCGCACACCCATTCAACGACATTCACTCGTTCGGGTTTATTCGACTCAGCTACTATAGTCCTGTCCCTTTTATCTGAGGGAAAGTTGTTTCTTTCTTGATGAAATGGGGATTCCCCTCTCAGAGACATCACGTACACTATGCATGCATTCAAAGATCAAGTTATGATTCGTTCAGGAATAAACTTAGAATGTGTTCAAAAACCAATGGGGAAGCGATTCAAAATCATATAACTAATCGCGAGACCAACGTGTGCTTGATGCTGGGCGCTTTGTGAAACAAGGTTTCCTTATTCAACAACATGAATTTGGCGCTACTGAAATTGTCACCTGGGGCAGATGCCTTGGTTTGCTCCCCCTTCCTTCCGCCCCCCCCCCCCCTGCCCCCTAGATCCTGGCTTGATTGTTCTTATTTCACTATTGCATTTACTGCATATGTGCCATTTCCCAGCATCTGGAAACCATAATACAATGTAAAAATAAAACATGAGATCGGCAGAATAGACAACCAATTTATGCAGTTTGTTAACATTCATACGATTGATTTGATGTTGTGCGATAGAAATAGGCTAAAAATAACGTTATTATAGGACTGTGTTACTTGCGATACTGATATAGCCATTCGTTGTTATCAATGACATTATCAGATTTGTTGCTGATGCCCAACGACAGGGGGACAACCACAATTACCATTAGTTTGTATATACTCAAGGCACAAATGTGTGAATTCCTAAGGGACCAAACTGTTAAGGTCATTGGTCCCTAAAATTACACACTACTTAAACTAACTTATGTTAAGAACAACACACAAACGCATGCCAGAGGGAGGACTCGAACCTCCAGCGGGAGGGGCCGCGCAATCCGTGCATGACGCCTCTAACCGCGCGGCCACTCCGAGCGGCCTCAATGCACTTCTTGTACATGATAAGACTGAATTAAAGTCGTGCATTCTAGAGTGCATCCAGACTGAGCAAAGACACAACGTAAAATAATATTTCAAACTGGGTAACGGTTGTTATGAGCAAATATAAATTCAATTTTAAAATCGCTATCAAAACAACAGACCATATTTCCAACACAAAATCAACTACCATGCTTTTGAACGTTCCATATGTTCCATATACGTACATTCTTTATATTGCATTATGCAGCATACAATACAGAAGTCACTAGAGAAAACTGGTAATGAGGTCAGATAGCAATTGCGTTTTTCAATAAGCCTGAGGAAAACTTGCTGAAATACAAAGAAAATAATAAAAGACCAATCACCAATCTATTGCTGCCACATAGGGTGGAAACCGTTCAGTTTGGAAGGCGTCTGATTATACCATCAGTCAGCTGCACAGAAGCCATGACCTGCAACCTGTAACGATTATCCTACTAGACATATATTGTTACACTGTTTGTAAATAAAAGCTGTAGATAATTTCAGCAAATAGTACTTAATTTCAGCTGCATTTCAGTTATCATATTATTTTTATTTTCAATAAAATTATGAAACAGCAGGAAGAATGAGTTATTTTTGTAATCTCTCAACCCCTCTTCAGATTTTTGTTGTGAAATTTTAAATGTTTGCTAAAGAAGATACGTAGAACTTTCCTAAAATCTTAAAACTACAGCGACAAAAAGTAAAATTATTAGTCTTCTTCCAATAATCTTTCAAAGAAGCTTAAAATAAGGTAATCATACAGGAACAGTGATATTGATCTAAAAAGGGGAAGGTGCATTCCTTTCACTTATTTCAGTAAGTGAATGGTGAGTGACGAAGAGTCATGAACAAGAGTTAGTTTATTCCAGTAAGTGAGTGGTTTTGATCGAATCCCTGAAAAGAAAGGTTTTTGCCCATCTGTAGTCTGTATGTGTTGGGGGAGGGGTGATCGGGATTAAGGGGGGGAGAGCGGGGGCATATTGCAGAGGGGAGCCAACGCTCAAACACAATTATGCAAAGATGAAGATGCTTGAGCAATATGGGTTAGTGTGGAGAGTGGAATCAAGTCAGTCTTTCGACTGAAGGTCACAACAGCAACAACATACCCACGGAAGTAAGATGTGGGATTTGTATGTACTGATATGGGCGCCGTAAAATATATCTGTGTCGCAGTCAAATGGAAACGCGACACATGGAAAGAAATTGTGAAGTTCGCATGGGAAGAGATCGGGACTGTATGGAGGATTTGTAAGGGAGTCCCAGTGAAACTTCCGCCGCCTAGTAAAACAACCTGCACAAAATGCCTACCCACATGTTGTCAATGTTGTTCCATCTGCGGTGCAGACGCTACGCTGGGAATCACATACACATCCCTTCATACACACTCCCGATCTCCCCACCCCCCATAAGATTTCCAAATTCCTGGAGCCCGGAAGAAGAACATTCCTGGTTGCTGATTTGCTTCGGACGAAGGAGTGCACGCCCGACCAGAATTATGGTTCCGTAGGCAACCACTAACATTTTTTCATAAAGCTATTTTCATTTGACTTCTCCTTGCAGGTAACTTGCTACAGGTGCTAAATATTTGAAGAAAAGCATTTTTATAGCCATCATTTGTAGACATACAACCTATTATTAACTGGTTTTGGTTTTTATACCTATCACTGGAAGACTAAACAACAGAAACGGAAAAAACGTACATAGTGTACACAGACAGAAAGAAAGACAAATATAACAATTGCACTTGTGTACATGAAATTGTAGTCAGTACTTTAAAAGCAAATGTGTAATTCTCACAAATGATTCATCAGCATGCCAAATACAATGATGTTCCACAGTGCTATGTAAAATACACTTAATTTGTCATAAATCACAACAAGCAGGTAAAGTCCTGCATAAAAGAGGCTGCATAGACTGCTGACAGTTAGCAGCTAAACATCACCAAGGACACATATAACCTACGCTCACAAAAGAGTATAATACCCAAAGATTAAATATTAGAATATCTACAATTTAATCAGTGGAAGGAGTCCGGATATACAACTAATACAAGAATGGTTCACTGTTGGTAGCGTGTTGTGGTTATTATCACAAATGAACTATACTGAGTACAGCATCGGAGAATTAGCCTAGAAGACACTACGTCGTACAACATGGCAAACCATTAAATTCTATACCATGTAAGTGACTTCGGCGTTTGTAAAGGTTTGTCAAAGCTGCGGCGAGAATTGAGCAACTTGCAAAACATGCAATTTAGCATAATGGAACAGCCGCGGCGTGGAGGCAACTTACATTGAGGATGCATAATTTTTCTAAGATGCTCACAATGTGGTGCGTCACAAGAAAGCTAACTGCTGTTATCCAAGAATATACTTTATAGAAATCAACCATTGTGTGGCTTATTTGCAGAGCTTCATGGTTTCATGCCGTTGACCAGGTTGGCAGACGTCATAATATATATATATATATATATATATATATATATATATATATATATATATAAAATCTAACCTCTGCACCATTTCAGTGCAGCAATATGTTCATTGTAAATAAGTAGCTCTATTATATCTTTGTTACCTTATCTAAAAAAACATTATCATTTTTTTAATTTTAAATTCAGTGCATTAATGCGATCTTAGTAAATGAGTGTTTGTAAATTGATTCTTTCATATAATGTCCATAAAAAAATTACGATCATTCCACTTGGGACCTGTGGATGGTACATTAGCTTATTTGTTTCAGTTGTAAATATTTGGCATGTATTATTGTTTTTTTGACATGTGCTACAACCTGGAGGACCTCCTCACTACGGATCAATTGGAATGAAAGTTAATCTAATCTAAACTGGGACCATCCCCTGTCTTTGCCAGACGTAATCCGTGTATCAGAAACATGATTACCACTCCGCTTAAGGGAAAAGTTAATACAGGTACCAGATCATTACGTAGAAAAATTTCTTTTGTCTTAGATTAACTTGATATCATTAATGAAATATCCAGAATGTGAGAATAACAGTTACAGCACGCCTTAGTCAGAAATGGAAACAGCGCAGGTCAGCCAACCTAATCCTCACACGTAGAATAATGTCGACTGCATGACACAGCAAAACATACAACCATATCTGAATGTTTGCAGTAATAACAATGGCACGCATTCACATGGAACAAATCCAAATAAACAAAGAAAAGTTGGAAACAATAGCAATAACTATCGACGTGGAAATAATTACAATTACAGTCAACATAACTCGCAAAGCTCACCGTATCAAAATAATCCGCAACCACAGTACTACGGAAACAATTACCAACATTGTGGTTTATCATACTTCAAATAACCATCAAAGTCATTGGGAACCACCAAAAAGCGTTACGCAGCAAAACAGTAATTTAATGACTCGTGGTCAGCCAAGCAACGATAATAAGACAAATCATAACACGACACCACACACACCAGACAACAAAACCGTGACTGAAACAGGCAATACCCGACCGTAAATATTGTGGAGATGGAGAGTGAAGTCACTCCAACGACCACGCATTCGACAAACTAAGTAAGATCAGAACTCACCCCCAGGTGCTGACTGAGGAATGTGTGGGGAGCGATGGTACAATAACAGACATGTCTGACGCACCGAATGAAAGACAGTACACAAACGCAAGTATAACTAGGGTTGCAAACAAGTCACACATACTTCCATTAAGGTAAAATCACGAAGCAAGTCTAACAGACAAGCTACTTGAGGATCATACTCAGTGCCGATCACCAGTAAGAGAGACTGTTCTAGCAACGACTAAAGGTATTGCAGGTGGTATAGGACTATCGACGGGTATTATGACTGATACGGGAGCTGCGATTAGCACTGTATCTCACAATTTTTATAAACAAATGGTTGAATTAGAATCGATACCTGAATTTCCAGTTCAAAAATGCCAAACATTGACTGGGGTTGGATGCAAATTAAATAGGATAAGTAAGCAAATATTTGTGAGTATGGTAGTAGGAAATGGTACAATAGAATGGCCGTTCCTTGTTGTAGAAAGCCTGGGCATTAACTGATTGACTGGCGTAGATTTATTAAGAGAGAAGGATAGTAGAAGTGACTCCTCACAAAGTAAATCTTTTATGAAGCACAACGACACTCAGATAGACATTAGTCTGGATAACCAGACACTGAACCACAATAAATACTGTGTAAGATACAAGATCCAGTTAGTGTGTGAACAAGATGGCCGGCCACTGTGGCTGAGCGGTTCTAGGCGCTTCAGTCAGGAACCTCGCTACTGCTACAGTCGCAGGTTCGAATCCTGTTTCGGGCATGGATGTGTGTGATGTTCTTAGGTTAGTTAAGTTTAAGAAGTTCTAGGTCTAGGGGACTGATGATCTCAGATGTTAAGTCCCATAGTGCTTAGACCCATTTGAACCATTTTGAACAAGATGACACCGCTAGCAATGAACCTGTATTTGATCATGAGATGGAAGAGCTACAGTCCCTAATTAATCATAAAGTAAATGAAACTACAGCTGTCAATAAGCAGCAACAAGAAACACTACAAAATCTATTGCTAAACTACAGCTATCTATTTGCAAAGAAACAAGGTGTGATCAATACATATGTATATAACATGGAGGTTACCCTCGAGAAATCTTCTTGTTATAACACATATAAGATTTCTCTGTCGAAGCAGCCTGCAGTGCGTGAAGAAATCAAGCAAATGCTTCAGTGGAATGTCGTAAAACCATCAATATCTCCTTATTGCAGTCCGTTATTAACTATAATAAAACAAAACGCGAATATACTCTTAGTTCTGATTGCGCGTGCGATCAACAAAATAATTGCTCCAGATCGCACAAAACCAGAAAATCTCGAAGTACAATTGCAGAAATTTCTAGAGGTGAAGTTAAAAAATTCGTTTTGGCAAGTACCGTTAAGCAAAGAGTCAAGGAAGTTGTTGTTGTTGTTGTTGTCTTCGGTCCAGTGACTGGTTTGATGCAGCTCTCCATGCTACTCTATCTTGTGAAAGCTTCTTTGTCTCGAAGTACCTACTGCAGCCTACGTCCTTCTGAATCTGCTTAGTGAATTCATCTCTTGGTCTCCCTCTACGATTTTTACCCTCCACGCTTCCCTCAAATACTAAATTGGTGATCCTTTGATGCCTCAGAACATGCCTTACCAACCAATCCCTTCTTCTAGTCAAGCTGTGAATCAGACTCCTCTCAAATTCTATTCAGCACCTTCTCATTAGCTATATGATCTACCCATCTAATCTTCAGCATTCTTCTGTAGCACCACATTCCGAAAGCTTCTATTCTCTTCTTGTCTAAACTATTAGTCGTCCATGTTTTACTTCCATACATGGCAACACTCCACACAAATACTTTCAGAAAAGACTTTCTGACGTTTACGTCTAAACTCGATGTTAACAAATTTCTCGTCTTGAAAAACGCTTTCCTTGCCATTGCCAGTCTACATTTTATATCCTCTCCACTTCGACCATCATCAGTTATTTTGCTTCCCAAATAGCAAAACTTCTTGAATGAGATTTCCACCCTGCAGTGGAGTGTGCGCTTATATGAAACTTCCTGGCAGATTAAAACTGTGTACCGGACCGTGACTCGAACATGGGACCTTTGCCTTTCGCGGGCAAGTGCTCTACCACTGAGTTACCCAAGCACGACTCACGCCCCGTCCTCACAGCTTTACTTCTACCAATACCTCGTCTCCTACCTTCCAAACTTTACAGAAGCTCTCCTGCGAACCTGCAGAACTAGCACTCCCGAAAGAAAGGACATTGCGGAGACATGGCTTAGCCACAGCCTGAGGGATGTTTCCAGAATGAGGTTCGCAGGAGAGCTTCTGTAAAGTTTGGAAGGTAGGAGACGAGGTACTGGCAAACTAAAGCTGTGAGGACGGGGCGTGAGTCGTGCTTGGGTAGCTCAGATGGTAGAACACTTGCCCGCGAAAGGCACAGGTCCCGAGTTCTAGTCACGGTCCGACACACACTTTTAATCCGCCAGGAAGTTTCAGCAAAACTCCTTTACTACGTTAAGTGTCTCATTTGCTAACCCAATTCCCTCAGCATCACCTGATTTCATTAGACTACATTCCGTTATCCTCGTTTTCCTTTTGTTTATGTTCATCTTATATCCTCCTTTCAATAGACTGTCCATTCCGTTCAACTGCTCTTTCAGGTCCTTTGCTGTCTGTGACAGAGTTATAATGTCATCGGCAAACCTGAAAGTTTTTATTTCTTCTGCATGGATTTTAATTCCTGCACCGAATTTTTCTTTTGTTTCCTTTACTGCTTGCTGAATATACAGATTGAATAACATCGGGGATAGGCTGCAACCCTGTCTCACTCCCTTCCCAACCACTGTTTCCCTTTCATGCCTCTCGACTCTTATAACTGCCATCTGGTTTCTGTACAAATCGCAAATAACAAAAATGGTTCAAATGGCTCTGAGCACTATGGGACTTGACATCTGTGGTCATCAGTCCCCTAGAACTTAGAACTACTTATAACTAACTAACCTAAGGGTATCACACACATCCATGCCCGAGGCAGGATTCGAACCTGCGACCGTAGCGGTCACGCGGTTCCAGACTGAAACGTCTAGAACCGCACGGCCACGCCGGCCGGCGTAAATAACGTTTCGCTCCCTGTGTCTGATCCCTGCCACCTTCAGAATTTGGAAAAGAGTATTCCAATCAACATTGTCAAAAGCCTTCTCTAAGTCTACAAATGCTAGAAACGTAGGTCTGTCTTTCCTTAATCTGTCTTCTAAGGTAAGTCGTTGGGTCGATATTGCCCCACGTGTTCCAACATTTCTACGGAATCCAAACTGATCTTCCCCGAAGTCGACTTATACCAGTTTTTCCATTCGTCTGTAAAGAATTCGTGTTAGTATTTTGCAGCCGCGACTTACTAAGGTAATTTTCGCACCTGTCAGCACCTGCTTTCCTGGGATTGGAATTATTACATTCTTTTTGAAGTCTCGTGGTATTTCATCTGTCTCATACATCTTTCTCACCTGATGGTACGGTTTTGTCAGCGCTGGCTCTCTCGAGGCTGATGGAATGTTGTCTACTCCCAGGGCCTTGTTTCGACTTAGGTCTTTCAGTGCTCCGTCAAACTCTTCCCGCAGTATCATATCTCCCATTTCATCTGCATCTACGTCCTCTTCCATTTCCATAATATTGCCCTCAAGTACATCGCTCTTGTACAGGCCCTCTCTATACACTCCTTCCACCTTTGTGCTTTCCCTTCTTTGCTTAGAACTGGTTTTCCATCTGAGCTCTTGATACTGATACAGGTGATTCTCTTTTCTGCAAAGGTGTCTTGAATTTTCCTGTAGACAGTATCTATCTTACCCCTAGTGATGTATGCCTCTAGACCCGACGTGGCGGCTTAAGAAAACATAATTAACAGTCATACATTTCATTTAAAAAAATACTATTGTACTCGCAGCGACGTTCCATAGTAGAAACCACCCCCTGCGGCGCATGCAGACAGTGTGACATCAGTGGTGCTGAAGCGCCAAGCAGCCAGCAGCCGCACCAGCGCCAGAATGCTGCAGCGTGTCGCCTTTCAAAGGTACATAAAGTAATTCTTTGCCGCTACTCGGCACATTTATTCCATACATCCTTTTTTTATAAATGATCTGTTACACTACCCCCAAATAAGTGAGGCCGAGTGTCTAACTACAGTCGCATCATTTAATTCTAAGTTTTGTTCACAATATTCTTCAAAAACACATACGTATCAGTTCTCTTTTACAGTTTTACACAATAATGAAATTTTCCTGCCGCGCTTCTTGGTGCGCTATTTTGGTCTCAGTGCGAGCAGAATACGTCACAGCCGACGTCACGCAACGTTCATATTTCAATAGTCTCTGATATGCACAGTAGCTCGCTGTATGCCAGTCATTCCACAGTACAGTGTGCAGTGCTTTAATACTTTGTCATACGTGTTCAAATATATGGTTTGTTGCACCAAGGTCGTCATTAGAAGACGAAATCATACATTTTGACAGAGAAATAACAAGGTTAATATATAACAGATAGTACAATAAATACAATTCGTTTTTAGACAAAAAATAAATGTGCTTATATTGACAGTATATACACTCCTGGAAATTGAAATAAGAACACCGTGAATTCATTGTCCCAGGAAGGGGAAACTTTATTGACACATTCCTGGGGTCAGATACATCACATGATCACACTGACAGAACCACAGGCACATACACACAGGCAACAGAGCATGCACAATGTCGGCACTAGTACAGTGTATATCCACCTTTCGCAGCAATGCAGGCTGCTATTCTCCCATGGAGACGATCGTAGAGATGCTGGATGTAGTCCTGTGGAACGGCTTGCCATGCCATTTCCACCTGGCGCCTCAGTTGGACCAGCGTTCGTGCTGGACGTGCAGACCGCGTGAGACGACGCTTCATCCAGTCCCAAACATGCTCAATGGGGGACAGATCCGGAGATCTTGCTGGCCAGGGTAGTTGACTTACACCTTCTAGAGCACGTTGGGTGGCACGGGATACATGCGGACGTGCATTGTCCTGTTGGAACAGCAAGTTCCCTTGCCGGTCTAGGAATGGTAGAGCGATGGGTTCGATGACGGTTTGGATGTACCGTGCACTATTCAGTGTCCCCTCGACGATCACCAGTGGTGTACGGCCAGTGTAGGAGATCGCTCCCCACACCATGATGCCGGGTGTTGGCCCTGTGTGCCTCGGTCGTATGCAGTCCTGATTGTGGCGCTCACCTGCACGACGCCAAACACGCATACGACCATCATTGGCACCAAGGCAGAAGCGACTCTCATCGCTGAAGACGACACGTCTCCATTCGTCCGTCCATTCACGCCTGTCGCGACACCACTGGAGGCGGGCTGCACGATGTTGGGGCGTGAGCGGAAGACGGCCTAACGGTGTGCGGGACCGTAGCCCAGCTTCATGGAGACGGTTGCGAATGGCCCTCGCCGATACCCCAGGAGCAACAGTGTCCCTAATTTGCTGGGAAGCGGCGGTGCGGTCCCCTACGGCACTGCGTAGGATCCTACGGTCTTGGCGTGCATCAGTGCGTCGCTGCGGTCCGGTCCCAGGTCGACGGGCACGTGCACCTTCCGCCGACCACTGGCGACAACATCGATGTACTGTGGAGACCTCACGCCCCACGTGTTGAGCAATTCGGCGGTACGTCCACCCGGCCTCCCGCATGCCCACTATACGCCCTCGCTCAAAGTCCGTCACCTGCACATACGGTTCACGTCCACGCTGTCGCGGCATGCTACCAGTGTTAAAGACTGCGATGGAGCTCCGTATGCCACGGCAAACTGGCTGACACTGACGGCGGCGGTGCACAAATGCTGCGCAGCTAGCGCCATTCGACGGCCAACACCGCGGTTCCTGGTGTGTCCGCTGTGCCGTGCGTGTGATCATTGCTTGTACAGCCCTCTCGCAGTGTCCGGAGCAAGTATGGTGGGTCTGACACACCGGTGTCAATGTGTTCTTTTTTCCATTTCCAGGAGTGTATATACTGATCTCATCAATTTAATGATTTTTGATGTCTTTGCAGTTTGTCCACCATACTTAGTGTTTGCTTAGCGCCCAGACTCACCTAAAATCGTTCTAAGGTTAGTATTTCTGAACTTACTGTTTATTCGACGTCGTTGTTAAGGGGGGTAGGACGTCAAGCGGCCCGACTTGGAGCAAGACAGGCACCACAGGACATTTTAATTCCCACTGTCTATACTTTTACAAATAAATTCGTAAAACTTTGTCAGCATGACCAGGAAGGATTCAGGATTCACACTCATAACAGTGGAAGTTCAAACAGATAACAGATTTTTTTTTTTTTTTTTTTTTTTTGCTTGTGAAATTTCAGCATTTTTTCACTTACTATTGGCTGCATTTGTTGCTATAGGTACACTTTTCTTCATAAGTAAGAGAGATTGTTCGATGAATTTTGCACAGCATACTAAACCATTCTTACAGGTGTATGAAACTCTAGAATTTTCCAAATCTATTAAAAACTGTGGTAAAAATTGAGGTGATTAACTACAAGAGTTGAGTTTTTTCTAAACATGAAGTTTAAATTGCAACAACTCATTCATTTTTTCATAAATTAACTTTTTGTGTGCTGTGCAAAATTCATCGAAGAATCTCTCTTACTTACGAAGAAAAGTGTACCTATAGGAAAAAATGCAGCCAGTAGTAAGTGAAAATAATTATGAAATTTAATATGTAAAAAAATTATTTTTTTATGTTTTTGAACTTCCACTACTATAAGTGTGAATCCTGAATCCCTGCTGGTCATGCTGACAAAGTTTTACGAATTTATTTGTAAGTGTATAGACAGTGAGAGTTAAAATGTCCTGTGGTGCCTGTCTTGCTCCAAGTCGGGCCGCTTGACGTCCTGCCCCCCTTAAGAGAGTTTTTCTTATAATTCATGACCATTCCATGCTTTACATACAACGTTTTTTTACGATGCCCCTTTTGTTTGCAGAATAACACACACACACAACGGTATCCATCCGGCAGTCTTCGTGGTGCCGATTCATTTGGGGACTGTGCGGAAGAGTGACAGAATTTCTGTGTCGACCCCTGTTTTAGGATGCTGTACTTGGCAGGTAGGTTGTCGTCGCGTTTCCTAGAACATTTCGCTCTCCTAATTCCACATTACTTCTCACACCCGTAGTATTGACTCGTTTATGTTTCTTTTTGCTACTTCCCGTAGCCTCACACATGTTTCACTGTACACTACGTTGAACTTCAGTGTTTGAATTTCTCACAGTCTGTGGTACCTTAGAACATTCCTGTCATCAATTATAAGATTTCGTTCGTTGTTTTAAAAGATTTTCTGTCTAACTACTTCTGTCACTCTAAACGTTCTACTGTACATTTGTCTGTGCAACAATTCTGTGCTTCTTTTGTCACCATACAATTTCTTTTTTTGTATTTACTACTGAAACCTGAAAGAAAAAAGTAGGCGCAGCACAAGCAGCGCAACAACACATGAGCTCAATCTCAATGTATGAATCAAATACCACAGTTAAAGTAAGAATTAAAATTGCTCTAAATGGAGCTACAAGATATAGCACTTGATATGTTTGTGGACCCTAATGTTTTCCAGTACTGTGTATTTATTTCGTTCATCTACGTCATTTGTCTGCTTCCTTTGACATTTTCGATTATATTTCGTGTTTTGAAAAGTAGTTAGTTTCTAGGAATGATTGATGTTTGTATCAGGTTCATACGTGATCAGTCTTCTGTCATTACTGTTACTTAGAAAATTCCTGAGTGATTGGCTTAACCATTTTTATGCATCATAATAAATTAAACAAATCACTTATCAAAATACACATCATTTAATTAATAATGAAGTTTTCTTCTTTTGCCATCTCTTCTTTCTTCTTAGCTGCTGGCCTGAAATAAAATATCATTCATGATTATTTATATTTGTAGGCTGTAGACACGGCTTTGTGCTTTACATTCGTGGTTTGTGATTCACTTACAGCATGTCTCTTAAGGACTTTGTTTATGCTTTTATATAAAACTTACGAAAATCTCTATGATCGTATAATCCAACTATTTTGTTTGTTCTAGGATTTTGTAACAAATACGACCCAGCATGTGGAATGCGAGCAGTGACGAATGGACCTTCACAAAGAAGCGCCCACTTATCGTTACGTTGTTTCAGTACGGTTGGGTGGGTGCGCAAAAGTACTTTCACACCTACTGTAAATTACCGAGTTCGTTTTATAGTTTTATCAAATTCGTATTTTCTGATTCTGGCGTTATTGGTATTGTATTGTGTATTGTATGTTAACCGCGGACCTAGAAGCGACGGAGAGGCTCCGTCCCCTCCGCAGCCGCAGTGGTCCACAACCCCACGACGACTACCGCAGTCCACTTCACCCCCTCCGCCGCCCCACATCGAACCCAGGGCTATTGTGCGGTTCGGCCCCCGGTTGACCCCCCAGGGAACGTCTCACACCAGACGAGTGTAACCCCTATGTTAGCGTGGTAGAGAAATGGTGGTGTACGCGTACGTGGAGAACTTGTTTGTGCAGCAATCGCCGACATAGTGTAACTGAGGCGGAATAAGGGGAACCAGCCCGCATTCGCCAAGGCAGATGGAAAACCGCCTAAAAACCATCCACAGACTGGCTGGTTCACCGGACCTCGATAAAAATCCGCCGGGAGGATTCGTGCCGGGGACCAGGCGCTCCTTCCCGCCCGGAAAGCCGTGCGTTAGACCGCACGGCCAACCGGGCGGGCTCTGGCGTTATTTACTAGGGTAATTAATATATCTCGCTATTCCTTTTGTCCAGGAATCTTCGGGAGGGGATCACACCATTCGTTACTTTCTTTACATCTAATGTAACTTCTGTAGGTGTATATTTAGAATCATTTATTGGTAAATTATTGTAAATGTCCTCGAAACGAGACAAATAGTTCACCCACTTGGAATGATTCCCTGATATGTACGTTCACGTAAGATGGTTTAGTTCCTTAAATATCCTCTCACATGGAATAGATTGGAGGCTAAATCTTGAAATAAGGATAATTTTGATGTCACTATCTTTCAAAAACTTCATCCACTTATAACCTGTGTAATATAATGCATTGTCCGAAAGGATGACGACAGGTTTGCCAGCGCTGGGTATATAATCTCTACTTACCCGTTGCATGATCGTGTTGGCTGTCGCTCATTGCATGGCATATAGTTTCGCATATTTTGAGAAAAGGTCATACAGAGTGAGTATATACTTGACACTGCCCTTACCTTCTAGGATATCGTCCATCTATGTCTGTAGCTACAATTTTTTAGGTTTACTGGGAATAATCGGATGCAATTCTATTTTACAACCTAGATTCTCAGGCTTTGTCTTTTGACAATAGTACATGTTTTGATAAGTTTGTGAATTTTCCTCCGCATATTTGTGAAATAACAGAAAGTGTTTAGTTTCTGTATTTTTTGATTGTGTTGTAGTGTCCGCAGGTAAAATGTGTACGCCGCATTAGATTTGCTCCTGATTCTTGTGGAATACAGATGCACCATCGATTACGGTTTGAACGTCGACAATAGAACAAGACGTCCTGATACAGTTTTTAATGTTTGCCAATAGGGTGGTCGGGGTTGTTTGCTTTTGTCGATCTTACTTTGCTCCATCTACTGTCAGCCTTCTGCAGTGTTGACATATTCCTATACAAGCCTAGATAATATTGACGGTAATGTTTGTCTTGCATCAACATGATGCGGTAATCGTTCATATGTTCCAGATCATCTACGTCATGAGATACTCCCTGAGGTAGACTTGACAATGCGTCTGTAATTATGTCGTCTTTTCTTTTTTATGTATACTATTTCGAACCACTAGTTCTGCAAGGTCATTGCCGATCGCGATAATCGTGGATGTACGAGTTTGCAGGTCATGGGAAGGTACACCAACAGGCGTTAACCTTTTTAATGTCTTCCAAATTTCTTAAAAGCCCATATAATTTCCAAGGTTTCCAACTCTAGTTGAATAAGTACTTTCGCACTCACTTAGAGTTCAAAAAGCAAAACCAATAATTTTTACGTCTTGCTTGTTCCCAGTTAGTATTACCTGAGAATGACATGATCCAAGCCCTGTGCATGATGGATCGCTTGCAATACAGAAATCAATACAGAAGTTTAGGATGATTCAAAATATTGGAGTTCATAAATTCTTCCTTTATTCTGTCAAAATCTCATGTACATTGTACCGTCCAAACCCAATCATGATTCTTCTTTAAAAGCGGCAGCAAGTATTTGTTGTTGAGTTTGATTTGGCACGAAGCGCCAAAAAAATGAGGCTAAAGCCTGGAAAGTTTTTAATTGTTTTCTGATACGCAGATGACGAAAATTCTGAATTGCATCTAATTGACTAGGATCTGTTCTAACGCCTCCACAACTGATTATGTGTGCCAAGTACTTAACCTCATTTCGCGCAAACTTTGATTTCTGTAGATTTGCTGTAACGCTAGCATGTGCGAATTTACATAGTCTTTCCTAAAATGTATATGTGATCTTCCCATGTCTTTGTCCCTATAAGGATGTCATCAATGTATAACGTTACCTTTCCCAGTAATTCTGTGCCTAGGACTGTGTGCGGAGAAGTAATTAAAACACTTGAGCCGAATGGTAGTGCACAAAATAGGTAACAGCAGCCACCAAAAATAAAAGCCGTGTACGTACTTAATCATAGCTAACACTTGGTTTAAGAATCATAAACGAAGGTTGTATACGTGGAAAAGGCCTGGAGACACTGGAAATAGATTATATAATGGAAAGACAGAGATTTAGGAACCAGGTTTTAAATTGTAAGACATTTCTAGGGGCAGATGTGGACTCTGACCACAATCTATTGGTTATGAACTGTAGATTAAAACTGAAGAAACTGCAAAAAGGTGGGAATTTAAGGAGATGGGACCTGGATAAACTGAAAGAACCAGGGGCTGTAGAGAGTTGCAGAGAGAGTGATAGGGAACGATTGATAATAACGAGGGAAAGAAATACAATAGAAGAAGAATGGTTAGCTTTGAGAGATGAAATAGTGAAGGCAGCAGAAGAACAAGTAGGTAAAAAAACGAGGACTAGTATAAATCCTTGGGTAACAGAAGAGATATTGAATTTAACTGATGAAAGGAGAAAATATAAAAATGCAGTAAATGAAACAGGCAAAAAGGAATACAAACGTCTCAAAAATGAGATCGACAGGAAGTGCAAAATGGCTAAGCAGGGATGGCTTGAGGACAAATGTAAGGATCTAGAGCCGATGGCAACCCACTGCCTCACATCAACTCTGCCACTGTTGAGGCCACACAACCCGGGCCTCTACAAATATATTAGTTTTTTTTTTCAGTGAAATACACGCTTGTATCCCAGACTGAGTATGGACACATACTCATTTGCAGACTACCAAGCCTTGTAGCACTTGCGATTTTCCAAAAAAAAATTTTTTCACTCGGACATGTGTTGATTCCGTGAAATCTAAAATCATTGTTAGCCTTTCTGCGAGGGCAGTAAGCGATGGTGAGCCACCACCAATGTCGGAACTATACTGTCACAAATTTTGATTCCTCCCCTTTAAAACGCGAACATCTTGTCAATGAAAACCACGTTTAAGAGCGACTTATCGTTTATTTGTTGCGGATCCTTTACGATATTCTACAGATGACAAGCTACGGCATTCATCACAAGCGAGATGAAGACTGCCATTACACAGTATATAAAGAAGAACAATTTAGACGCATTCAGCATGTGTATACATCTGAAAATCTATTTTATAGTGTGTCAACTTAGACAACTTGAACCCACAGTCTCGTATTATCCAAAAATTAGTCCTGTTTATGGATCAACTTTTTCAGACTTACGTGAGAATATGAACTATATGATCAGTTAATGTGGCTATAGCTGGTCACTCATGTTTGTATGAAATTTGTAACTCAAAATTTTTCGTATGATCACCTCTGGCAATATTTAACTTTGCGTTTAAACACCCTAAATTAATGAGCAGTAATATCGTTTTCTGACAGTGGTTAGTAATTAGTGACACACTTCATAAGCAAGTAAATATTTTGAGACGCATCTGTTACAAACCTGTAGAAGATCTGAAGTTGTATATCATATTTCTCGACAGTGAATATTTTATACACTGCTGAGAAAAAAGTGAAGCACCCAGAATACATGGTCGGATGTCAATGTAGTTTTATACATGTACACATCATCAGCTGGTATGTAAAATATTAGAGTTGCAATTTTCCATGACAGAAAGGCCACCACAGTGCACTAGGGTTGTTCGTGTTTAGTGTTGCAACAAGGCATGTTAGAATAAATAGGTGGGGTAAACACTGTCAGCCCGTATTTGCAATGAAGGACCCGGAGATGATACATACTCGTGTGAGACAGACTCCGTTAGTACCTGACATATTCTGAAACGGTCCTCATTGTGCGTTTCGATTCGGCCAGCTGGTCGAATCATGCATCTGTGGAGCATCTGGATCTGACAGTGAACTGATTGGGCTGCATGGGAACGCGAAAACAGGTATATTCGTCTTCAAGATTCCAGATGACCACGTCTGACTACCACAAGAGGAGATCGCCGTATTGTGCACCAAACACATTGTTGCCCATTCACACCTGCGCCTGCCATCAGAGAACAAATAATGGATTCCCTGCAACATTCCGATTCACTCTGCACCACTGGTCAGAATGTAACAGCAAGCGTGCTGGGGTGATACCATTCCATGCGTAGGGTACCGTTAACGGACGGCTGCATTTGAAGTAGCTTCGTGACCAGAAGCGATGGATTGCTGATGAGTTTTATCGCATTATCTTCCCCTATGAATCGCAGAACTGCACTACCCTGGATGACCATCGGTGAGTATGGCGGCGACCTGGGTATGGGTTCCATTCTTCATGTGTTTTGGGAAGCATAGTGGTATTACTCCTGCCGTCAGGGAGTAGAGAGGCATCGGATACGACTGCAGGTTACGGCTGGTAATGACTGACGAAACTTTGACGGAACAACGCCATGTCACCAACATCCTGCGACCTCATGCGACTGTTTCATGGTGCCATTTTCCAGAAGGACAATATTTTCCACTCATGGGACGTGTCTGTATGAACTATCTCCGTGATGTTCCCAATAGAAGATTTGTGATCCCAGCTAGGACTACACTCTGTCCCCGAGCCAGTATGCAGGGTCTCCAGGACAAGTTACAATAGTTGTGGACGAGTTTGCCTCAGGAGAGCTTTTGTGTCACCCTTCGCAGCCGAATCAGTGTATGCACCCAGGCCACTGAGGGTGCAACCTGATACTGATAAGTGGGCTCATACTGCCGAGTTCCTTGGAAATTTGAGACGGTATTGTAATTACAGCAATAATATCACATACCTTCTCAACTTTTGAAGTTTCATTTCATTTCCTTATTACCTTCAAGTTGTTTCACTTTTCTTGTCATCTATGTAATCTAATGTTCTTTCACATGACATTGCTGAATTGATGTTTACAAACTTAAATAATTTATCACTTTTCACCTTCAAAAAGGTCAACAAATGAGCAAAAGTTGCTGACTTTAACGTTTTACAGATATTCTGAAATGTTTGCTTCCAGTCCAATTTCTTACTTAAATTCATCCGCGAAAATCTTAAGTATTGTATTTTACACACTGTATTTGCCCCCTCAACCCAATTCCCCTAACGTTGTTAAAGAAGTTACATCCAACCTCGATTGAATTTAATGAACTGTGCATTTTTTTTCTATGTCGAATGAAAGTCTCTTTCCAGAACACAAGTTGATTATTCTTCTGTCGGTGCATCGGTGGTGCGCTTGATTATAATGCTACCAGCGTAGTCAAAGAGAATTTCAGCTCTATCAGTATAAGATGGCAATCGTAATACAAAAACCCGTGGATAGACGGTAGTGATTTTTTTCGTGGCGTGGAATGATGATCGCTGGTGAGAGCTGTCGAAGCAGCCCAGTTTCACTCTCTACACGAGTGAAGACCCTGGAAGCACAAAATTCAACGTCGGTTGAGAATTAAAGGTAACGCAAATCGAGTAGACGCATTCATTACAGCTATTGAATTACCCACAACACTTGTCATGAAACGACAATACCGATGTTCGACATTACATGATGAATGGAAATATCTGACCAGGACATTTGTATGTAGGCTGTTTAGGTTTTTATATTGGTAATACCACGTAGTGCTGTGTATGAAAATCGCTGACTGCGCTGTGCGCAGTCTGTGGCTAGTTGGACTCATTGTTGGAATATTTCGCTTGTGTAGTGTTGGGCAGTTGGATGTGAACAGCGCGTAGTGTTGTGCAGTTGGAGGTGAGCCGCCAGCAGTGGTGGATGTGGGGAGAGAGATGCCAGAGTTTTTAGCGGACGACCTGGACGTGTGTCCGTCAGAAAAAGGAAATTTGTTTAACTGAATGTCACAAAATTATATATATATATATATATATATATATATATATATATATATATATATATATATATATAATGACTTTGGAAAGCTATTAAGGTAAATACGTTGTAAGTTCTCAAAATCTTTCATTTGCTAACTATGCCTATCAGTAGTTAGTGCCTTCAGCAGTTAGAATCTTTTACTTAGCTGGCAGTATTGGCGCCGTTGTATTGCAGTAGTTCGAGTGACGAAGATTTTTGTGAGGTAACTGATTCAAGAAAGGTATAGGTTATTGTTAGTCAGGGCCATTCTTTTGTAGGGATTATTGAAAGTCAGATTGCGTTGCGCTAAAAATATTGTGTGTTAGTTTAGTGATGATCAGAATAAGCAAAGAGAGAAATGTCTGAGTACGTTCAGTTTTGCTCAGCTGTTTGAAAATCAAATAACATAAGAGTTTTCGAGCATTGTCATTCATAATTTTTCTAAGGGGACGTTTCACATTGTGGGGCACAGTAATTTCTTTTAACATTCACTGCTAAAGTTACAGACTAATGAGCAACTGAATTAGACACCCTACATAGTCACGCTCTGAGAATGACAGTGCGGTGAAGGTCGGAGACATCTAATGCGTTACCATCAATCCTGAAGTATAACTGCAGTTCACGTAGTGTGTTCACAGCAGTGTCCACGACACGCTGCTCCCTCTTACTAGCTTGCAATGTGAGGTCAATACGATTGCAAACATGTGGTGTGGAGTTAACAAGAAATCCTTCCATGTTTTGTTTTTTTTCTTTTTTTTAATTTAAGCGTTTGAAAACCTCTAATATGTCAGGTAAGAATAGTTCTGGCTGCAGGGGGTTCACTGCCTGATCGTAGTGTTGCCTAATGGAATGTATAGTGTTGCCATATATTTTCTTTACTGTGTGACGTGCGTTCTCTCATTGTCTTGTTTCTTGACTGTTGTTGGTACAAATTTCATCGATACGGACTCAAAACCTACGGCAAATCTATGAATCGCCGACGAAGTGGTATTTCGTAATAATTTTTTATTTTCTAATTTCATTCAGGAACTTCAAATGCTCCGTTGCGCTATACACCCATGAGCCACAACATTCTGACCAATCATTTCCTACCTTGGTGATACACCTTTGTAACGCAGTACAGCAGCGATTCCCCGTAGCAGGGATTCGACAAGTTATTGAAAGATTTCTGGAGTCATGGGGCACCAGATGTCTCCGCACAGGTCATTCAATGCCCGTAAAAAGCAAGCTGGTGGTTTGTGCTCGCGGAGCGAGTGTCCAACAGCGTCCCAGACGTGTCCCATCAGATTCAGAAGGTGGCCAAGACATCAACGTGAGTTCACTATCATGCTCCACAAGTCACTTAGCACGATTCAGGCCTTGTGACACGGACGTGTATCCTACTGGAAAATGCAAACCCCATCGGGGAAGATACGAAGGATGAAGGGATGCAGGTTCTCCGCAACAAAGTTCACTTTATCCACAGCTGTCACGGTGCCTTTGATAACCACCACAGGTTCCGTGTAAGCCCAGGTGAGTGTCCCCCATGGCATAATACTGCCCGCACGGCCTGCGTCCGTTGTGCGGGACATGTTTCGAGCAGCGGTTCACCTGCATGACGACGTATCCGGATATGACCATCGACATGGTACAACAATAAAAGTGATTCATCCGATCAAGTGACACCTATCAGCCGATCCCGGGTCCAATCTCTATGATCCCGTGTGCAGTGCAATCGTATTTGATGATGTCGTTGGGACAACATGGAAGAACGCAGGGGCTATGTGGTGTGAAGTACCACGTTCAACAATGTGTGCTGTACCGTGTTCTCCAAGACACTTATGCCTGCATCAGTACTGTGCTCTGTGGTCAGTTCTACCACAAATCGCTGCCTATCCTACACTCATGCTCATTAATTAAGGATAATCGCAGAACGTGGCGCCACACAACGTGGCACTACACACATGGCACAGATCTGTAAGTCCACGGTATTGGTGATAAGCTGAGAAAACCGTCCCGAAACACAGGGGCTACAAAATGCCACTATTTCCTGCGCATGTACCCCGACATCAATGTGGGATATGATCACCATGTAAACGTACACAGGCCGCACAACGGGTTGGCATACTCTGGATCAGGTGGTCGGGCAGCTGCTGGGGTATAGCCTCCCATTCTTGCACCAGTACCTCTTGGAGCTAATGAAGTGTCGTACGGGTTCGAAGACGTGCAGCGATACGTCGACCTAGAGCATCCCAGACGTGCTCGATGGGGTTTAGGTCCGGAGAACAGGCAGGCCACTCCATTCGCCTGATATCTTCTGTTTCAAGGTACATCTACATTTATACTCCGCAAGCCACCCAACGGTGTGTGGCGGAGGGCACTTCTCCACGACGGCAGTTCTGTGGAGCCGTGAGTTATCATCCATCAGGAGGAAGGTGGGGCCCACTGCACCCCTGAAAAGGCGGACATTCTGCTGCAAAATGATGTACCGATACACCTGACCTGTTACAGTTCCTCTGTCAAGGACATGCAGTGGTGTACGTGCACCAATCATAATCCCACCCCGCACCATCAAACCACGACCTCCATACAGGTCCCTTTCAAGGACATTAAGGGGTATCTGGCTCACGCTAGATGAAAACCCGGCGAGAATCACTGTTCACACTATACCTGGACTCGACCGTGAACATAACCTGGGACCACTGTTCCAACGACCATGTACTGTGTTCTTGACACCAGGCTTTACGGGCTCTCCTGTGATCAAGGGTCAGTCGAATGCACCTTGCAGGTCTCCGGGCGAATAAACCATGTCTGTTCAGTCGTCTGTAGACTGTGAGTATGAAGACAACTGTTCCAGTGCCGGCGGTAAGTTCCCGAGCAAGGCTTCCTGCAGTAATCCGTGGCCGTCTGCTGGCACTGATGGTGAGATATCGGTCTTCTTGTGATGTTTTCCACTGTAGACGTCCCGTACTGTAGCGCCTGGACACGTTTCCTGTCTGCCGGAATCGTTGCCATAATCTTGCGATCACACTTTGTAGCACACGGAGGGCCTGTGCTGCGACCTGCTGTGTTTGACCAGCCTCCAGTCGCCCTAGTATTCTACCCCTCATAAAGTCATCAAAATGTGTTCTTTGAGCCATTTTCAACACACAGTCAACATTAGCACGTATGAAAGCGTCTGCACACTTACTCGCTGCACCGTACTCTGACATACACCAACACACCTCTTAGTATGTGGACTGCTGCCAGCGCCACCGTGCGACGACCGCAGGTCAAATGCATCTCATGGTCATAATCCCGAGGTGATTTAAACCCGCAAACCGCCCACCAGAGCATTGTTTCACCATGTATCAGCATTATCCTTAGTTTATGAGCATGAGTGTACTTTACAGAGCGAGCAAGCTTCCGACCTGCACTTTGTGATGATGCGTGGGCGTCCCAAACCCTTGTCGCCTACTTCACCGTCCTTCAACCACCTTCCACAGATGCTCAGGCATAGTAGCAGGCGAACAGCCGACCAGAATAGATGTTTCCGAGAATCTCGTTCCCAGGCGCCGGGTTACAACCGTCTGCCATTTGTCAAAGTTGTCAAAGTTTCTCATGTCAAGTAGGAGTCCCTACTCATCTCCGCTCTTCCTATAAACTTTCCTTACAGCGTCACGTCTCCAAAACGCCATTGGACAGTCACAATATTTCATTTAGAGTAAGGAAAAGATAAAGTCAAATGTTATAATGCAAGTAATAACATAAGTAATGCACTACAATCACATACAAACATGTTTATATAGAATGTGGTCAGCAAGAACAATGTCACATTACATACATACGTGTGTGTAGTGTGGTGCCCTTACAATCCATTCATGAAGCCGGCTGATCCAGTGCTTATCTCTATTGTTGGTAATGTATTCCAGTGAAAACCTTATGCATTACGGAAAGAGAGTTGATTGGTCTGTTGTGTTTTGTGCCCTGTCTATCTCCTTTCTTGTGGAGTAAAACAATTATAGTACTTACCTGCTGTTGAGGAACTGTCTGCTTCTGCAGTAATTCTGTACATATCAACGCCAGTTATTTTTGTGATACTTTTCTTACAGTTTTATCCATTTCCACTGAAATGCTTTTGTTTTTAAGGGTCTTTCCGTTCTTCATAGCTCGGATGTCTCCATACATAGCGTCGGGTGTTGTGTCCAAATTGCCAGATTCGTCGTTACCTATCTGTGTTTCTCCTTCATCTCTAGGACTACACGAAAACAAAAAAAGATCTCGGAATACATCTACAATTTTCTCTCTGTTGTTAATTATCTGTGTTACTCCTTCATCTCTAGGACTACACGAAAACAAAAAAAGATCTCGGAATACATCTACAATTTTCTCTCTGTTGTTAATTATTATGTCATCTGTCATTACAGCTGTCGAAACTTGATGTTTATCTAACATGAGACATTTTGTTTGCTACATATACTAGTTGATTTCATTTGTTTCTCTTTCTATTGTTGTTACATCTTCTCGAAGTCTTAGGGCCGGCCGCTGTAGCCGAGCGGTTCTAGGCGCTTCAGGCCGGAACCGCGCTGCTGCTACCGTCGCAGTTTCGAATCCTGCCTCGGGCATGGATGTGTGATGTACTTAGGTTAAGTTAGGTTTAAGTAGTTCTAAGTCTAGGGGACTGATGACCTCAGATGTTAAGTCCCATAGTGCTTAGAGCCATCTGAACCATTTTTTTAAGTTGTAGGGGACGAAAAGGGTGTTTTCTTCCTTTACGATTTTGTTTATTTTTACCTGTGTTTTCTCAGCATCTTAGTAATCATTCTAGTATTTACTGTTCTTTTTATTATTTAGTTACTTGTTCCTATTCGCTTTTCCCAATACAAACACTCACACACTCAACTACCAATGTTTAATTAATTACCTTTGTTCTTTTCCCAGTGAAAACGAACAAACGGCAATGACAATGAACCAAAGAGAGGCAAGTACGTATTCCATATTTGTCTGTTTACAATTAGCGTCCACTGCGTGTTACGTGCTGATAATGGGATGTGAAACTAATTAGACACACAGCGCTGTTCACATGTGACCGCAGCTGAATGAGCACGGACTGACGTGTGTTAATCAAGTTTTCTGGCATTAACAGAGAATAGAGCCATCATTGTACCGATTCAATAGACTCGTTTGTTCGCTGGATATCACAGCACGTGCGACTGGTCTTTTCATAAATTAGTCCTAATTTACTGCTTGTATTTTCCATTTAATTTTACTATGTTTATTCTGGCCTTAGTGTTATTAGCTCGCCCTCGATTTGGAAACGTTGCCTTTGTCAAGTAACAGTGAACAAAACATCGCAAGCTTTCTCCCAAGTATTTGCTACGACAGCCGCGGCTGTAGTAATGCAGATAGTCTATACAGGTTCGGAGCACCACACGGGTTGATAACGCAAATCGCAGAATTTAGAACGCCAATAAAGTACGGAAGAAACAATTACATGCATATATATACTGAAAATGGAATGTACTGAACGAGACTGATTGAATAAATAACGTAACAAGTCCTCCGAAAACATTTCTTCATGAAATCAAAGAGATACACAAAGTTACTAAATCACTGTTATATATTGCTTGTCCAGGTAGTTACCATGGCTGTCCAAGCATATGTTCTACCAGTAATCTAATCTGCCGAATCACACGTGAAAGAAACGCATTTTTGTGTTTATAATTCACCAGAGATGCAATATATTCTTTTTCATGTTACTTTATTTTTCGGGAACTGATTTGGAACTTGACAAGTTTTCAAGCGATATAACAGATGCGACAAAAAGGTAAGGAGACTGATGTGAAAAAAAATGTTGCTTACCGTTTTAGTCAAGTTTAGTGTTGTCTCCTGAGAAGTAGTTCCCTTCTGATTGCACACACTTTTTCCAGCGCTTGTGACATTGATGGTAACATTTCTGGAACTCATCTTCTGTAATATCCTCCAAGACCGTCGTCTCACTTTTTCGGATATCTTGTATTGTTTGAAAATGGTGTCCTTTGACCGCCGTTTTCACTCTTTGAAATAAAAAAGCCGCACAGAGTGATATCTGGTGAAAAAGGTGGCTGTGGTAGTACTGACATTTGTTTTGAGGTTAAAAATTGCTGTACTGAGAGAGCACGGACAGGAAGAACTTTTTGACGAAGTCTTTCTAAAATTTCTTTGTAGTAATATTGGTTAACTGTTTGTTCCGGAGGTACCCACTCTTTATGAACAATGCACTTGGAATCAAAGAAGCACGCAAGCATGCACTTCACTTTTGACTTTGACATGCGAGCTTTTTTGGGTCTAAGTGATCCCTTTGAGCACCATTGC
This sequence comes from Schistocerca serialis cubense, assembly GCF_023864345.2. NCBI lineage: Eukaryota > Metazoa > Arthropoda > Insecta > Orthoptera > Acrididae > Schistocerca > Schistocerca serialis. The sequence goes on from NC_064643.1 coordinate 550,922,721, forward strand.
TAACCTTGGCGTTTTGTTTTTGGTTCGTACTGAAAAAACCAACTTTCATCACCAGTGATAACACGGCTCAACAATTCTGTATTGATTTCCGTTTGCTCTAACAGATCGGCTGCCATATTTTTCCGTGTTTCTCGTTGTCGTGGTGTGAGGCTTTTGGGGACCATTTTTGCACAAATCTTTCTCATACCAAGATCTTCAGTTATTGTTAGACGAACCGTTTCTCGATTGATGTTCAGGTCTTCTGCAATCATTTTCACGGATAATCTTCGATCAGATCGTACGAGTTCACGCACCCTGGCCAAGTTGACATCCGTCCTTGAGGTTGATGGCCGTCCACTGCGGTCTTCGTCTTCAACATTCGTTCTGCCTTCACTAAACATTTTATGCCAACGAAAAACTTGAGCTCTTGACATAATCTCCTCTCCAAAAGTCTTCTGAAGCTTACCATAAGTTGTCGTCGCGTTTTCACCAAATTTAACGCAAAAAGAACTGGCATACCATTGCGCAATATTATGCGGTTCAATTTCCGTGATGAGAGTCACAAACACGTTTTAACTTATTACAGCACAACTGACGATTGAGCGTTTGCATCGATGTGCCGCTTGGACTAGAAGCAGCTTATAGACCAAGTTCAAAGATATTATGCCTACGCAAGCCTGCAGGGTTAGCACATCTTGCAAAGAAAATCAGTCTCAATACTTTATTATCGCACCTCGTACACTGATCAGCGTGACCATTATGGAAAACGACCAAGTATCGATATAGACACGCCCAGGCGATAGCAACTTCAACTGGCGACGAATGACTGCTAGTCAGACACACACGGTGCTGTAGTATCGGTAAGCGTGCTGTCCACGTGTAGAATGGGGAGGCGGGCACACTGTTGTGAGTGTGCTCAACATATGGCGAGACAAAGTTGAAACCACGTCCAGACGTCGTGGGTTGGGCGGCCATCCCTCATTACAGATGTCGGTCTCGTAGGCTGGGCAGACTGATAAAACAATACAGGCAGCGAACTGTGGTGGAACTAGCATCAGACTATCAGACTTTAATGCTGAGCAGAGTACAAGCGTGTCTGAAAACACAGTGCACCGAATAAGCCTCCGCAACCGATGACCCCTGCATGTGCCAATGTTAACACCACGACATCGGCAACTACGACTGAAATAGGCACATGGCCATCGGCACTGGATGTTGACACAGTGGCAGAGCGTTGCATGGTCTGATGAATCCCGATACCTTCTTCATCATGTCGATGGGGGGCGCGAATCCCTCGTCTTCCAGGGTAACAGTTCCTTGACAGCTTTACTGTGGGATAGAGACAAGCTGGCGGCGGCTCCATTAGCTCTGAGGAACATTCACATGGGTATCCATTTGGCTCCGGTGGAGCTCGTACAAGGCACCATGTCGGCCAAGAAGTATCGTGCTGTAGTTGCAGACCACGTACACCCCTTCATGACGGTCATGTTTCCCGACAGCAGTGGCATTGTTCAGCAAGATAATGCGCCATGTAACAAGACCAGTAGTGTGATGGAGTGATTAGAGAAACACAGTGGCGAGTTCCAATTGATATGCTGGCCCCGCTACACGCCAGATTTGAACCCAGTCGAACACATATGGGATGCGATTGAACGCGGCGTCAGAGCTCATCGCCCCCCTCCCCGTAATTTATGGGAATTAGGTGACTTATGTGTGCAGATGTGGTGCCAACTTCCTTCCACCTACCAAGGTCTCATTGCTTCAATTACACGGAGTGTCACCGCTGTTATCCGTGTCAAAGGTGGACATAGCGGCTGTTATGTCTCTATTTATATTTTGTGAGTATGCAGTAATCTTTGTAATAACTCTGACCCCAACGTATGTGTGTAAAACGTATGTAGAGGACAAATAGCGTATGAACAGTGAAAGCGGTTATGATCACACTATCACTAGTGAGCGGGCCACCATGACAAAAGTGATTGTAGGACAATGAAAGTTTGCGGAAATATTTGTAAGGACACGCGGAAGAGAAATAACGAATGAAGCATTGAGGGAAACACATTTTAATTTCCACATAATAGGATAACATTTGTTAAATGAGTACCGTGTTTACGTTGCAGGTTACAAAAGTTGATCAATGTGACGACCATCTGCATCCACTACCGTCTGGAGGAATCTTAGGAATTAGTTTTGGTGAACATTTGAATAGGTATTAGTTTTTCCTTTTTACAGATCTTATCTTCTGTTGGTAATAAGATTTTGCTTCTGATTTATTAGTTTAAGGGTTTTTCTAAGTGATCTTATTAATTGGTACTTTAACAATAAAAATTAACTGTGTACTTCATTTGAACTAGTGCACTGAATTATTCCAGTAAGAAGAAATATTTCGAAAGGAATGGTCGCCTAAAAAGAATGACTTTGCCATCTCTAGCTGTCTGCAGCTGTCGACTGGTGCTTGTTTCCAACACCACATCGACGCACAAGCACCGGCGCCTAGCGGCAAGTCATGATACTACCTCTACTAACAACGCAAATCCTGCAGCGCGCAGTCTGACCATCATTATTATGAAGTTCTCAAGTAGCGGAAGTTCAATTACAACCAACGTTTACGTTGATAGTGTGAGAGAGCCGACACAGAGAGAGCGGAAACAAGTTCGCGCGGGTACGCAGTGAAAACGTACGCAAATTACGGTGGAGCTCTTACTTTCCGGACAAGACGTGAACTTAATATTGACGTGGTCATTATGAGAAGAAAGTGTTAGACTATGTTGAGCGGCGTGAGGGTCTTGTAGGGCTGCAAACTGAACTGTGTAGGAGAAAAAATTGCTGAGAACAGCTCAAAAGAAAAAGCCAGACAGTACATGGAAGAGTCTGTTTTGAAAAAAAATTAGTCAGATTAAGTTTCACCTAACAACCTCTTGAGAAATAAGTAAAATTATTAAATCATTGAAAAATAAATGTTCAGTTGGAGTAGATGACATCCCTGATAAGATATTAAAACAATGTGGAGCAATTACAGCTGATGTTCTGAGTCACATATGTAATGCATCACTAACTCAATGTGTTTTCCCAGACAGGTTAAAATATGCCATTGTCAGGCCGCTCTACAAAAAGGAGGACACCACAGATGTCAATAATTATCGGCCAGTATCCTTGCTTACAGCATTTTCAAAAATTTTCCGGAAAGTAATGTACTCAAGAGTGGTTAGCCATCTCACCAGTAATCGGATACTTAGTAAATCACAGTTCGGATTTCAAAAATGTTGTTCTACTGAGACAGCAACAAACAATTTCACTGTCCACGTAATAGAGTCCTTAAATAGTAAACTGTCACCCATAGGAATTTTCTGTGACTTGTCCAAAGCATTTGATCGTGTGAACCATGACATTATGTTACAGAAATTACAGTTCTATGGTATAAATGGAATAGCATATGAGTGGTTTAAGTCGTACCTACAGAACAGGAAGAAAAAGTTTCCTTATATTGGTCAAGTTATTTTAATAAGTTTGTCACTTCATCTAACTGGGGTGAAATTACATTAGGTGTTCCACAGGTTTCAATCATGGGTCCCCTTCTGTTCTTGATATATGTGGACGACCTCCCTTCTTATCTGAAACAAGAAGCTGAACTGACACTGTTTGCTGATGATACAAGCATCATTATAAGTCTGGTAAAAGAAACTCCAATTGAAAATTATACAAATAAGGTCTTTGCAAAAGTCATTAATTGGTTTTCTGCAAATGGTCTTGCTCTAAACTTTGAAAAAACACAGTACATCCAATTTCCTGCTGCAAAAAGTACAGTTCCTTCAATAAATATAACACAACAGAAGCCAGTAGACAGGGTAGAGCATACTAAGTTTTTGGGTGTACACATAGATGAGAATCTTAATTGGAAAATTCATATTTTGTATCTTCTAAAGCGACTAGGTTCAGCAACTTCTGCAATCAGAATAATCGCCAATTTTGACGATATAGAAATTAGTAAGCTAACATACTTTGCATACTTTCAGTCTCTGATGTCATACGAGACAAAAAGTATTCTCTATTCAAAATAAAGTGGTTAGAATAATGTGTGAGGTTCATAGTCGCACATCTTGTAGGCATCTTTTCAAAAGATTGGTAATTCTTACAACAGCCTCGTAGTACATTTACTCACTAATGAAATTTGATCTCAACAACATGGACCAGTTTAGAAACAACAGTGGCATTCATGATTATAATACCAGAAAAAAGAAAGACTTACACTATCCTTTACTCAACCTATCTTTCGCACAGAAAGGGGTAAAATATGCTGCTATAAAAATTTTCGACAAATTGGCAGATGAAATAAAATGTCTGGCAGACAGCAGTAATAGCTTCAAAAATAAATTGAAATCATATCTCCTTGACAAATCCTTCTATACCATAGATGAATTCTTGAATAGGAATAAATAAATCTATAAATATAGTATATGCATTTTGTGCCATTTAAGGGAATTGGGTAAATAATAGAAATATTAATCTTTAACTCTGTACATATATATATATATATATATATATATATATATATATATATATATATATTAAAAATCTTGTTTCATATGTGCATTTCTTGTGCACTTGACACGTTCCACATCATAACGGCTACCGTACTGTGCGATTGATCAATAGAACACGCAACCAACTAACTAACTAACTAACTAACTGTCAGTGTACTCGTGTGGACGATGACTGTTGTCTGCTGGACGAAACTGTTAGCTGTGGAGTGAGTAATGTACTCCGAGGTATTTTCATTTGCAACTAAATGACGTTTCACGCTCGTTCAAACATTGACAACCTTTATAAAAATAACTAAGCAGTTTTTACATTTGGAAGCTATTCGTGAGACTGTGGGGCTTAATGGACGAATTGTAACTTTATGATCCGCAGGTTGAAGTGAATTCTCGACTTTTTCAAAACTGCGCACTTGTCAATAGCTGCATCGCGTGTGTCAGAAACGTTGTCTTCGTACACAAACGGTTTCGCTCCAAATGGTTCCAGCTGCAGCCGAACAGCATATACTCAAAGGAAAATGACGAAAGAATAATAATACCGCCGAGTGAAGCATGTACCAGGCAAGACGATGCAACAGGTGCAATTTGCCACCTACTGATCGTTTACGATTTCGCCGCTATGGCCGACAACCTGTCGACTACTTCGTAGACCACCGCCCACGCACAGATAAGCCTCGCCACAAAACTGTCTCTTCGTTGTGACTTAGAAACATTTAAAGTATTTTCATATGTAATTTCTTTACTTTCGAGAAAAAATTTATACAATTGTATTTATTTTGCTTTGGAGAAACGCAACTCACAGCAACATCTGGCTATGCGAATGCAACAGTACAGATGGACAGATGGTGCTTGTGAAGACTATCCAATTGCTGTAGACTTATTATGTTAAACTACCACATTCGTGAAGTGTGTTCGTTGTCGACCAAATTATTACACAAACTTGCCCGACAGTATGTGAACGGCATCAACAGTTCCGTATTTTGGATGCAACACAGTTCCATCTTACGGTAGTTAATACTAGGCATGTCTCTTTTCACTGCTTTACTCTGTAGCTAATAATAGCAGTCTACTTATGGTCTGAAATTTGTTTAAGGATTTCGAGTACAGCCTATCATTCCAACATCATACAAAAGGAAGTCATAGTTTTTCATCTGGTGACGGCAGCAGCTGAAAAGAAGCAACAAACAAAGAAATATATTAAGTGATGTAGGTAGCTTTATTCACAAAACATAGTGTCATGTCATGTGATATCAATCTTAATTGAGCACTAATGTTAAGATAGATCAAGGTAGCTCTTGAACACATTCACTTGCCTCCAGGTATTATCGAAAATCCAGGACGATAAACACACGTGCAGAGTCTGCCCCCAGATGCTGCCCATTATTGGCGCTGAACTTCCAGAATTTTTTAACAGTGCTGCGTACTGATAGACCCTGGCTGCTTTTCTGTTTGGGATAAATAATTAATGTAAGTGTACTACTCAACACTGCCTGGTTGAACACAACCTTAACCTCACAAGAATGGTTTGTCGTATAAATAATTATCTATTTAGGCACTTTACGTCATAAATAATAATTTTGCATGATTAACGACAAACATTGCTCGCACATGAGTTAACTATTTTACTGATATCTGCAAAACACCATACAACTTGAAATTCAAAGGACATCTGTTGAAGTTAGTATCAGAGTGAATAATCTATCACATTGAATAATCTGACTTAATGAACTTAAATCTCAATTGCTGTGCTGTAAATGTGATTATAATGACATCAGAATTCATTGTTATTGTAAGTATGTTAAATCGGTAGATATTTCGGAAACAAATCGAATCGTCTGCTATCAACTGCGCCCGACACTCCTTGTCTTGTATAGGCGTTGCCAACCGCAGCGCCGTATTCTACCTGTTTACGTAGCTCTGTATTTGAATACGCATGCGTATAGCCTACCAGTTTCTCTGGTGCTTCGGTGTATAACACAGTGTTGGCAGTTTGAGTAAGTCGCCGTTATGTGACTTTATTTCAGTGATTAAAAAATCAAGTGGAGCCTCAGCTTTGGGTAGCCAAGGCAGCTGGTTAATGGCGATTCGATCTAATATGGAACTGAATGTATTGAACATGCTATAATGGAATCCAGGGAGTTAGTGAATCAGAATTCTCATTCAGTGTGGCGCGTCTGTGTTAAGGCAATATCATGACCCTGCCTCATGTGTAGTTCGGTGTGTAACACCATAGCTCCACTGCTCTACTGATTTATTTTGCCTTTTATTTTATTTAATGTTACATCGTTGAGCTTCTGTAAATGATTGAACCGAAAACACAAAACTGTATACTCCTTTCTTTGTAAAAACTTTGATGTCTTTTAGAGTATAGGAAGTGTAACCTATGAGCAAATTATATGTTTTGTCTTTGTCATATAATCTCTTTGGTTATCTTTAAAATTAAATAATTTTATTTAAATAATTTTGTGTAGAACTACCAATATATACAAATGTTCTGTTTTATTTAAAATATTTGTTTGCTGTTATGTAAACTGCTGACCTTCACTTAGGGTTCTTAGTAATGTCATGTGTAGAAGGTGTTGTGGTTCCCCTCGGGAACGGAGCTGAGTAGCGCGCGCAAGTTGTGCTTGGCATAGGCAGAAAAGGTGGAATTGAGAGTCAGACGGGAACGAGCTACCAAACTGTCAATTGCTCATGTAAAAGCTGCATATTGTGCTGGTGCCGAGAGAGGCTTTCCGTGCCACTTTCCAATGCCTCGGATGGATGGATAAAGAACTGGAGCTATTCTGGAATTGATGTCTATCTCGCCACCAAAAAATGACCGAGTCCGGCAATTCTATCTGCAAATCCACCTACCAACATGCAATTTCCACCACATTGCGCAACCGCTGTAATGGAACACTATAGTAATGTACAGTGAAGAATCAGCTCATTGGATGTTTAGTGTACTCAAATACAAGGTAAATTTAACTGAACTTTTGTACCTACCGCGATTTATCCTCAGTCACATATCCACTTAGGGTCCCTCCCACGCTAAAGTGCTTACCGAGTGTCCTTTATTGAAAGAAAGTTAAAGTTAATGTGGCAAGAGAGTGAGCAAGTACATGACGCTTCCTGAAAATAATTTTTTTATTAAAACTGCTTATTAATATGTTGTTGCCAATTACAAAATTAAAAGTTCTTAAAACTGAGGCTTATAAAGTTTTGCTTAGTAAATGATCACATTGCTGCTTGTTGTAAACCGCAAAAAGGTGAGTCAGTTTCTTACAGATGTGTCAAGTTGTGTTCTACTGCAGTAACAGATGAGAACTAAAACTGTTGAAGGTTACATGTTCATACTTGTTAAGGGCTTGTTTCTTTAGTGTATTGAATGTGTGTTTAGTATTCTCTGTTGCAGTGGTCAAGATTAATGGCCCCCCTCCACTGAAAGTAGTTCAAATGCACAAAGTTACTTAATTATAGCAAATTTCAATTATTCTTGCTATTCAAGTCAAATTCTGTACAATATTGGTTTCCTCTTGTGTATTAAAAGTGCATATTAATGTTGTAACAGGATCCATAGTATGTCTATTGTGCTCATGTTACATAACGATTAATAGAAAGACCACTGTCTATGAAAACAATAATTTCTTTATTCAAAAGACAGTGAGAAATAGCCTCTTAGTGAATGCCATTTAACTTTCATTCTAAATAGAGAAGTATTTAGCTGAGAGAGACTTAACCTGTGATCAGTTCATAATTTTGCAGTGAACTGCATTTACAATTTTATGTCAGCTAGGAAAATGTTTGAAAAGTAATACTGAACCTATGTCCAATTTATGATTCTACAGTGAATATTAATAGTAATGTTATAAAGACCATTCAGTTTGAATAAGCCCTGAAAGTAATAGTGTGTATTTTTATCTGTTATATTTATGCAAATAGTTTGTTCTGCTCTGTCAGCTTCCAATCTTACCGTGAACATACGCAGGTGCCAGAGTTCATTGCACTCGCGTGTGACAAAGTATAGGTTGTGTTTGTCCGTTTAAGTTACTCATACTTATTTTCATGAACAAGAATGTTAATCATTCTCTTGCCTAATTAGGTTGGCGACCGTTTTCTTTATTTTTTGAACAGTGTAGTTAAGTAAATTATTGTTTGTTACTGTTTAAATATTTACGTAGTTCTGACTTTCACTTCCGATAAGCTACATCCGTTAGGTATTTCACGGTCAACACAAATAAAATTCCTCTCAGAGGGTAACACTGCTCTGTTGCTTTATACCATAATTACTTTAACAAAATAATTTCACTTATACGAACTGCCTCCAGCTTTGGGGTTATGGTATAACAGTAGCAGGTGGTAGTGTTGTAGGTGGCATGATGGATTGATGCCAGGCTGGTATAACTAAGGTTTGGGTTCGATTACCGTTTCTGGGGATGGTTTTTAGTCGGCACAAACAAATCCTATTCAGTTCTGGTTGCTCCAAATGAAGAATGTACGATTGCAGCTTGGTTTCAAATTCTCATTGAACATGGTGCCCTTTCACTACTAATTAGAGAATAGATTGGGCCATGACACAGGCGGAAGTGACAGCATGTAGAAATTCTGTCACCAGTAACCTTTCTTATAGTAGAAAAACAAAACGCCATGTAAGGTCACATGACACTTATTTCATCTATTAATTGAGCTTCAGATGTTGAATATCTTGGTCCTGGTCTGGAATTCGAACTCGAAACTTTACATTCGCGAGTTTGAGCCCTTTATAACGATACAGTTACATCAGTTTGTTTTTTTTGCTTAAGATTTAAACTCCTCAAGGTCTCCTTGTAAGATGCGTGTCTGGATTCGAATCCTGGTCCGACATAAAAGTTTTCATCGAGTATTTTCAAGCTGTAGCACAGTTCGGTCACGGCGAACAAAACTTCACGTGTGCGTTGTTTGTAGGCCGCGGGCTGACCAAGGCCTGGCTTGTCTCGGCTTTGTTCGTCGCTTCCCGGAAGAACCCAGAAGAGTGTAGCATTTTTCGGTCGGCACGACTCTCTTCAGTCTGAAGGAATAGTGTCAGATCTGTTAACTCTTCGCTATTTTTTGTGATATGAAGGCCGTTCACAGGTCCAGAGGCTGTTTGCACAAAAATAGGCAGTCTAGTCACATGCCTTTCAAAATTAATGGGAATGACAGAAGAGAGGGATGAGAAATATATATCACGCAGTCGCAATTGCTATGAAACGACATTACAACAGCATGCAGAAGGAATTTAAAGATATAGTTGGCAATGAAAGAGCAAAAAATTACAGCTATCGACAGACAGTATTCATTATTCTGTACATCGAGAATCTGTTATTGAATTTATGAAAGAAAAAGGAGTGCAGGAACAAAAATTAGAGCATGCAGATTCGATTGTAGACCTCGAATTTTAAATGGACTCGCTGCCCACAGTAAGACATTGCAAAGTGAGAAACAACTTCTTTCTGATTTGATGGGGATGCATTTAAAAAGAAAGCTGCGTTGCAGAAGAGACATATTCTGAAAACATAGTCCAGTTCTCTAAGCTCACTGGGATCAAGGATAACGCGAAGTTTGAAGAACACATTGTGGGCTTGAAAGAATTACTAGAATAGTTTTACGAACTTTTTGAGGTCACTGCAATCTTACATTTATTTTCGAGCTGTTTTCGAGACCGTTTGCTATTTCAGTTGGAATCGCCCCTGTGCATGTGCTGATGTAGCTGATTGACCTTTAAGGTTGATTCAAATGGCTCTGAGCACAATGGGATTTAACATCTGAGGTCATCAGTTCCATAGACTTAGAACTACTTAATCCTAACTAACCTAAGGACATCAAACACATCCATGCCCAAGGCAGGATTCGAACCTGCGACCGTAGCAGTAGCGTGGTTCCGGACTGAAGCGCCTAGAACCGCTCGGCCACAGCAGCCGGCCGATCTTCAAGGTAATTCCCATTTTAAAGACTTATACCTTTAACGTTAAAACTTTGCAGGACGTCTTCATTGCTTCCCTCAGATAGTCTCCCGGTCTCCGTAATGAAGATGAAAAAGTGCTGCAATATTTGACCAATATATGTGTGTGTAAAATGCGTTGTATCGAATGTGAAACTAAACAAGTCACGATTACGTGGCAACCTGAGTGCGGAAATGTGTGAAGTCGTCTGCGTCTGTCAATACGATGATAGTTTGTACCAGATAAAAGATGTATGTCATCAGCATGCCAAAAATAATTCAATAATACTGAAAATTTGTTTTGTTCTTGATCTCTTTTGTTGATAAACGTAGAATATAAAAACAAGTCACACACAGTGCGACTACATCGCTACTGAAATGTGGCGCGTATGCAGTTTCCCCTTGCTCACGCTCAGATAGTGTGGCGAGGCGGTGGCGGAAATGAGCCAGCCTGGCAGAGCGCTATGGCACCCGTGCTGGGGCACGGCCCACGAGCCGAATTCTTGGCCACCTGGCTCTAGCATAACCACACCGTACTGCTGTTGGAAAATAATTTTGATTTTTTAACGTTTTTCCATGCGTTGCCAGCAATAAATATATGTGAAGATTTCGACTCTCAGTGACACTCAGGGCTGTACCTCACATCATTTTAAGATCAACATGCCGCTGCTAACTACCAGTAAAAAGGAAATACACTACTGGCCATTAAAATTGCTACACCAAGAAGAAATGCAGATGATAAACGGGTATTCATTGGATAAATATATTATACTAGAACTGACATGTGGTTACATTTTCATGCAATTTGGGTGCATAGATCCCGAGAAATCAGTACCCAGAACAACCACCTCTGGCCGTAATAACGGCCTTGATACGCCTGGGCATTGAGTCAAACAGAGCTTGGATGCCGTTTACAGGTACAGTTGTCCATGCAGCCTCAACACGATACCGCAGTTCATCAAGAGTAGTGACTGGCGTATTGTGTCGAGCCAGCTGCTCGGCCACCATTGGCCAGACGTTTTCAATTGGTGAGAGATCTGGAGCATGTGCTGGCCAGGGCAGCAGTAGAACATTTTATGTATCCAGAAAGGCCCGTACAGGACGCGCAACATGCGGTCCTGCATTATCCTGCTGAAATGTAGGGTTTCGCAGGGATCTTTGGAAGGGTAGAGCCACGGGTCGTAACACATCTGAAATGTAACGTCCACTGTTCAAAGTGCCGTCAATGTGAACAAGAGGTGACCGAGACGTGTAACCAATGGCACCCCATACAATCACGCCGGGTGATACTCCAGTATGGCGATGACGAATACACGTCTCCAATGTGCGTTCACCGCGATGTCGCCAAACACGGATGCGGCCGTCATGATGCTGTAACCAGAACCTGGATTCATCCAAAAAAATGACGTTTTGTCATTCGTGCATCCAGGTTCGCCGTTGAGTACACCATCGCAGGCGCTCCTATCTGTGATGCAGCGTCAAGGGTAACCGCAGCCATGATTGGTTCAAATGGCTCTGAGCACTATGCGTCTTAACAGCTGAGGTCATCAGTCCCTTAGAACTTAGAACTACTTAAACCTAACTAACCTAAGAACATCACACACATCCATGCCCGAAGCAGGATTCGAACCTTCGACCGTAGCGGTCGCGCGGTTCCAGACTGAAGCGCCTAGAACCGCTTGGCCACAACGGCCGGTCGCAGCCATGGACTCCGAGCTGATAGTCCATGCTGCTGCAAACGTCGTCGAACTGTTCGTGCAGATGGTTGTTGTCTTGCAAACGTCCCCATCTGTTGACTCCACGATCCGTTATAGCCTTGCGGATAAGATGCCTGTCATCTCGACTGCTAGTGATACGAGGCCGTTGGGATCCAGCACGGCGTTCCGTATTCCCCTCCTGAACCCACCGATTCCATATTCTGCTAACAGTCATTGGATCTCGACCAACGCGAGCAGCAATGTCGCGATACGATAAACCGCAATCGCGATAGGTTACAATCCGACCTTTATCAAAGTCGGAAACGCGATGGTACGCATTTCTCCTCCTTACACAAGGCATCACAACAACGTTTCATCAGGCAACGCCGGTCAACTGCTGTTTGTGTATGAGAAATCGGTTGGAAACTTTCCTCATGTCAGCACGTTGTAGGTGTCGCCACCGGCGCTTACCTTGTGTGAATGCTTTGAAAAGCTAATTATTTGCATATCACAGCATCTTCTTCCTGTCGGTTAAATTTCGCGTCTGTAGCACGTGATATTCGTGGTGTAGCAATTTTAATGGCCAGTAGTGTAGATAGTTAACCTCTCTTCATTTGTAGTCAGTGACGACCTGTGTGGGCTGTGATTCCCAGTCACCACTGAATCCTTCGTTACGTTATTTCTAGTTAAAACACTGGCTCACTTCACTACTTGTGAAAGACACCTACATTTAAAATCTATTTATGCCCAGAAAACAACGACTATAGGTGCTGGGCTTGAATCCCGGAAAAGCAAAATTATTCATTTGTCTCGTCATTTCAGTTTCAGACATCACGCAACTGGTGAGGAAATTCAACAACTGGCATTTGATTGTGCTTAGTTAACAATCCAGTTAGATGCTGAGTTCGAATCTCCGTCCAGCACAAAACTTTACGTCATGTCATTTCAATTTTGTACTTGTGAATGAAACCATATTTAACACTTTTCGTGGTCAGTTAATAGTAACAGAAGTTGTTGGACAATTTCATTTTTTCTAACTGATACTGGCTAAGAAAGAGGTACATCCGAACCCTTTACGCACAGTCAACGAAGAAGATCGGTGCTGTGTTCGAGTCTCGGACAGGTACGAAAGCTTTGCTGAGATTGCATTGCGTATAGATCCAAAACACAAAAGTTGGCCACGTCTTTTAAAGTTCACACAAATGCACAACTACCTTCTCATGAATAACATAGATTTTCATGTCACATTGAGTTAGACAAGGGCTATATGCGACTTTCGAACTCCACATAGATGACGCGACATCACGAATACAGTGAAATTACTAATGGTACGCTGTTGATGATCATGACAGACCGCCTGACGCTGTTAACGGTTATTTCTAACTGGTTAGTTCATTAGCCAGCTTATTTAATATCACTCGTTAAGTGAATTACGCTTAGTTGGTGCTTGGAAATCGTTTTAGAGAGCAAGACTACTTGGTATTATCATAGTTTTGTCAGCCTTCGTGAAAAATTTCTTATTCCCAAATGAATTTAGCTTTGTGTAATTTTTTAGGAATGATTAATGTGATACAGTTACTGGTACTTGCTTTCTCAGATACATTTTAACATTTTATCTCAGGTAACATTTTAGAAATGTCAGTTATTATAAAAATTCGATTTTAGAAGCGTGAAGGACTGTCTCACCTCTAATAATGTGTTTCCTGATATTTTAGAATCGTGGTATTTGTTTGCATCTGGAGATATGCAGTTATTGCCGTAGAGAGTAAAGTTCTCCTGTGATCAATTTTGGTAACCATTTCGTATAGTCAAACGACTGTAATGAAAACTGATTAGAGGACCTGCAAGAAAGCTACGTTTTGTGGGCTGCTTGCAAATCAGGCGGAACGCAATTCAGGCCTTTGAGATACTTTTGAGCACGGCAGCACAAGCGTACACCGAATACCAACACGTTCTCACACGTATGAGCTTATTCGTTGTGGGGATTACGAAAAAAGAATAAAACAGGTTGTTGATGTGAAACGCAATAAATAAGAATCAATAAAAATTGGTCCCTTCTCCCAGTAGAGAAAACAAATAACAAAAAAGTAGTAGAAGACCACTCTGCTATTCTAGCAGAGAATCTAAGTATTCCAAACGATAATTACGAGGGTTCACTGAAAAGTAATGCCTCCACCTTCGTAACTCTTCAACAGTTGTCAGGTACTGGCTTGTTCTGTAGCCTCTTTTCTACAGCTCCAGTTGGCGGGAAGCCTTAATTTTGAACTGTTCTGTTGTTACAGTGTAAAGTATGGAACCCTGCGCAGACGGTCGGTCAATGCGATTTAAGCAACGTGCAGTCATTGAATTCTTGACAGCAGAAGGTGTCGCCCCAAAGGAGATACGACAGAGAATGAAAGCAGTTTATGGTGATTTTGTTGATGTGAGTACTGTGCGTCCTCATTCTCGTAACGCGAGAGGAGTTCCTGGCAAACGTCAAGTCTGTGCGCTTTCATTTCAGGATTCAGCATCCGGGGTACGCATCGTGCACAGATCTTTCGATAGCCAAGCAAAACTATAACGTGATACGACGATCGTCCTGAATCAGTCTGTCAACATTTTGCTTGTGAAACTCGTTGGTTGCTGTCACAGGACGTCCATCGCTTTTTTTGTCACGCAGGTCAGATGTTCCCGCCTCAATGTCTTTAAACTTGCTCGTCCAACGACGCACAGTACTCACATCAACACAATCACCATAAACTGCGTTCATTCCCTGATGAATCTCCTTTGGGGCGACACCTTCTCCGGTCAAGAATTCAATGACTGCACGTTGCTTAAATCGCGTTGACCGACCGTCTGAGCAGGGTTCCATGCTTTGCACTGTAACAACACAACCGTTCAATGCTAAGGCTTCCCGCCAACTAGAGCTGTAGAGAAAACGCTACGGAACAAGCCAGTACCCGCCGCATACCAATTATGCCAACTGTTGAAGAGTTACGAAGGTGGAGGCATTACTTTTCATTCAACCCTGGTACATGAAAGGATGCTGAAACAGGCCCCTTTCAATACATTATATATTTGGCTAGAAATTTTAGAAAAGTTATAACAAGAAACATTGTAAACATCTACAATTTCGCTTGTAGAGAAATTTTCACCAAGACTTAGGTTGGCAACACAAACGTAAGAGCCAAAAATTATGACCAATAACCACTGCAAGTTTGAATTCGTGACTTTGACAAAGGGCAGATTATTATGAACCTGGGAACGAGTATCTCCACACCTCATAGAACATGAAGATCCGAGGCTTGTCCGCTCTGTAAAGCACGATAGGCGACCGTTTGTGACACACCTATTAACAGAATACAACGCTGGTGCAGCCAAAACTGTTTCTGAACACGCCAATCAGAGCGCGTTGTTCGTACTGGACTCCACTGTAGATGACCCAAGGATATCGTCAATTACGACTGCAGTGGTCACAGGATTATCGAAATTGAACCGTGGATAAATGGAAACCTGTTGCCTGTTCGGGTAATCACATTTCTTGTTACTGAGGGCTGATTATCGTGTCCAGATAGGCCATCAGTCAGGCGAACGGTAGCTCGAAACATGCATTAAGCCACTGACGCAAGCCGTTGCGGGCAGTATTGTACTATGAATATCACTCATATGGTCACCTGTGGTAGGACTCGAAGGCACCACGATAGTTGTGAACTACATGAACATTATACGCACCACCTGCATCACTTCGTGTTTGATGTCTTCCCAGACAATTATTACCTCTTCGAGCATGATAACCATTCGCGTCACAAGGCCAGATTCGTGTTACAGCGGTTTGAGGAGTGTGACATTGAACTTATGTTGATGGTTTGGCTACCAAATTGGCCAGATTTTAATCCGATGGAATACACTTGGGACGCAATGGGGCGTCAGCTCTGTGCTCACGAACCATTGACACGTAATTTACCTGAATTGGGTGACCTATGTGTAAAAATCTGGTGCTACATACCTCTGAAAACCTACGAAGCTTTGAAATGCTTTCTCAAGCTCTGACAGTAATACTGGGTCTCCTATGTCTTCCAAATATACATCCACGTCTTGCTCTGCCGCCTTAGCAGACAGTTCCTCGCCCTCCTAGATGCCTTCGCTGTGCTCGTTGCAGCTCTCCACTCCCTCCCCTGTGTTTAACACAAGAGTTAATGTTGACGCCCTTGCTTTTAATTTCAGTGATGGTTGTTTTGACTTATACGAGGGCTATTCGGAAAGTGAGGAACGGTCGGTCGCGAAATGGAAATCACAATGAAAATCCGATGAGGCTTTTCACAGACGTTTTGGGCAGTGTCTCTAGGATGCCCGTCGATCGCATCAAGACGCTCTTTTCAGTTGTAATCGCTCTGTGAGAGAGTAAAGGTGCCTAGAACAACAATGTCTCCCTCCAAGTAGGAGGGCTCGCTGAGAGGCTTCGCCTTAATGAATGCAACCCACCTAACACAACTGCCACGCACTTCCTTCTTCGTAGCAATTCTCAACCGCACTCTGCAGGGGCAGTGAAGACGCTCCTGCGGCCTTTTCGTTGGGAGCCCTAATTGGCTCGTCCTGAGTATTATCTCTGTTCACATGAAAAGCTGGGCGCAGGCTACGCGCTATTGATCAGCGTGGAGAATTATCGGAAAGCACAGGCGGCTGCCTTCTATGACGATGGTGTTGGAAATTTGGTATAACGCTCCGACAAATGTCTAAGTCGGAGCGGCGACTATGTAGAGAAGTACCTGGAAGGTGTAGCTAAATGTGCAAAGAAAAGAGTTTTGATTTTCACTGTGGTTTCCACTTCGCGATCCATCGTTCCTTGCTTTCCGAACAACCCTCGTATATGCGCTGAATCTGTCTCGTATATATTGAAATGCACATTGGTTTCCACGTTTTAATGGACCTCGGCTATCGGAGGTTCGCGGGCACCATTACGTGCAGTAGCCACTAGCGCAGTGGAAGCGTAAATCACAGAACAAACGGAAACATAGGGGCAGCCACTACCACATTATTGAATTTAAGTAGCTGGTAACCTGTAATTAATTACTTGATATACGTGTGATACAAGAGGGAGGGGAGATATGGCTTCGCTGTAAGAATCGCGACACGCGTACGTAAAGGAAGCCTAGCAGGATAACGGTCAGATTCGCGCACGCAAACACGCTACTGCAGTCATACGCTCACGCATACTACAACACAAAAAACATTACTTCATTACACCGTCTAGTAATAATAACGAAATAGTAGTAATTATTACAATGATCTCTCAATGTCCTGTGGATTATTACTTACGTTTGCAGAAGCAAAGTATTCAAGTTTTACAAAATTTCTGTCTCGGGATTTTCTGTCGACGTTTCCTTAAGAAAATTTCTGACTTTTGCCAACAAAGTGGCTGGCATTGTCAAAGGTTCGTCTTCCACTGCCAACTCTAGAGAAAGTTTGCAAATTGTGAAACTGTACAAACTAAGAAAGAATACGTGTTAATGGAACATACTTAAATCACTTATATCTAGCGAATGACGCTGAACTGTTTGTCTCTAGAGCAGATAGATTTCAAAAACGAGCAGAAGAACTTCCTTAGAGCAAATTTGGATGTAAATCTGTAAATGAACTGTAATGAGAGTACAAAAGACACATAAATACATCAGAAAGAAAAGGGGAAATGTTAAAGGGGAAGTCAAAGTTTTTTTAGGGCAGTTGAAGACAACGACTGGATCATCAGTGAAACAAGTTAACGGAAGATTTACAAAGGCTTAATGTGCTTATGGTAAAAATAACGGGGATACTACCGTTAGTAGCGCCAGTTTTCACTATGTAAGCAAGAACCATTCAAAAAATGAAGGAATCATTAAGAGAGATAAAGAAAGACACAAATGGATCACCTAACAAACGGGAGCGGAGGTCACAGTTTTGGCTGTAATTAAGTGGATGTGGTCAGGAAATGCAGTCAGGAAATAGGCTATTGAGCAAGTACTGTAAGTGCTTTGCTGTATTTCAAGTGAAAGAAAATGAGAGAGAGGATATCCTAATGGAAGATGCTTAGACGGCACTAGAAAATGTGCAGCGGCAACAAGTATGTGAACAGCTAGATACATAATGCATGGAGAAGGGCTTAATGCAACCACTGCTCCGGCTGATTATGATACTATGTGGGGTTGACAAAGTCATTTATTTTAGAAGCAGGCAGCTTTAGAGGCTTTGTTTTGGACATTCTAATTAAATTAGATACATTCTCGGGTAGTAAGGCTATTGGTGTTTGGTGATTGTATTTCAATGAATGATATCCATTTGAATTTGGTGTTCTCTTTACGTCGCAATAATCCAGGACCACTACCAAAATATGCCATAGTTTTGTACCATGCTATAATCAGATAAGAGTATATTTGTTTAGCCGGCCGAAGTGGCCGTGCGGTTAAAGGCGCTGCAGTCTGGAACCGCAAGACCGCTACGGTCGCAGGTTCGAATCCTGCCTCGGACATGGATGTTTGTGATGTCCTTAGGTTAGTTAGGTTTAAGTAGTTCTAAGTTCTAGGGGACTAATGACCTCAGCAGTTGAGTCCCATAGTGCTCAGAGCCATTTGAACCATTTTTTTATATTTGTTTGATTGTCGCGTACCACTACTCATAGATAGCTCAATGTGCTATCGCTGCCGACAACTTGAAGTGATCACAACTGTGCAACTTCTGTCTGTATGACTGGCAGACGAAAATTCAGTTCTTTATCGAAACACCACTTACATACGCCAAAAAAGCTTGACCTATAAGACAGAAAATAGACTGAAGAAAGACAAACCTATACAAAGTATTTATAGCATTTGTAGATTTACAGAAAGGTTTTGACAATGTCCCCTCGTATACAAGATCTGAAATTCTTTACGCAGCAGGGATACAATACTGGGAGTGAACGGTTATCTACAACTTGTACAGGAACGATACTGTTGTTATGCTACCCGAAGAGTAGGAAAGGGGTACAATCCTAGAGAAGGAAGTGAGACAGCGTTGTAAGGTATCCCAGATGTTACTCAAAATATGAAAGAAACCAACGTGAAATCCGAAAAGTAGGCCGGAAGGTCAGGAAAAGGGTACAGTAGTAGAGAAGGAAGTGAGAGAGTTGTAAACTATCCCAGATGTTCCAGACGTTACTCAAAATGTGAAAGAAACCCAGATGAAATCTGAAAAGTAGACCCGAAGGTCAGGAAAGGGGTACAGTAATAGAGAAGGTAGTGACACAGATTTGTAACCTGTCCCAGACTTCAGTCAAAATGTGAAAGAAGCCAAGGTGAAATCCGAAAAGCGAAGTTCAGGGGCAAGGAATTAAAACTTTGCGTATTGTCGATGACATTGTAATAAAGTTAGAGTCGGAAAACGACTCACTAGAGAGGCTGAACAGAATTGATGTTGGCTTCGAAAAAAGGTTATAAGATGAGCGCCAACAAAAATTAAACATGGATGATCGAATTTAGTCGTATGAAATCAGGTGATGCTGAGAGAATCCGATCAGGAAATGACAGAAGTAATAGATGAATTTTGTGGTGTCGACGGCAAAATAACTGACGACGGCCGGAATAGAGAGGACATCAAAAGCGGACTACCAATAGAGGAAACTCATATCCAAAAAATAAAAAATATAAAAAAGATAAATTTGGTAACATAAAATGTAAATTTAAATGTTAAGAAGTCTTTTCTGAGAATATTTGTCCGTAGTGTAGCCCTGTACGAAAGTGAAACGTGGATGATTAAAACTACAACAAGATCAAAATGGAAGCGTTTGAAATGTGGTATTATAGAACAATACTGAAAATTTATTGGGTAGGTCGAATGTTTAATGAAGACCTACTTTATATAATTGGGAGACAACAAATTTATGGCACAACTTACCAAAACAAGGAATCGATCGATAGGATGCATCTTGAGCCATCAAGGAATAGTCAATTTGGTAAAAACTGTAAAGGGATTTCAAGCCTTGGTTTCAGTAAGAAAGTTTACGTAGACGTAGGACGCAGTAGTTATACATATTTAAAGAAGCATGCACAGGATAGACAAGCGTGGAGACCTTGTAGCAAAGCAGTCTTTAGACAAGATGGAAACATCAACAAAGTACAGTTACGGAAATTCCGTTAGTCTACGAATGACTGTACTAACAACATAAGCATGTATCTTTAACTGTGAGGTCGTGAATTCAAAAATTTGGTTCGTTGCGTAGTTCTTAATACAAAACTTTCACAGGAGAATGCAAGACACGCTAACATCGCGCATTTACATGCTTTGCTGCCAGAGTCATTGGAACACGTGCAACACGCAGTTACTGGCATCCAGCAAAGCGTGTCAGCCCTAATTCCACGAAGCGTGAGTGTTCAGCTGCAGCCAAGCAATTATTCGGCACTACACACCCTGCGAGGCGTGGCGCCTTTGTAGCGGCAACCCACAAAGCATTACGCCGCTGCGGGCAGCCGCCCGCAGCCCGGCAGGCTGATGTTTGTTGCAGGGGCTCAGGGTGTCGCGAGCGGCGCGTGTTCTGTGATAAAAGGGAGACGAATGAGGGTTTACCGACCCGTGCCGTGGCGCGCGCCATTCATTCTCCTTTTATACTTTACGAAAATAGAAGGCTATTCTATGGTGTGTAGGCACATTAAAAGTGTCTCTTATTTTTATTATTGTTAAACAGCAATCTGTGAACGACTAGTAGCTTACAACCATTATGACGACTGTTATCAGTTTTCCTTTTTTCGTAGGATCCAGGTGTTTTTCATCAACGTACTGTGTTCTGCGCGGCATTCATCTGATCATTTGGCTCCAATTGTTCGTTTTCTCGTCTTGGAAAGTCACAAATGCCATTACAGCTGTTCTGAAGATGCACATCTACGTCCGCATCTAAACTCAGCAAGCCACCTTATGGTGTGTGGCGGAGGGTATATCTGGCACCACACTCATTTTCCCCTTCTCTGTTCCATTCGCAAATGGTGCGCGGGAAGAACGACTGTTGTAACAGCTCTAATTTTTCTCACTTTCTCATCGTGGTCAGTTCAAGAGACATATGCGGGAAAAGTAATACGTCACCCAACTCATCTTCGAACGTACGCTCTCAGACTTCCAATAGTTAAACTCTCCTCTCTTGTAGTGGCTGCCACTGGAATTCGTTGAGAATCTCTGTAACGCTCTCACGCCGACTAAACGATCCCATGACGAAACGTGCCTTTTGTTGTTGGATCTTCTCTACTTCCTCTGTTAATCGTACTTTGCAAACGTCCCATTTTTTTCCTGGTTGAAATATATTTTCTTAAGATGTTTCCAATGAGTCTCAGCCTGACATCTACTTCTCCTAAAATTTGTTTTATAGAATCATTCCACTTTCGATGGGTGCGGACGATGACTCCTAGGTATTTGACTGTATTTACTGTCTTCAGTGACTTTTTGCGTTATATTTATCTTTGTTCAGGGTCAACTGCACTTATCATCGATTCTGCGAAGGTCTTCCTGCATTTCGCGACAGTCTCTATTGTCTGCTTCTTATGGTTGTATACTTATTTCTTCAAGATCATTTTTTGACGCTCATATACAGCGGCATTCTCATTTTCGGTTCCGAGCCAAAGATTCTGAAGATGTGTTTAGTCGATGTGGAATCATTCATTCTACTTTCGTATCCATGAAACAGAATTCTGCGATTACACATTGTACCGATAACTTTTTTCTATTGTAGAATATATTCCTGTATCGAATATTAAAACAAATGAAGTTTTATAATATAGACCCAGTACACTCTTCATGATCTTTATAAATATGTGTAATTATTATTACAACCACAGTTATATTTTTGCGGTGCTACATTTTTACGTTTTTTAATAATATAGCAGATCAACAACAATGTTCTTAAAGTATTTTAGGAAGGGGAAAGGAAAATATTGTACAAATTCTACAGAAAAACTGTCTCATTAAAATATTCATCGAAGGTAAATAAGACCAAAACGAAACAAAAGTAGAAGAAGTCATGGCTTGCCGACAGATCTGAGGGGAAGAATATATTGCCAAGGAGGTCACGTCATGGGATAGCGATATGCTCTTATACAGATAGGAGTAGTATAGCGCACACAAGATATAAAAGAGCAGTGCATTAGCGCAGCTGTTAGTTGTACTAAGGTGATTTGTGTGAAAAAAAATTGCCGACGTGATTACGGCCGCACGACGAGAATATACAGTCTTTGAACTCCGAATGGTAGTTGGACCTAGACTTATGGGATTTTCCATTTCGGAAATAATTAAGGAATTCAATATTCCGAACAAACAGTGTCAAGAGTGTGCCGAGAACACCAAATTTCAGGCATTACCTCTCACCACGTAGAAGGCAGTGGCCGACGGCCTTCACTTAACGACCGAAAGCACGGTGTTTGCGTAGAGGTGTCAGTGCTAACAGGCTATGAACTCTGCGCGAAATAACCGCAGAAATCAATGTGAGACGTACGACGAACGTATCCGTTAGGACACTGCGGCGAAATTTGACGTTAATGGGCTATGACATCAGACGATCGACACGAGTGTCTTTGCTAACAGCACGAGACCGCCTGCAGCGCCTCTCCTGGGCTCCTGTCTATATCGGTTGGACTGTAGACGACTGAAAAACCGTGGCCTGGTCAGGTGAGCCCCGATTTCAGTTGGTAAGAGCTGATGGTAGGGTTAGAGTGTGGCGCAGACCCCACGAAACCATGGACCCAGGTTATGAACTAGGCACCGTGCAAGTTAGTAGTGGCTCCATAATTGTGTGGGCTGTGTTTACATAGAATGGACTGGTTCCTCCGGTCCCACTGAACTGATCATTGACTGAAAATGGTTATGTTCGGCTACTTGGATACGATTTGCAGCCATTCATGGACTTCATGTTCCTAAACAACAATGGAATTTTTATGGATGGCAATGCATCATGTCAACTCACCACAGTTTTTCACGATAGGTTTGACGAACATTGTAGACAGTTTGGCCACTCAGATCATCTGACATGAATCACATCTAACAATAATGAGACACATTCTAGAGGTCAGTTTGTGCACAAAATCCTGCACCGGAGACACTTTCCCAATTATAGATGGTTGTAGAGGCAGCACGACAGTATTACTGTAGGGGACTTCCAACGACTGAGTACATGCCATGAGGATTTGCTGCACTATAATGGGCAAAAGCTGGCCTGAACTGATATTAGGAGCTACGCATGTCTTTTGTCACCTCAGAGTATGAAACAGGTCATAGTGAACCACACAATTCACGTGAATCCTCTATTTTGGGTCTCTATATTTCCGAAATTTTAGCTTCTTTTTGCAAGAATATAGGATATTTTATTTATTTTAGAGACGTTCTCCATCAGACATTGAGGGGCAAACACCTCTGATAGCAAGCACTGGTTGTCCTGTTGTAAGGTGGGAGAATAAATGAAGGTCAGATTCGCACCTTACATGAGTGCTACAGGGGGTACCACGGAAACCACTTGGGGGGGGGGGGGGGGGGGTGTCCCAGGCGGAAAGTCAATGACCGACCAGATGACTCAGACGTGGAGAGCGAGTATAACGGCCCATCTGAGGGAGGACAGGAAAGAAAGCTTTTAGAAAACTGTGTTTCGGAATTCCAAATGGATACGAAACAGGATAAGTGGTACACACGTGAGAGTCAATGTACGCATTTAGGCGTCTGGAACGGGCACAAAACTTCCGACTGGCGGAAACGCGCTAGGAAGGATAAGAGAGCCAAAGTTTCGATGCAGTTTAATGGCACAGACTTTGCGATTGGTAGAGAGAGTTTCCACAAAATAAGAGGAACGATCCTATTGGTCGAAAAACCTGTGACATGAAGAACGAAAGAACCCAGGCGGGGGGAGAGTTCGGCTATGAGTAAGACAAGACGGAAATTTCGAGGACTCTTCTCTGAACTGGCGTCAAGTGCAGAATAGAGCGCATAACGCTCTCTTCGATGCAGATGAGTCATTTGTGTGAACACTGCGTTCACAGCAGCTGGTATCCAGCTAGAAATTAGCTGTAGCATCGTTTAGCTCCAACTGTGGAGAAACGAACTAGCCAATTAGTTAACTGTTCTTGCGTGAACTGAGACGGCATTATAACATGCACACTGCTCCAATAATGCGAATGTATATCGCCACATTCTAAGACTAGGGATGAGTACATGTTCTCTCGCATAACGAGAAACATAGGGAAAGTTTCTGCTGGAAGATTCAGCAAAGGCGTAATTAGTTTTACAGGAATTTCAGCGGAAGAGAACGGCCTAGCAGACGACAGCTCATCGCAGCTTTAGGTAAATACCGCGTGCAGAGGCGTAAACTTTGTTGGTTCACCAGCTTGCGTCCACTGTAAACTCGAGTGACCTTGGGTAATCTTTTGCTCAATTTGTCACATAACTAACCATCCACCGTAGACTTGATTGTCATCCTAAAAATAGTATCGAACTTTGAACCGGAATCTGACGATTTTCGTAGTACTGACCAACATCATAACGTAAGTGTAGGAACAATTTTGTAAAGAAACTTCTAGTTAAACTTTAATATTGTGTTGTTTAGGATAATTTAACCTTCTGAGAGTTAATATTTAATATTGTTGTGTTTAGGATTATTTCACTTTTTGATGTTGACGAGATGCGCTATCCTGACAACTGTTTTTGTCACATTGAAATCTGTGTAAAAGCGTGTATTTTGTGCTAATATTTGCGGTACTAAACATGTCATTTCAACTTACACAGTTGTAATCAATCCTAGAATAAGTAACCCGTAAATATTGCAACATACACAGTAATGAGTGCAAGAGAGCTGCAGTGCCGTACTTAGGTAAACTGATGTATATAAGTAAATTTCCATACATTAATAAGTATCTTGTAGAATATTAACGCATACGAATTTCTTTTCACGTGATCCCTAAACTCATTCAGTATCAGGCAGCTACCAGTAGAGTTTCCTAGCGGTAGCTGAGAAGCGACCTGTTGAAACGGAGGTAACATATAACGGACATGAAACAGACAGTGTGAGGAGAAAATAGTCATGTAGCCATTAGCAGGTGCTAGACGATGCT
This sequence comes from Schistocerca serialis cubense, assembly GCF_023864345.2. Classification (NCBI taxonomy): domain Eukaryota; kingdom Metazoa; phylum Arthropoda; class Insecta; order Orthoptera; family Acrididae; genus Schistocerca; species Schistocerca serialis. Next base: position 550,947,931 of record NC_064643.1, read on the forward strand.
GGGCAACTACGTGCGTGTCACGGAGAACCTGAAACGAATTAACATTTCGTTTGAAGGCAGAGAATCTTGCTACCTCATTTAATACATTGAGGAATGCATACTAGGGTACGTGCACTGAGACCGTTTCAACTTCAGCCATGGCATTATCTGCTACTTTTTTAAAAAGATGCGAATTTGCTTTCTTGATGTTTCGACGTGTAGTCGGAAAAAATTCATGTCTATCGGCGTCGCTTCGATCGTCAGAACAATAGGGAAATGATCTGATTCTAATGTGTCACGCAGTATCGGCGATGCAGAAACCCCTGCAATTGATGGTAAGCATAACGTGAGATCTACAACGGAGACACATCTGTGGGGAAGATACACTGGGGTAGGAGAGTCGTCAAAAATTAAATGGTAATTATATTCTATTTCATTAGCTGAACTTTGTCCTAGGTCGTCTGTATACGAATTTCCCCAACTTGCGCTATAGACGTCGAAATTTCCACAGAGTACTGGAGGTGACTCTAGCTGCAACAACAATGTGTTCCACTCTGCATCGGTCTTCTTGTTTCTCGGAGAGCAATATCCCGATAACAGGGTGAATGGTACAAAACGTATCTTAATTCACAGTACTGCTCTCTTGTGGGTAGGGGAATAGTTCCGTACTTCCAAAAACATAACTTCTTTCCCTAGCAGGAGGGCGGCACCACTATTCCGTCTCGTCTATTTGACCTGATAAAAGAGGATCTTCTAAAGCTGACATGTCTGTCCAATTTGACCCGCGTTTCGGACACGAGTCGGTTTATTTGTAAAATAACTTCTTTCTGCTACGTCACGAATTTCTTTACACTTATCTTTAGCTCGACGGCTTTCGAGAAATTATTCCAGTTTTTAGGAGCGTTTTTCGTGTATAGTGCCATTTATTCGTCATGTTTTCGATGTGTGAGGTCGTTGGGTTGTTCTGGGGGAAGAGACCAAACTGCGAGGTCATCGGTCTCATCGGATTAGGGAAGAATGGGGAAGGAAGTCGGCAGTGCCCTTTCAAAGGAACCATCCCGGCATTTGCCTCGAGAGATTTAGGGAACTCGTGGAAAGCCTAAATCAGGATGGCCGGCCGCGGGATTGTACCGTCGTCCTCCCGAATGCGAGTCCAGTGTGCTACTTGCCGGCCGTTGTGGCTGAGCGGTTCTAGGCGCTTCAGTCTGAAACCGCGCGACCGCTACGGTCGCAGGTTCGAATCCTGCCCCGGGCATGGATGTGTGTGATGTCCTTAGGTTAGTTAGGTTTAAGTAGTTCCAAGTTCTAGGGGACTGATGACCTCAGATGTTAAGTCGCATAGTGCTCAGAGCCATTTTTTTGTGCTAACCACTGCGCCACCTCGCTCGGTTGTGAGGTCGTCTTTACTGTAACACATAAATACGTGCAACTTTGTAATTAATGATCGATCTCTGAATAGAGTTAATGGAGAATTTAGAGGAAGAAACCCTTAAGTAGAAGTTGTTCCTCAGTTCGTTGTTGTTGGTTGTTTTTTGGGGAAGGAGACCAGACAGTTTGGTCATCGGTCTCATCGGATTAGGGAAGGATTGGGAAGGAAGTCAGCCGTGCCCTTTCAGAGGAACCATCCCGGCATTTACCTGAAGTGATTTAGGGAAATCACGGAAAACCTAAACCAGGATGGCCGGACACGGGATTGAACCGTCGTCCTCCCGAGTGCGAGTCCAGTGTCTAACCTCAGTTCGTCATTGACTATATACAGGGTGTCCCAGCTATCTTGTCCACCCAAAATATCTCTGGAACAATAACAGCTATTGGAAAACGACTTTCACCGGTATCAATGTAGGGCTGGGGCCCATGAATGTACATATTTGGAAACATTCTAAAATGAAAGCATATGTGCTTTTTAACACAAACTTATGTTTTTTTTAAATGGACCTCCTATATTTTTTCTTCATCAATCCATAGCATGACAAAGCACATACACAATGGTGTTGATTGCATCGAAATATTCCCATTACATCCCGAGATATTAAGACGCGAAGTTGACGCTTGAAACACCCGACATGCGCTGCTAGCGCACGTCCTGAGGGTCAGGCGTGAACCCCATGCTACCCGTAATCGCGATGTGATTGACATGCGGAATCACACTTCCATACTTATCAAGAGGTCCGAAACGAATAATACGGTCTGCTGCCATCCTGCATTAACGTCGTACATTCCAGCAGGTATTTATCCCATAGGCTAGGGGCGATGCGGTTCTGTAACATATCTGTGTACCGCAACGTTAGTCACAAAGTTAAATTCGCTTATCATAATCCGTTACTAAAAAGGTAATGCCGTTCAACGTTAAAACTTTACTTTACTGTAGATCTAGCGCAAGTGACAGTTAATCATTCACTCGTAATAGTAAAATTCATGTTGATGGTTTTAGTGAAACGAGCAAGTGGACTAAAAGTTTTACCGTTGATTTGGGAAGTTCAGGTAGGACATAGAAAATGAATGTAAACATGTTTAACCAATTAGTTTTATTATCACATAATTATCAATGTTATCTTTATCTAATACGTTAAATGACAAATTGTTGAAAACATATGTTTCTTAACATCACTGGGTAAAATGGCCCTTTGTAGAAACTTCCACTGTGATACCAGCACCACATACTAAACCTAGCGTTCACATCTCATGCTCAAAGTAATGCCCATTGGCTTGCATACATAGGGTCACTCTGCGGATGAAGGATGCCCTACTTCGTGCTACTGTTTCCTCTTTGATGGCTGTACAAGCATCAATAATGCGTTGCTTCATGTCCTCTGATGTTGTTGGTTCAGCATCCTTCACTGCTCCCCAAAGAAAATAATCCAGCGGTGTAAGGTCCGGAGATCGGGCAGGCCACCTAACTGGGCCACCTCGTCCAATCCACCTACCAGGGAAATTACGGTTCAGAAGTCGTCGTGCTCGTAAGGCGTTATGTGCAGGGCATCCGTCATGCTGATACCACATGACCATTCTCCGGTTCAGAGGTACGGTGTCCAAGAGAACAGGAAGATTGTGTCGTATAAATCTGGAGTATCGTCTGCCATTTTGGATGCCATTTATAAAGAAAGGACCGATAATGGTATCTCCAATAATCCCACACCAAACATTAACTTTCCACGGACGTTGATGCTCTACCTGACGGAGCCATTTTGGATTGTCTGCGGACCAATAATGCATATTCCTCATATTGACAATTCCTTTGTTGGAGAATGATGCCTCGTCGGTAAAGAGAACATCTGCAAAAAAATTTGGATTAGCCAGAAGTTTTTGTTGAGCCCACCGACAAAATGTTACCCTATTGCGGAAGTCATTTCCATGAAGATCCTGGTGTAAATGAACATGGTAAGGATGAAATTTATGACGTTTAAGAATACGCTGTGCACTTGATTTCGACACACCAACTTCACGTTCAATTTGACGTGTGCTGATTTGAGGATTCACAGCTATGGTAGCGAGCACAGCAACTTCAGCACGTTCATCTGTGCGTCTTCTAGGACGATGTCGAAGTCTTCGATTTAAGCTTCCCGTTTCACGTAGACGAGATGTGAGACGACCAAACATCCGGCGCGAAGGCGATGGCTTGTCAGGGAATCGTCTTCTGTACAGTCGTTCTGCCTGAACAGCATTTCGTCCACCTACAACAGGGTACAGTACAGGTATGTAGAGTAGGGTAGAAAACAGACATATTAACTTAATAATCATAATGTTCGCTAACAGTACTATCAACAAACAAGCAATCTCATACCGTATTTCCCGTCAACGTACATTCTCCATAGATCAGCAGCATTTCTACCATATCTTCATGTGTGTACATTATACTGTACAGTATAAGTTCCACAACACAATGTTTATTCACAATGTGTACTACCTCCGTGCCATCACTAGATTACTCTGATGCACGACTATACTGGTAAGCGGTGTACTGCACGCCAAAGCAACAACAAATGGGATGCTCGGAGGGTGGTGGAGTACAGGAGTTTGCATGGGTCGCAAATCATAAACAAGGCGAAGTGGTAACTGTGGCAGTAGTGGGAACTACGTTGGACACTTGACTAGTAGAGCCAGGCCCTGCGCGACAGGCACAATGGGTCATATAACGCATTAGATAAACCTTATTTTGGGTGTGCAGGATAAATAAGACAACCTGACGGGTGTACACCGATCGGTACTGGTTCATATTGTGTACGTAGATACGTAAAACGTGCAAGAGGGAAACCATTATGTGCTTATGAGAGTTGATGGCAGCAGACCGTATTATTCGTTTCGGACCTCTTGATAAGTATGGAGGTGTGATTACACATGTCAATCAAATCGCGATTACGGGCAGCATGGGGTTCACGCCTGAGCCTCAGGACGTGCGCTAGCAGCGCATGTCGAGTGTTTCAAGCGTCAACTTCACGTCTCAATATCTCGGGATATAACGGGAATATTGCGATGCAATCAACGCCATTGTGTACGTGCTTTGTCATGCTATGGATTGCTGAAGAAGAAATATAGGAGGTCCATTTAAAAAAAACAAGTTTGTGTTAAAAAACACATATGCTTTCGTTTTAGAATGTTTCCAAATATGTACATTCATGGGCCCCAGCCCTACATTGATACCGGTGAAAGTCGTTTTCCAATAGCTGTTATTGTTCCAGAGATATTTTGGGTGGACAAGATAGCTGGGACACCCTGTATAAAGATCGATGATTTGTCACAAAAATGATCGCTTGTGTATTACAGTAAAGGCAATAGAAAAACGCAGCATCTCAAACGTCGATAACAGCATGAATAAATGGCATAATACACGAAAAAAGCACTTGAAAGTGGGAAGCATTTCCTGAAACGTGTAGTACAAAAGATAAATAGGAACAAAATCGAGACTGTAGCAAAAAAATTGTTTTATAAACAAACCCTTTGTTCTTTCTCTTATTCTTCTCTCTCCTATTTCGTCCCTTCTCCTTTTCTTTTCTCATTTTGACCTTCCTCATTTTTTTCACCTGTGCTTAAGGATCGTCCCCAAAGAAACGAAGTCCAGGTCTCGTGACCCAGATTGCATACCGTAGTTACGCAGCTGGGCGGTGATGTTGATAATAATGATAGTAGGAAGTATTTGTTATTTTGTATGACGAAGCAGGTGTTGAGAGCGATCGAACCCTCCAGACTTCCGCTGTGGAGGCGGAGTAAATCCCTAAGTACCCCTGGGCGCCAGACACGTTTCGTGCTGCGCGAGTGGGCCAGGGGATTCCAGTGACTCACCACCAGGTGGGCGCTATCGATTCCATACACTAGAAAGTACCCTCTGCCATGTACCAGACAGTGCCTTGCGGATTAAAGGCAGATGGAGAAAGAGACCAGTACTTCCACGGGATTAGTAGCTGGCGTGGCTCTGGTTTGCGAGAACAACTCTCATCAGGCGAGGATCCAGGGTTCGGATCTAAGCAAGGAAGTGACACTGTTTCCCGCTCTCTCTCTCTCTCTCTCTCTCTCTCTCTCTCTCTCTCTCGCTCTCTCTGTCTCCAGTACCCAAACCCCCTCTAAATATAACATGCCATCACCCCCACTTAAGGTATCACAGATGTCCTAACGTTTTTATATAAACTTACAATTTATTTATTTAAATCAGTACTTCGTACTTCGGTTTACCATAACATACAAGAAATTGCAATTAAAAGAAATACAGCAGTGGAAAAGCTTTCGTCCAAATATTTGAGAACATATGTCACGCAATTTATTTCTTTCGCTTTTTTGAGTAATCAGTTCCCTAACCGGTTCGATGTGGCCCACCGACCTCTTCATCTCAGAGTAGCACTTGAAGACTAAGTCTTCAGTTGTTTGTTGGGTGTATTTCAGTATCTGTCTTCTCATACTGCTTCTTCCTTTACAGCTGCCGGCCAGGTTGGCCGAGTGGTTCTAGGCGCTACAGTCTGGAACCGCGCGACCGCCGTAGCGTAGGTTCGAATCCTGCCTCGGACATGGATGTGTGTGATGTCCTTAGGTTAGTTAGGTCTCAGTAGTTCTACGTTCTAGGGGACTGTTGACCTCAGTAGTTACGTCCCATAGTGCTCAGAGCCATTTGAACCTTTACAGCTCCCTGTAATACCGTGGAGGTCATTCCGCGATGAATTAACAGATGTCCTATCATCCTGTCCCTTATTCTTGTCAATGTTTTCCACATATTTTTTCTTCACCGAATCTGTGGAGAACCTCTTCATTCCTTACCTGATCAGTCCACCTAGTTTTCAACATTATTCTGTAGCACCTCAGCTCAAACCCTTTGATTCTCTTCTTTCTCAGTTTTCCCACAGTCCATGATCCACTAACATACAATGTTGTGCTCCAAACGTGCATTCACAGACTTCCTCAAATTAAGGCCTATGTTTGTTAGTAGTAGACTTCTCTTGGCCAGGAATGACCGTTTTGCCAATGATAGCCTGCTTTTTACGTCCCCCTTACTCTATCATGGATTGTTTTGCTGCCTAGGTAGTAGAATACCTTACCTTCATCTACTTCGGGATCACCAATGATAACGATAAGTTTCTCGCTGTTCTCTTTTCTGCTACTTCTCGCTACTTTCACCTTTCTTCGATTTACTTTTGATCCATATTCTGTATTCGTTAGACTGTCCATTCAATTCAACAGGTCCTGTAATTCTTCTTCACTTTCACTGAGGATAGCTATGTCATCAGCTAATCTCATCACTGATACCCTTTCACCCTGATATTTAAACCCACTTCAGAATCCTCCTTTTGTTGGAGCCATTACTTCTTCGATGTATGGACTAAACAGTAGGGGCGAAAGACTTCATTCACGACTTACACCATTTTTAATGCAAGCACTACGTTCATGGTCACCCGTTCTTATTGATCCCTCTAGGTTCTTGGAAATTTTGGAAATTTTTGGTAAGCTCCTAAGGGACCAAACTGCTGAGGTCATCTGTCCCTAGGCGCGGTCTGGGTTCTTGTACATATTGTATATTACTCATTTTTCCCTATTGCTTTCTCCTATTTCGCTTAGAATTTCGAAGATCTTGCACCATTTTACAATGTCGAAAACTCCTACGAGTTTGTGTTTATCATCTTTTGTGGTTTTTGCCTCAGTTATTAGGCACACCGCCAGAACTGTCTTTGTTGTCTTTACCTTTCCGAAAGTCAAACTGATACCTACCTATTCTCAGTTTTCTTTTCCATTTTTCTTCAATTGTCTTAAGAGCTGTAATAGCGACAAACTCTCATAACTTTGACAACGTTGTAATTTACAACGTATAAAATCTTAGTGTACATTCACCCCTACCAGTATTTCACAAACCTCTACATGTATGAAAACACGTCTGAAGACATGTCTATGCAAACATGTGAGAGGAACGCTACTTCTTTCTATCGCTCCGCCTACGTTCGGGAAATCAGACTTAGTGATATTTTTATTCTTGGTGAAGTACTTTCCCTTTTTTGTCTTGCCTTACTCTAGTTCCTCTGTTTTGTCAAATCCACCTGTGCTCTCACAAGCTGTTCACATTTTTGTTGACAGCAGTATAGTCACTTCAGCCTATGAATGTGCACCTCTTCCTGGGCGGAATGTTGCCAGCGGGCGGCCAGGACGCAATGCCATCCACCTGGACAATCTCTTACGCGGGCAGCTAAAAAGGATTCTGGGTTGAACGCAATTTTGCGTTCTAGAATACGATTGCATCATTTTCGAGACGCTCGATGTGCAGTTATTTATCAGTTGATACATGTAAAAATACATACGCGTTTACTAAAAAGTTCTTTATGGGGAGACTTCGTGACCGCAGTGACAACTAACTGCCCGCTCCACACTAGCATCACCATTGCGGCCCCGTAGAGTTTTGTAACGACCATAGATTTGTGTTCAGCGAACTCCGACTGCTGTGTGTATCTCTCCCTCACTTGAATTCAGTAATATGTATCAACCAATGGCGTAACCTGATCTTTTTTTGTAATATTAGATATCAGCCCTACTAAAGGCGATAAATGATTTTGATCCCTCATGCTTTCTTTGAATTGCCAGAAAGTTTCGTTGAATAGCCCACTACGGTTTGCTTCACTCGATCGATCTCTAACTTGGCTAACGTTTCGTCTCTAATGATTTACATGTTGACATTATGACAAAATTTAAACTTCCTTCTTTTTCTCCCTTTTCGGAGTACCGTATTTAGCTACTTCTTAGTAATAAATGATATTTCTGTGTTCAATCTGATCAGATTCCAAAGTTAAAAACATTTTACGAGTATCAGCATCGCTGAACTAGCCCAAGGCTTTCATAAAACCAAGCGTAAAAAGGTTGTGTTGGGTTTTGGATGATTAACGTTTTCAGTATGCAATGAGATCACCACTTCGTGGTGTTTACGCCGCAGTATGTGATTCGGGCAGCGTTGCTTTTCGGTTTTAGCTCATTTCTCGCACACTTCAGGCTCTTGATAAAAACACCAACATTAATAACAGGTATACCACCGAGCTCGTCATTACAAGACGTTTCGAATGCTTTTAAGAAAGTATATCGTTCCATTTACAAAAACAATAAGAAACACTGCTACAATATCTCGGTTGAGGCAAAAGTTAAGAGGATAAAACGTATAACAAATTAGCGAGCCCCTCAGCGAACTAACGTTCGAGATAAGCCTAGTTTCGATGTTGTGAAATGTTCACGTAACACGTGCACGTCAATTAAGGTACAGTGCCAATCGAGACTGTGTGCTTCCACGTTTCATCTGAACCACTCAACGGGCGGGTGGTGCGTGTTGTGGCATAAGAGTACGCGGTGGGCTTATCGACTTGGAATTGTTTCCCTTCGCTGTGGCAAGTTCCCTAGTAAATGTTCGACTTAACTGCAGACCATCGGTAGTTCAGTACAGACATATCCTTGCGCTCAGCCAGGGGGCTAAAGTCGCGCAACTCCTGCGCTGCCTCCAAGCGTGCAGAATTGTTTTGTGCAGCGGGAGGAACGAAAGCAGGCGCGTGCGGTCTCAGTTTGTAACTTTATGCTTTGGCTTTTCTATCTATGTGACTTTCTACGTAGTGTAACATTTCAAGAGAAGGTTTTTACTTTTCCTTCTCAGTGTGGTCGTCTACCTAGTGTAACTTCATGCCTGCTAACATCTGTGTGTAACCATAAGCTGCATTTCATACGGATCTTCTGTGTTTAGGGTCCATAACTGCATAATTACCTACATAATGCGTAATTATTACGAAAAATACGCATCTGACCTACTAAATATGAATGTTATGTTACGATATAAACTTTACACGAATCTGAATATTTCGACTTCTAATGTAAAAACCTCACACAACCATTGAACTATATAATATCAAAATATGTATCAAACCAGTTATCTTTACACTGAATGTACTCTGGATAGATAGCCACATGTCCCTACGTGGACTAAATAATACTTAATTCTGGCCTCTAATAACCATATGGCTTACTTGTGAAACTACGAATACCTGAGCAGTTCCAATGCAACCGTATTTCTCTCCAACACAAGGAAATAAAATCACGCTGCTTCTGCCATAACAACTTGTAGAATGACACTCAAGTGTGCTAAGCGCCAGCACATCACAAGTTAATAGTTACATTTCGCAAACTGCGAGTCACTGTAATTCGAGTCCGAATTGCTATGCCAAAAACTTTTAAATAGCAAGCGTGACGTGAAGGCTCGATGTCGAATAATTTGAAACCTAAATGAAATTTGCTCTTGTAGTCATTAACCAGACTAGAGTATGTAAACAAGCATATATTACTTACCTTTGTTCTAAATAATAGTTATAACTTTGGTACTGAAATGGTTCAAATGGCTCTGAGCACTATAGGACTTAACTTCTGAGGTCATCAGTACCCTAGAACTTAGAACTACTTAAACCTAACTAACCTAAGGACATCACACACATCCATGCCCGAGGCAGGATTCGAACCTGCGACTGTAGCTGTCGCGCGGTGCCAGACTGTAGCGCCTAGAACCGCTCGGCCACTCCGGCCGGCCTTTTAGTACTGAACCTAACGTTTATAATGTTAGGCTTCTTTTATACCGATTACTTTAAACGAAATGGGGGATAAGAGTGATATGATTCCTTCCTGAGTTCATGCCTTTATGAGGTATTAGAAACAACTGATCTCAATAGTCAGACAAAGCAAATTATGAAAATTTTGCAATACAAAACTGAAAATGTGTCCTAAACGCGACATCCCACTTTCTGCATCGCTAGTGCACGGAAATGCATAGCCGGTCATTATCTTATTTAATACACTACTGGCCATTAAAATTGCTACACCACGAAGATGACGTGCTACAGACGCGAAATTTTACCGACAGGAAGGAGATGCTGTGATATGCAAATGATTAGCTTTTCAGAGCATTCCCACAACGTTGGCGCCGGTGGCGACACCGACAACGTGCTGACATGAGGAAAGTTTCCAACCGATTTCTCATACACAAACAGCAGTTGACCGGCGTTGCCTGGCGAAACGTTGTTGTGTTGCCTCGTGTAAGGAGCAGAAATGAGTGCCATCACGTTTCCGACTTAGATAAAGGTCAGATAGTAGCCTATCGCGATTGCGGTTTATCGTATCGCGACATTGCTGCTCGCGTTGGTCGAGATCTAATGACTGACAGCAGAATACGGAATCGGTGGGTTCAGGAGAGTAATACGGAACGCCGTGCTGGAGTATCACTAGCAGTCGAGATGACAGGCATCTTATCCGCATAGCTGTAACGGATCATGCAGACACGTCTCGATCCTTGAGTCAACAGATGGGGACGTTTGCAAGACAACAACCATCAGCACGAACAGTTCCACGACGTTTGCAGCAGCATGGACTATCAGCTCGGAGACCATGGTTGCGGTTATCCTTGACGCTGCATCACAGACAGGAGCGCCTGTGATGGTGTACTCAACGACGAACCTGGGTGCACGAATGTCAAAACGTAATTTTTTCGGATGAATCCAGGTTCTGTTTACAACGTCATGATGGTCGCATCCGTGTTTGGCGACATCGCAGTGAACGCACATTGGAAGCGTGTATTCGTCATCGCCATACTGGCGCATCAACGGGCGTGATGGTATGGGGTGCCATTGGTTACACGTCTTGGTCGCCTCTTGTTCGCATTGACGGCGCTTTGAACAGTGGATGTTACATTTCAGATGTGTTACGACCTGTGGCTCTAGCCTTCCTTCGAGCCCTGCGAAACCATACATTTCAGGAGGATAATGCACGACCGCATGTTGCAGGTCCTGTACGGGTCTTTCTGGATACAGAAAATGTTCGACTGCTGCCCTGGCCAGCACATTCTCCAGATCTCTCACCAAATGAAAACGTCTGGTCAATGGTGGCCGAGCAACTGGCTCGTTACAATACGCCAGTCACTACTCTTGATGAACTGTGGTATCGTGTTGAAGCTGCATGGGCAGCTGTACCTGTACCCGCCATCCAATCTCTCTTTGACTCAATGCCCAGGCGTATCAAGGCCATTATTACGGCCAGAGGTGGTTGTTCTGGGTTCTGATTTCTCAGGATCTATGCACCCAAACTGCATGAAAATGGAAACATGTCAGTTCTAGTATAATATATCTGTCCAATGAATACCCGTTTATCATCTCCATTTCTTCTTGGTGTAGCAATTTTAATGGCAACTGCATGCCGAAAACAGACCTCTACATCAGCAAACACCTACTTCACGCTCGACACAGAAGCGATTGCCTACGTGGACAGATTACTTGACAACAATGCATACTTTTCAACCCAGAAAGTCTCCTATGTACATGTATTCAGGAAAACTACTTGCTGTGGCAAATGTCGCAAACAAAATTGCCACTTCTCGTGATGTAACAGTCTTTCACGCTAATCTCTACTTTGGAGGATGTAAGGTAACTCTTATTTGCAGATAAGAGCGTATTTTACTTTATTTCCAATTTTCCTATTTCACATTCGTGAAGTGAATGTATCAGCGCTGCAGTACTTATGGAGTAAGGAGCGAGCGGTAGGTTCCACGCCGTCTACTAGAGGCGGTTGACCATCTGGCGCTTTCACAGCCAGAGCGATGAGGTGCCTATGCAGAAATCGCTCGTGACGTCAGCAAAGAAATACGCAGGGAAAGTACATTATTCTGCCTCGAATCAAGTAATTGTTATTAATAACTATTTGCTAACGAAAGTTGCCTTTTTTCATTCAGATCTTAGAAGGAGCTTACGGTGCATGAATACTGTCTTTCAGTAATTTTACAATGCCAGGAAAGTGTCGTTCTATGTCGCTTTATGTAATTCGCGATGTCATATTTGGCCTTCAGAAACCACGAGCGATATTTCCGTATCCTCTTGCTTGATACGCGGAAACCATTAGCCCTACAGAGGAAAGGAAGAGGACCTTTTTGTAAGAAACACAATGTACTTAAATTTTGTATTGGGATATCTTTTCACTAGGGGCCGCAGTTTTCGAGTTATTCAACAAAAACGTATAAAAATGACCTTCCAACGCACCTCAACTACCGCACTCAGCCCATACCGGTCAGAATTTCTAGTATGCTGTCCATGGCACACCGTTTACCACTGTACGAATATTTAGGACTGTAAAAATTATTTCACAAATTAGACCTTTTTTGGTCTTCATTGGTGCCACTGGCTTAGTCAACTAGTTACAAATTGTAAAGTTGATGTCTGTGTAATTTTTACCCAAAATTTTGTGTATTTTCACAATGTAAACTAAACAATAACGTCGTTGTATTCGTCAGGCCTCCTGACTATGAAACTACTGTGCTTGTAAGGGTTAAGTCTGGATCGAACTGTCAACGTGATTAGTTTAGATAACGTTTACAAAAATTCTTCTTTCATTACGCTCTTGAACACGTTTAAATTAATAATGTTATCGACGTAGCCGACTATGCTCTTGGCGTAATTGCGTAATCAACAGAGATCAAAGAATATCGAACATTGGGAATAGTTCGTGTAGTCGGAAATTTTTGTACATTAATAAGGGGGAGTCCCACCAACAACATACTAGAAATCCTGAGAGGTGAGGGATGAGTATGGGGGTGGAGGAGCGTTTGGAGGACACATTTGTACTTTTTTATGGAGTAACTCGAAAACCATAGGCTCCAGCGAAAACGTAGACCGGTATAAAATTTAACTAAATCAAATTTCCTGCATAAACTCTTATTCATTTTCTTCTGTTGGACTAATAGTTTGCGCGTAGCGAACGAGAGAATAAGAAAATTTTGCGCGTGGTTTTTGAAGAGCAGATTTAACACTGCGGGTTGCATAAGACGACATCGGTAGGGGCTGCTGAATCACCCTGTCTGAAGAAACGGACTGTGATACAACTTCGTCAGAAGATGGAAACACAGAGTTACCTTTTTGAAATGTTGCGCTCACACTGCGACCTTAAGCGTAAAGATTTTTTTGCAATAGTTAACTGAAAACTCGATCAGTCCCGCACTGTTTTCGTCGATATCAAGCTAAAAATAGTCATGCAAACGCACGAAGTAGTATTCATTGATTTTTTATTTTCACGAAGATTTGAAAGTAAATTCAGGAATTTTTCTTTTCAGTTTCGCTGTTGCTGATATCACACTTGCAAATACAACTATGTGATAGATGTACGAAGACGAATGAAAAATAATCTCTGGTCTTTTACTTAGTGACACCCTTCAGGGCTCAACGCTGTCACGGATACGTGGAAACATACCAAAAAATGGGATGTCCCCAAAATGAATTTTTACTTTTCAGCGGAGTGTTGGCTCATTTGTAACTTCATGTGTCCGACCTGGTTTCGAGCCTGGCGGGGAAATGCTCTGCCAACAGCTATCCGGGCATGGATAGATAAGTCAAATTCCAGTCTTAGTCCCGCACACACAGCTCAATCTGCCAGGAAATTCCGACAAGAAGAGAGTATTATGGAGCGAGGCAAGCAGACAGTCCACGAGGATTCTGAGGCCTGCACTACGATGCGGTCAGCTGTGAGGTTGAATAGAAGAGGGGAGCGAGGCGTGGCAGCGCAGAGAAGACGCACGATCGATTAATTGCTCCTTTAATTACGACACCTAACTGCAGGCAGATGGTTTATGTCTTCCTGTACACTCATGAATAACGAATAGTTTTCGATTTAGCTGCCACGAAGATCAAATTATGAGTGTGCTATCCTCTGTGATTAAACAAGGCTGCAGTGCGGTACGAGTACCAGCCATGGCCTTTCCGTTTGTTGAAATGTATTTTCAGAACTCTTCTCCTAAAACAAGTCATGAGACTCTTTACAATTTTTTGTAGATGAGTTCCGTTTAAAATCAACGAAACTTGTTTTTTTTAAATATATGTTTTTAAAATTTCAGAATGTTTAGTCCTCTTCTCCTTCGAAGCACTCACCTTCTCATTTCACTCACTCCCCCCCCCCAGCGGAGTGCGGGCGTGCTCGAGGGGGCCCTAAACGATATTAGGCAGGTGTACCAGTTTTCCTTTTTTTTCAGTGTGAGATGGAGTCCTTTTCCTGCCTACATCGTTTAGCTTGAAAGTACGGCCTGTTCCCTTCAATGCCATACATGGGCCCTTTACTTATTTTCACAAGTAGCAGTACCAACTTTAAAAACCTTCCCACTCCTGCGCCTTGCTGACCCTAAGAGGTCCCGCTGCCTAAATTTTGGCGAATCACGAGCCATCGTGCTGCGTTCGGGCTACGTACCAGAAAGCTTGTACACTACTGGCCATTAAAATTGCTACACCACGAAGATGACGTGCTACAGACTCGAAATTTAACCGACAGGAAGAAGATGCTGTGATATGCAAATGATTAGCTTTTCAGAGGATTCACACAAGGTTGGCGCCGGTGGAGACACCTACAACGTGCTGACACGAGGAAAGTTTCCAACCGATTTCTCATGCACAAACAGCAGTTGACCGGCGTTGCCTGGTGAAACGTTGTTGTGAGACCTCGTGTAAGGAGGAGAGATGCGTACCATCACGTTACCGACTTTGATAAAGGTCGGATTGTAGACTATCGCGATTACGGTTTATCGTATCGCGACATTGCTGCTCGCGTTGGTCGAGATCCAATGACTGTTAGCAGAATATGGTATCAGTGGGTTCAGGAGGGTAATACGGAACGCCGTGCTGTGTCCCAACGACCTCGCATCACTAGCAGTCGAGATGACAGGCATCTTATCCGTAAGGCTGTAACGGATCGTGCAGCCACGTCTCGATCCCTGAGTTAACAGATGGGGACGTTTGCAAGACAACAACCATATGCACGAACAGTTCGACGACGTTTGCTGCAGCATGGACTATCAGCTCGGAGACCATGGTTGCGGTTACCCTTGACGCTGTATCACAGGCAGGAGCGCCTGCGATGGTGTACTCAACGACGAACCTGGGTGCACGAATGGCAAAACGCCATTTTTTAGGATGAGTCCAGGTTCTGTTTACAGCATCACGATGGTCGCATCCGTGTTTGGCAACATCGCGGTGAACGCACACTGACAGCGTGTATTCGTCATCGCCATACTGGCGTATCACCTGGCGTGATGGTATGGGGTGCCATTGTTTACACGTCTCGGTCACCTCTTGTTCGAATTGACGGCACTTTGAACAGTGGACGTTACATTTCAGATGTGTTACGACCCGTGGCTCTAGCCTTCATTCGATCCCTGCGAAACCCTACATTTCACCAGAATAATGCACGACCGCATGTTGCAGGTTCTGTACGGGTCTTTCTGGATACAGAAAATGTTCGACTGCTGCCCTGACCAGCAGATTCTCCAGATCTCTCACCAACTGAAAACGTCTGGTCAATGGTGGCCGAGCAACTGGCTCGTCACAATACGCCAGTCACTACTTTTGATGAACTGTGGTATCGTGTTGAAGCTGCATGAGCAGCTGTAACTGTACGCGCCATCCATTCTCTGTTTGACTCAATGCCCAGGCGTATCAAGGCCGTTATTACGGCCAGAGGTGGTTGTTCTTGGTACTGATTTCTCAGGATCTATGCACCCAAATTGCGTGAAAATTTAATCAATTGTCAATTCTAGTATAGCATATTTGCCCAATGAATACCCGTTTATCATCTGCATTTCTTCTTGGTGCAGCAATTTTAATGGCCAGTAGTGTAGTTCACGCGGTAATTATCCGCGGCCTCACAGACCACAATGTCGAGCGCTACTGTCCGCCCCCACAAATTCGCATCTCCACTTTGAATAAGGGAGAGAGGTAGACTTCGGTAGTCAAGCTCTGCTCCTGCCATCAACCGGAAAGCATGTGTTCCTAGTGGACAAAGATTTAGACAAAGTCGCGATGAATGTAGTAAGTCAGGAATACCGTAAGCTTGAAAGCATCAGCGCTTTCTTATTCTCCTATCTATTATTACGCCACTTTTTTTTATTCTTTTGCTTGTGAAATTCATTGAATGTTGAGCTGTGTTGGACTCAGCACCCGAGCTTTGTCCGCTAATTAGATCTCACGCACCAGGAGACACTTGACAACCACGATACGAAAATTCATCCGCTTTTTATGCATTTGTTTCGCCTTCACTCAGCATTTCGTGATCAAATTGAATAATTTATGTAACTGTTAACTTTTCGCAAGACATGATCTAGTTGCTTCTTTACGGATTTTAAGACCACATGGTGAGTGGTTGGTTTTAGAATTACTTAATAGAACAATAAATATGCGTGGTTGAGGAACCCATCATGTGCACTGTAATAAGTTACAGATCGTGTGATGAATGTTCCAATGATCGTGTGCTCCCTGCCGCCGTTGGATAAGCAGCTGCAGCAGCAAGTCGTATACTCCTAGCTCACTCATTTGTTACATAGTTTAATTCTTAATTTCTTTGCGTGTTTTTGATACTTGCATTGTTTAATTCATAAATTTCTGGCGTATTATAGTATTTGAGAGTTGTAGCATCGCGTTTTAGTACCTGAATAGTGTAAATTCGCGTAGTCGTTTGTCTACTGTTTTGTTTTGAACGGCCAGTGTCGGTTGGTCGCAGTCAGTGTGCTCCCTGCCGCCGTTGGATTAGCAGCTGCAGCAGCAAGTCGTATACTCCTAGCTCACTCATTTGTTACATAGTTTAATTCTTAATTTCTTTGCGTGTTTTTGGTTCTTGCATTGTTTAATTCATAAATTTCGGGCGTATTATAATATTTGAGAGTGTAGCATCGTGTTTTAGTACCTGAATAGTGTAATTTCGCTTAGTCTCCTTCCGCCGCCGAGCAGTGTCAGCAGTGCGCAAGTAGCAGCATTACTGCATTTACTAGGCAATCTTGTATTTTAATAACCGTTTAAATTTTGTCGATTTGTTTGCGCTCTCTGTAGATTAGTTCAGACGTTCTTTGCAAAACAGTTTTTAGCATGGATAGGGACTGCAACTGCTGTGTTCGGATGCAGGCTGAGTTGGCATCCCTTCGCTCCCAGCTTCAGGCAGTGTTGGCTTCGGTCACACAGCTTGAGGCTGTTGCCAATGGGCATCACTGTGGGGGTCCGGATGGGGGTTTGTCGGGGACGGCCAGCTCGTCCCACGCATCCCCTGATCGGACTACGACTGTGGTTGCCCGGGATACTGCCCGCATTGAGGCTGATCCCTCACCTGTGGTAGAGTGGGAGGTCGTTTCAAGGTGTGGCAGGGGGCGAAAGACATTCCGGAGGGCTGAACGGAAAGCCTCTCCAGTTTGTCTGACGAACCGGTTTCAGGCTCTGTCTCAGGCTGATACTGATCTTCGGCCTGACATGGCTGCTTGTCCTGTTCCAGAGGTTGCCCCTCAGTCTGCAAGATCCGGGCAGTCGCAGAGGGTGGGCTTACTGGTAGTTGGGAGCTCCAACGTCAGGCGCGTAATGGGGCCCCTTAGGGAAATGGCAGCAAGAGAGGGGAAGAAAACCAATGTGCACTCCGTGTGCATACCGTGGGGAGTCATTCCAGATGTGGAAAGGGTCCTTCCGGATGCCATGAAGGGTGCAGGGTGCACCCATCTGCAGGTGGTCGCTCATGTCGGCACCAATGATGTGTGTCGCTATGGATCGGAGGAAATCCTCTCTGGCTTCCGGCGGCTATCTGATTTGGTGAAGACTGCCAGTCTCGCTAGCGGGATGAAAGCAGAGCTCACCATCTGCAGCATCGTCGACAGGACTGACTGCGGACCTTTGGTACAGAGCCGAGTGGAGGGTCTGAATCAGAGGCTGAGACGGTTCTGCGACCGTGTGGGCTGCAGATTCCTCGACTCGCGCCATAGGGTGGTGGGGTTTCGGGTTCCGCTGGATAGGTCAGGAGTCCACTACACGCAACAAGCGGCTACACGGGTAGCAGGGGTTGTGTGGCGTGGGCTGGGCGGTTTTTTAGGTTAGATGGCCTTGGGCAAGTACAGAAAGGGCAACAGCCTCAACGGGTGCGGGGCAAAGTCAGGACATGCGGGGACCAAGCAGCAATCGGTATTGTAATTGTCAACTGTCGAAGCTGCGTTGGTAAAGTACCGGAACTTCAAGCGCTGATAGAAAGCACCGAAGCTGAAATCGTTATAGGTACAGAAAGCTGGCTTAAGCCAGAGATAAATTCTGCCGAAATTTTTACAAAGGTACAGACGGTGTTTAGAAAGGATAGATTGCATGCAACCGGTGGTGGAGTGTTCATCGCTGTTAGTAGTAGTTTATCCTGTAGTGAAGTAGAAGTGGATAGTTCCTGTGAATTATTATGGGTGGAGGTTACACTAAACAACCGAACTAGATTAATAATTGGCTCCTTTTACCGACCTCCCGACTCAGCAGCATTAGTGGCAGAACAACTGAGAGAAAATTTGGAATACATTTCACATAAATTTTCTCAGCATGTTATAGTCTTAGGTGGAGATTTCAATTTACCAGATATAGACTGGGACACTCAGATGTTTAGGACGGGTGGTAGGGACAGAGCATCGAGTGACATTATACTGAGAGCACTATCCGAAAATTACCTCGAGCAATTAAACAGAGAACCGACTCGTGGAGATAACATCTTGGACCTACTGATAACAAACAGACCCGAACTTTTCGACTCTGTATGTACAGAACAGGGAATCAGTGATCATAAGGCCGTTGCAGCATCCCTGAATATGGAAGTTAATAGGAATATAAAAAAAGGGAGGAAGGTTTATCTGTTTAGCAAGAGTAATAGAAGGCAGATTTCAGACTACCTAACAGATCAAAACGAAAATTTCTGTTCCGACACTGACAATGTTGAGTGTTTATGGAAAAAGTTCAAGGCAATCGTAAAATGCGTTTTAGACAGGTACGTGCCGAGTAAAACTGTGAGGGACGGGAAAAACCCACCGTGGTACAACAACAAAGTTAGGAAACTACTGCGAAAGCAAAGAGAGCTCCACTCCAAGTTTAAACGCAGCCAAAACCTCTCAGACAAACAGAAGCTAAACGATGTCAAAGTTAGCGTAAGGAGGGCTATGCGTGAAGCGTTCATTGAATTCGAAAGTAAAATTCTATGTACCGACTTGACAGAAAATCCTAGGAAGTTCTGGTCTTACGTTAAATCAGTAAGTGGCTCGAAACAGCATATCCAGACACTACGGGATGATGATGGAATTGAAACAGAGGATGACACGCGTAAAGCTGAAATACTGAACACCTTTTTCCAAAGCTGTTTCACAGAGGAAGACCGCACTGCAGTTCCTTCTCTAAATCCTCGCACAAACGAAAAAATGGCTGACATCGAAATAAGTGTCCAAGGAATAGAAAAGCAACTGGAATCACTCAATAGAGGAAAGTCCACTGGACCTGATGGGATACCAATTCGATTCTACACAGAGTACGCGAAAGAACTTGCCCCCCTTCTAACAGCCGTGTACCGCAAGTCTCTAGAGGAACGGAGGGTTCCAAATGATTGGAAAAGAGCACAGATAGTCCCAGTCTTCAAGAAGGGTCGTCGAGCAGATGCGCAAAACTATAGACCTATATCTCTTACGTCGATCTCTTGTAGAATTTTAGAACATGTTTTTTGCTCGCGTATCATGTCATTTCTGGAAACCCAGAATCTACTATGTAGGAATCAACATGGATTTCGGAAACAGCGATCGTGTGAGACCCAACTCGCCGTATTTGTTCATGAGATCCAGAAAATATTAGATACAGGCTCCCAGGTAGATGCTATTTTTCTTGACTTCCGGAAGGCGTTCGATAAAGTTCCGCACTGTCGCCTGATAAACAAAGTAAGAGCCTACGGAATATCAGACCAGCTGTGTGGCTGGATTGAAGAGTTTTTAGCAAACAGAACACAGCATGTTGTTATCAATGGAGAGACGTCTACAGACGTTAAAGTAACCTCTGGCGTGCTACAGGGGAGTGTTATGGGACCATTGCTTTTCACAATATATATAAATGACTTAGTAGATAGTGTCGGAAGTTCCATGCGGCTTTTCGCGGATGACGCTGTAGTATACAGAGAAGTTGCTGCATTAGAAAATTGTAGCGAAATACAGGAAGATCTGCAGCGGACAGGCACTTGGTGCAGGGAGTGGCAACTGACCCTTAACATAGACAAATGTAATGTATTGCGAATACATAGAAAGAAGAATCCTTTATTGTATGATTATATGATAGCGGAACAAGCACTGGTAGCAGTTACTTCTGTAAAATATCTGGGAGTATGCGTACGGAACGATTTGAAGTGGAATGATCATATAAAATTAATTGTTGGTAAGGCGGGTACCAGGTTGAGATTCATTGGGAGAGTGCTTAGAAAATGTAGTCCATCAACAAAGGCGGTGGCTTACAAAACACTCGTTCGACCTATACTTGAGTATTGCTCATCAATGTGGGATCCGTACCAGGTCGGGTTGACGGAGGAGATAGAGAAGATCCAAAGAAGAGCGGCGCGTTTCGTCACCGGGTTATTTGGTAACCGTGATAGCGTTACGGAGATGTTTAATAAACTCAAGTGGCAGACTCTGCAAGAGAGGCGCTCTGCATCGCGATGTAGCTTACTCGCCAGGTTTCGAGAGGGTGCGTTTCTGGATGAGGTATCGAATATATTGCTTCCCCCTACTTATACTTCCCGAGGAGATCACGAATGTAAAATTAGAGAGATTAGAGCGCGCACGGAGGCTTTCAGACAGTCGTTCCTCCCGCGAACCATACGCGACTGGAACAGGAAAGGGAGGTAATGACGGTGGCACGTAAGGTGCCCTCCGCCACACACCGTTGGGTGGCTTGCGGAGTATCAATGTAGATGTAGATGTAGATGTAGATTTACCTACCATGTGGAAGGGGTCCTCCTTTGCTATTCTTACTTTTCTGTAGCCAAATATTTCCCGGTTTACCTATCCCCAATGGCGGCTGCACGTCAGTCCATGTCATTTCTTCGCATCCACTAACGTGATTTTCTCGTAGTGACCGTCACGTTCTGTTATTCTCCCCCTTTTTCCAGCTCGATTCTTTATTGAGAGGCCTGACATCTTTTATTCATGAAGATATAATGTTACGTATGCAGTGATAGCCCAATCACGTAATCAATACTGAGGTTTGCTGTAATAAACTAATATTGAAAATTCCTTCTTTTAATGATGTACAGCCCTAACAAGACAATAGGTGAAACGCATGAAATTTCAAAGAACCTGTCATGTCCTCCGTAAGAAGAACAAATAAGTTCATCAAAACAGCATTCGGTTTTCTTACGGTCGTCACGGATCTCGCATTGTCATTGCGCTACTGTTTTGCTAAATTAATCGTAGAGGCCAGGCCGTTACATTTCAGGATCCGTCTCGTCCACTGCACGCATGAAAGGCTAGTTGAATATCGTTCCTTCTAGTAAATGAAGCATCGTATCTTATCGCTAGACACGAAATAAAATTCCACTTGATATGTTGAAAGAGGATGCTTGTTTTTGGAAGGTTGTAAGTATGCATTATACCTTGATACCACTCTGTGAAGGCAGCCTCGCTTATGCGCCCTACTGTATATCAACATTTATGACGTAAAGTTATCGTCAAGGAATCATAACCTTTCCCTCTTGCTTTGTTGAGTTACGAATCCTAGAAAAATCTTATTTCACACAACCAAGTACCTCTTTTAATAACCTAGATGAAAACAGAAGTAATAACTTCAGAATGCCACGATCGCTTTAGTGGAACAGATTACCAGTTTCGGTAGACTTGTTGCCATCTTCGGAACTGTAAAGCATAGACCGAGTAAGCTCAAAATTGGGTGTGAGATATCCACATAACATATTTAACGTAACATGGTCCTTAACGTACCTTACTCACTATCCGTCAAAGAACATCGTCCATGTGTACAATAATTTGTGCCACGTAATAAAGAGACATTCCAAGAACATGCATGGCATAGTATATCGACATATCAAAAGTAAAACGACCATGACATAAGAGATCATATGCAGTAACGGAATATGCACGCTCGTACTCGCTTCAAAAACGCATACAGCCTATGGTTGGGTAATTAACACGGAATATATTGTTATAATCGGCCACCAGGTGACACCACGGTAGTAACAGTTCGTATAAAGCACAAATATAGAGTCAGGTTTATGTTAACATTTCAATCACACAGAGAATGATCCAAACCAGAGTACAATTTTTTTTATTTTTCGACTTAAAAATCAACTTAACTTTTTAAAATATTTATCTTTATAATTCCTTGCTAACCATACAACGATGTGCTGTACACCCTTAATTACCATTCGATGTGTCTTCAACAAGCTAAATGTACGGTATGTTCAAACTAAATGCATCGACAAACAAGTCGTTAAAGCACCACCTCAGGTATAGAGACAGCTTAAAAGACAACCATGTATAGTGTTGCATTTACACTTAAGTGCGTACTATGTTTCTAATGCGACATCTGGTTTATTATTACTACCTTGTCTCTCTTATCTCGCCTACAGGTTCACACGGCTGAGCTACTGTAGTGCTCTCTTACGAACGCGGACACTCTATTCTGTGGGTGTATACATTTATACTTAATCTTAGGAGCTAAACACTACAATCGAAGAAAGATAATCTCATTCTTTGCCATGGAACAGTATAAAAAATATGAAATATCAAGAGCTCTCCAAGCATTGGAACTTTCTCAAACTCTATGGGTTGCAACACCGCGCCAAATGCAGTCATAGAGCTACAAATTCTGCAATCCAGTTGGCCTTACTGGACTATTACGTGATAAACTGAACAGACAAGGGCTCTCTACGCTCTTAAAAGTCAATACAATCGACCAACTTGAGAGCAATTTTGAGAGATTCCCTACCTTTCGCCGGCCGCGGTGGCCGTGCGGTTCTAGGCGCTCCAGTCCGGAGCAGCGCTGCTGCTACGGTCGCAGGTTCGAATCCTGCCTCGGGCATGGGTGTGTGTGATGTCCTTAGGTTAATTAGGTTTAAGTAGTTCTAAGTTCTAGGGGCCTAATGACCACAGCAGTTGAGTCCCATAGTGCTCAGAGCCATTTGAACCATTTTGAACCCTACCTTTCAACCCAAAAAATGTAGCTTTCGGGACGCATTTTATCCAGCTTTAGCTATGCCACTCATAATCAAAAATCGAGAGTATGGAACAATGCAATAAACCCATTAATATGAACAGATGTGAGGTTTCGTAAGCAAACCGTGTCGCAGATATCATCAAAACAGTGTTTTTTAAAGTTTGTTTCGTGTATTTCCACTTCGTGCAACATCAAACAGCCATTTTTGTTGATATTCAAAATGGTTTACTCAGTCGTTCTGAAATTTTGTATTTCAGCTTTTTAATTTCAGTGCATTCGTAAGCCTAACAATAGTGGAATAAAATAATTTTTGTGGATGATTTCTATTTACATTTCATAACTCACTGGTTGCTAAGGATGATATTATATGATAATACACTGAAACGCCAAAGAAACTGGTACAGCCATACGTATTCAAATATTCGTATGTAAACAGGCAGAATATGGCGCTGCGGTCCGCAACGCCCATATAAGCCAAGTGCCTGGCGCATCTGTTAGATTGGCTACTCAACTGAGTTTGAGTGTGGTGTTACAGTCGGCGCACGAGCGATGGCACACAGCATCTCCGAGGTATCGCTGAAGTGGGGATTTTCCCGTGCGACCATTTCACTAGCGTACCGAGAATATCAAATCCCCGACATCGCTGCGACCGGAAAAAGATCCTGCAAGAACGAGACCAATGCGACTGAACAGAATCGTTCAACGTGGTAGAAGTGCAACATTTCCGCAAATTGCTGCAGATTTCAATGCTGTGCCATCAACAAGCGTCAGCGTGCGAACCATTCAACGAAACATCATTGACATGGGCTTTCGGAGCCGAAGGCCCACTCGAGTGTCCTTGATGACTGCACAACACAAAGCTTTACGCCTCGCCTGGGTCCGTCAACACTGACATTGGACGGTTGATGACTGGAAACATGTTGACTGGTCGGACGAGTCTCGTTTCAAATTGTATCGAGCAGATGGACGTGTACGGGTATGGAGACAACCACATGAACCCATGACCGTGCCCCCTGTGGAGGCTCTGTGATGGTGTAGGGCGTGTGCAGTTGAAGCGATATGGGACCCCTGATACATCTATATACGACCATGACAGGTGACACGTACGTAAGAATCCTGTCTGATCACCTGCATCCATTCATGTCCACTGTGCATTCCGACGGACGTGGACAATTCCAGCAGGACAACACGACATCCCGCACGTCCAGAATTGCTACAGAGTGGCTCCAGGAACACTCTTCTGAGTTTAAACACTTCCTCTGGCCGCCAAACTCCCCAGACATGAACATTATTGAGCATATCTGGGATGCCTTGCAATTTGTTGTTCAGAAGAGATCTCCACCTCCTCGTACTCTTACGGATTTACTGACAGCCCTGTAGGATTCATGGTGTGAATTCCCTCCAGCACTACTTTAGACATCAGTCGAGTCAGTGCCACTTTCTGCTGTAGCACTTCTGCTTGCGAGCTTAGGCCCTACATGATATTAGGCGGATGTACCAGTTTCTTTGGCTTTTCAGTGTATAATTTCAGATTGTAGGATAAAAGAGGTGGCATCCATCTTCATATTACAGTATCAAAAGCTTTCTGAAATATGCATACCATTTAGATATAAAAGTGATCTACACTCCTGGAAATGGAAAAAAGAACACATTGACACCGATGTGTCAGACCCACCATACTTGCTCCGGACACTGCGAGAGGGCTGTACAAGCAATGATCACACGCACGGCACAGCGGCCACACCAGGAACCGCGGTGTTGGCCGTCGAATGGCGCTAGCTGCGCAGCATTTGTGCACCGCCGCCGTCAGTGTCAGCCAGTTTGCCGTGGCATACGGAGCTCCATCGCAGTCTTTAACACTGGTAGCATGCCGCGACAGCGTGGACGTGAACCGTATGTGCAGCTGACGGACTTTGAGCGAGGGCGTATAGTGGGCATGCGGGAGGCCGGGTGGACGTACCGCCGAAATGCTCAACACGTGGGGCGTGAGGTCTCCACAGTACATCGATGTTGTCGCCAGTGGTCGGCGGAAGGTGCACGTGCCCGTCGACCTGGGACCGGACCGCAGCGACGCACGGATGCACGCCAAGACCGTAGGATCCTACGCAGTGCCGTAGGGGACCGCACCGCCACTTCCCAGCAAATTAGGGACACTGTTGCTCCTGGGGTATCGGCGAGGACCATTCGCAACCGTCTCCATGAAGCTGGGCTACGGTCCCGCACACCGTTAGGCCGTCTTCCGCTCACGCCCCAACATCGTGCAGCCCGCCTCCAGTGGTGTCGCGACAGGCGTGAATGGAGGGACGAATGGAGACGTGTTTGGCGCCATGCAGGTGAGCGCCACAATCAGGACTGCATACGACCGAGGCACACAGGGCCAACACCCGGCATCATGGTGTGGGGAGCGATCTCCTACACTGGCCGTACACCACTGGTGATCGTCGAAGGGACACTGAATAGTGCACGGTACATCCAAACCGTCATCGAACCCATCGTTCTACCATTCCTAGACCGGCAAGGGAACTTGCTGTTCCAACAGGACAATGCACGTCCGCATGTATCCCGTGCCACCCAACGTGCTCTAGAAGGTGTAAGTCAACTACCCTGGCCAGCAAGATCTCCGGATCTGTCCCCCATTGAGCATGTTTGGGACTGGATGAAGCATCGTCTCACGCGGTCTGCACGTCCAGCACGAACGCTGGTCCAACTGAGGCGCCAGGTGGAAATGGCATGGCAAGCCGTTCCACAGGACTACATCCAGCATCTCTACGATCGTCTCCATGGGAGAATAGCAGCCTGCATTGCTGTGAAAGGTGGATATACACTGTACTAGTGCCGACATTGTGCATGCTCTGTTGCCTGTGTCTATGTGCCTGTGGTTCTGTCAGTGTGATCATGAAATGTATCTGACCCCTGGAATGTGTCAATAAAGTTTCCCCTTCCTGGGACAATGAATTCACGGTGTTCTTATTTCAATTTCCAGGAGTGTATTTTAAAAGTACTACGTGAATAATTATAAATACAATTAGTTTTGTATATTGCCTCTGAAAATTAGAGCTTGCAACCCAACACGTTTTCAAACTCACCAAATAAGGTATCTCAAAAATGGCGATTTTAGAATTTTACCACCCTCCTGGATAAGTCTCTGCGTCCGTCCACGCTACGAGAGCCAACAAATTTCACTCAAACATCGACAGCATTGTAACTAACCAAGATATCAACAATGTGCCACTGTGTAGTCGCAGAGAAGCTTGTGGCTGACAGACTGCTTGCTGGCAGTGGCTCGTCCTTAGGACGCTTTGTTGCCGAAAATCTACGTATTCGTAGATCGAACTAGCCACACTAATTTGATACGCGTTGTTTGGACTAGAGAACGTTAAAAATGGCAAGAAATTCAGGGTCCAAACTCAGATTCAGTCATTTGTTAACTTCGCGATTGGCTAACATGATTCACCGGACCGGCACTCGAAACGCTTACTGTTGTCGGACAGTCAGCGCCAAGATCAAAAGTTCAGCCAGCCCGTACGTCCGCCCCAGAATTTTAATCTGTCAGGGAGTTTCATTGCAGCACTCATTCCACTGCAGAAAGAAAAATTTGTTCTGGAAGATATTTTATGGTAGAACTTGGCTAGATAGTAACACGAATAATCTATTACATAATTTTATTGTCTATTAGTGTGTTTGTGTAGCGGTTCTAGGCGCTACAGTCTGGCACCGCGCGACCGCTTCGGTCGCAGGTTCGAATCCTGCCTCGGGCATGGATGTGTGTGTAGTCCTTAGGTTAGTTAGGTTTAAGTAGTTCTAAGTTCTAGGGGATTGATGACCTCAGAAGTTAAGTCCCATAGTGCTCAGAGCCATTTGAACCATTTTGTTTGTTTGTGTAGCTTTAATTGCAAACTGTCTGCTCAGTATAACTTGTACACCTTAGTCAGTTATGTGAGATGTCAAAGGTCTGATGCAGAGTGAGACGTCTAAGGTCTAACGCCGAATATAGACTAACAACCCCAAAAGAAACTTCTACTCACAACAGCTACGTAACGGTTATCATTGTTACCTAAAAATCATGAATTGGATTTTAAGTCATTTCATCTGTAGCGCTTTATTGCAACACAGCCACCAACGACAGCACCATAGAGTGCATTTTCAAATCTCTATACACTGATCAGCCAAAACATTATGACCACTATCGATATAAACCCGTCCAGGCGACGGGAGCGTCACCTGGCGAGGAATAACTGCTACTCAGACACACGCATGGTGCACAAGTAGTGTCAGTGGACGTTCTGTTCGTGTGTGGAATGGGGAAGGCGTGCGATCTGTCTGAGTTTTTCCGAGGGCAGACTGTGGTGCCCCGGAAATTTGGCACAAGCATTCGTAAATTACACGACTTGTCGGGTGTTCAGAGGATGCTGTGGTGAGTGTCTTCAACACTGGGCGAAACCAATGTGAAACAACATCCAGACATCGTGGGGTTGGGCGGCCATCCCTCATTAGAGATGTCGGACGTCGTAGACTGGGCAGACTGCTAAAACAGGAAATGCGGTGAACTGTAGCGGAACTAACATCAGACTTTAACGCTGGACAGAGTAAAAATGCACCGAACACTCCTTACGATGGGTCTACGCAGCCGACGATCCATGCTTGTGGCGCCGGCCGAAGTGGCCGTGCGGTTCTAGGCAATGCAGTCTGGAACCGCGAGACCGCTACTGTCGCGGGTTCGAATCCTGCCTCGGGCATGGATGTGTGTGATGTCCTTAGGTTAGTTAGGTTTAACTAGTTCTAAGTTCTAGGGGACTAATGACCTCAGAAGTTGAGTCCCATAGTGCTCAGAGCCATTTGAACCAACCATGCATGTGGCGATGTCAACATCACGACATCGGCAACTATGACTGAAATGGGCACGTGACCATCGGCACTGGACGTTGGTGCAGTAGCAGAGCTTGGGATGGTCTGAAGAATTCCAATACCTTCTTCGGCATGCCGATGGGAGACCTCGAATCAGTTGTCTTCCAGGTAAACAGCTCCTTACCATCTGCACTGCGGGATGGAGACAAGCATCTGTGTGTCCAGTGGAGCTCGTACAAGGTGCCATGACGGCCAAGAGGTACTGTACTCTGGTTGCAGACCACGTACACCCCTTCATGACAATCTTGTTTCCAGGCGACAGTGATATTCACGTACACCCCTTCATGACAATCTTGTTTCCAGGCGACAGTGATATTTTTCAACAAGAAAATGCGCCAGGAATATGATATGGAATGGTTCGAGGAACAAAGTGGTGAGTTCCAATTTATGTGGTGCCCCCCCCCCCCCTCTCACAACTCGCCAGATCTGAACCCCATGGAACACATTTAGGATTTGACTGAGCGTATCGTCAGAGCTGAGCGCCCCTCACCCCGGAATTTACGGAAATTAAGTGACTTGTGTGTGCAGATGTGATGCCAACTCCCCCCAGCGTCCTACCAAGGCCTCATTCCTTCCATACCATGACCCGTCCCCGCTGTTATTCGTGTCAAAGGTGGACATACCGGCTATTAGGTACATGGTCGAATGTTCTGCCTCATGAAAGGAAATGTTCAAACTGACGAACTGACTCATCATCACCCAGCTCAAACCGCTGAGTATAGAAACTGGAAATTTGGTTCAAATGGCTCTGAGCACTATGCGACCTAACTTCTGAGGTCATTAGTCGCCTAGAACTTAGAAGTATTTCAACCTAACTAACCTAAGGACATCACACACATCCATGCCGGAGGCAGGATTCGAACCTGCGACCGTAGCGGTCGCTCGGTTCCAGACTGTAGCGCCTAGAACCGCACGGCCACTCCGGCCGACGAAATTTGGAAAAGATTATGATCTTATACTGCAGATACCGTTTAAGGAGAGACTTTTCGAAATTCCGCCCCTAAGTGGTGAAATAGGGGAAAAAAGATTTTTTGAAAATACATCACTGTTGAGGCATTGTTGAAGCTACAACTACGACAATTGGTATCTGGTTTCTCGGTCAGAAATAAAGAAATACATGTTTCAGCATTTTTCGAAATATAACCCTATGGAGGTAAAATAGTGGGTGGAAGCTCTCTTTTAAAATAAATAATTATTAAAGAAGTACTAAAGCATATTTAGGGCTATATCTGTAATAATTGGTATATGACTTCTCGGTTAGAAATAAAAATATCCGTGTTTCAGTATTTTAGGAAATTCAACACCTAAGGGGGTGAAATAGGGAATGAAAGTTTTTATGGTAATATTTCACTATGAAAACATTTGAAGCTACATCTCTGAAAATTTGTTTTTGGTTTCTTGCTTATAAATTTTAAAAAATATATGTTTCACTGGTTTTGAATATTGAATCCCTAAGGGGGTGAAACAGGGAATGAAAATCTTTAAGAAAACTTTATTATATTGAAACATTTTTAAAGGTAAATGTATGTAAAATGGTATTTCACGTCTTGATTAGAAATAAAGAAATGTGTTAGGGAATGCTATGACTATGGAACCATCACCATAAGAATTCAAAAGTCAGGATTCACAGAAACCTCCGACCTCAACTACAAGAATCGTTTTCAGCTCAGAAGTACATTCGGAAAAGACAATGCTTTTATGGGCTTAATTAGCGTGAATGTTTTAGAAGGTGTTGCAATTTGTTGACATAAAAATTTCATGAAAGAAAAACAAAAAGAAAAATTTACGTAGGCCGTACAATTTACGCGAGTGAAGCTTCAGGCACTGAGCTAGTACTACGTATAAACATTCATTAATCTCTTTTAGAAAAGGGAATTATACTTATACAACAAAAGAAGAAACAAGCACCGAAAATGGTTCAAATGGCTCTGAGCACTATGGGACTTAACATCTGAGGTCATCAGTCCTCTAGAACTTAAACCTAACTAACCTAAGAACATCACACACATCCATGCCCAAGGTAGGAGTCGAACCTGCGTCCGTAGGAGTCGCGCGGTTTCGGACTGAAGCGCCTAGAACCGCTCGGCCACTACGGCCGGCCAACAAGCACCACAATTAGTGTTCTGCCCAAAGGCAGTTTTTCACATGGTAACTCTCCGTGCTCCCCCGTCTTCTCAATATTATTCGCATGTTATCTGGACCTATAGGTGTGGCAAAAGCAGCAAGAACTTCTTTCGAATGCTGGAATTGCCTCATAGATGACGCAATTTTGTGTGTTATACTTTTCTGTACAAATCAGTATACTGAGAGCGTCAATGCTTCATTCCAGCGTGAGAGAGACGTAAAACAATTAGGCATTATTGAATTCAAAGCCTTCATCTGTATCTTATTTTTGTTGTTGTTGTTGTTGTGGTCTTCAGTCCTGAGACTGGTTTGATGCAGCTGTCCATGCTACACTATCCTGTGCAAGCTTCTTCATCTCCCAGTACCTACTGCAAACTACATCATTCTGAATCTGCTTAGTGTATTCATCTCTTGGTCTCCCTCTATGATTTTTTCCCTCTACGCTGGTCTCCAATACTAAATTGGTGATACCTTGATGCCTCAGAACATGACCTACCAACCGATCCCTTCTTCTGGTCAAGTTGTGCCACAAACTTCTCTTCTCCCAAATCCTATTCAATACTTCCTCATTAGTTATGTGATCTACCCATCAAATCTGCAGTATTCTTCTGTAGCACCACATTTCGAAAGCTTCTATTCTCTTCTTGTGCAAACTAGTTACCGTCCATGTTTCACTTCCATACATGGCTACACTCCATACAAATACTTTCAGAAATGACTTCCTGACACTTAATTCTATACTCGATGTAAACAAATTTCTCTTCTTCAGAAACGCTTTCTTTGCCATTGCCAGTCTACATTTTATATCCTCTCTACTTCGACCATCATCAGTTATTTTGCTCACCAAATAGCAAAACTCCTTTGCTACTTTAAGTGTCTCATTTCCTAATCTAATTCCCTCAGCATCACCCGACTTAATTCGACTACATTCCATCATCCTCGTTTTGCTTTTGTTGATGTTCATCTTATATTCTCCTTTCAAGACACTGCCCATTCCATTCAACTGCTCTTCCAAGTCCTTTGCTGTCTCTGACAGAATTACAATGTCATCGGCGAACCTCAAAGTTTTTATTTCTTCTCCATGGATTCTAATACCTACTCCGAATTTTTCTTTTGTTTCCTTTACTGCTTGCTCAATATACAGATTGAATAACATCGGGGAGAGGCTACAACCCTGTCTTACTCTCTTCCCAACCACTGCTTCCCTTTCATGTCCCTCGACTCTTATAACTGCCATCGGGTTTCTGTACAAATTGTAAATAGCCTTTCGCTCCCTGTATTTTACCCCTGCCACCTTTAGAATTTGAAAGAGAGTATTCCAGTCAACATTGTCAAAAGCTTTCTCTCAGTCTACAAATGCTAGAAACGTAGGTTTGCCTTTCCTTAATCTTTCTTCTAAGATAAGTCGTAAGGTCAGTATTGCCTCACGTGTTCCAGTATTTCTACGGAATCCAAACTGATCTTCCCCGAGGTCGGCTTCTACTAGTTTTTCCATTCGTCTGTAAAGAATTCGTGTTAGTATTTTGCAGCTGTGGCTTATTAAACTGATTGTTCGGTAATTTTCACATCTGTCAACACCTGCTTTCTTTGGGATTGGAATTATTATATTCTTCTTGAAGTCTGAGGGTATTTCGCCTGTTTCATACATCTTGCTCACCAGATGGTAGAGTTTTGTCAGGACTGGCTCTCCCAAGGCCGTCAGTAGTTCCAATGGAATGTTGTCTACTCTGGGGGCCTTGTTTCGACTCAGGTTTTTCAGTGCTCTGTCAAACTCTTCACGCAGTATCGTATCTCCCATTTCATCTTCATCTACATCCTCTTCCATTTCCATAGTATTGTCCTCAAGTACATCGCCCTTATATAAACCCTCTATATACTCCTTCCACCTTTCTGGCTTCCCTTCTTTGCTTAGAACTGGGTTGCCATCTGAGCTCTTGATATTCATGCAAGTGGTTCTCTTATCTCCAAATGTCTCTTTAATTTTCCTGTAGGCAGTATCTATCTTACCCCTAGTGAGATAAGCCTCTACATCCTTACATTTGTCCTCTAGGCCTCCCTGCCTAGCCATTTTGCACTTCCTGTCGATCTCATTTTTGAGACGTTTGTATTTCTTTTTGCCTGCTTCATTTACTGCATTTTTATATTTTCTCCTTTCATCAATTAAATTCAATATTTCTTCTGTTACCCAAGGATTTCTACTAGCCCTCGTCTTTTTACCTACTTCATCCTCTGCTGCCTTCACTACTTCATCCCTCAAAGCCACCCATTCTTCTTCTACTGCATTTCTTTCCCCCATTCCTTTCAGTTGTTCACTTATGCTCTCCCTGAAACTCTGTACAACCTCTGGTTCTTTCAGTTTATCCAGGTCCCATCTCCTTAAATTCCCATCTTTTTGGAGTTTTTTCAGTTTTAATCTACAGATTGTGGTCAGAGTCCACATCTGCCCCTGGAAATGTCTTACAATTTAAAACCTGGTTCCTAAATCTCTGTCTTACCATTATATAATCTATCTGATACCTTTTAGTATCTCCAGGGTTCTTCCATGTATACAACCTTCTTTCATGATTCTTAAACCAAGTGTTAGCTATGATTAAGTTGTGCTCTGTGCAAAATTCTACCAGGCGGCTTCCTCTTTCATTTCTTAGCCCCAATCCATATTCAACTACTACGTTTCCTTCTCTCCCTTTTCGTACTACCGAATTCCAGTCACCCATGACTATTAAATTTTCATCACCCTTCACTATCTGAATAATTTCTTTTATTTCATCATACATTTCTTCAATTTCTTCGTCATCTGCAGAGCTAGTTGGCATATAAACTTGTACTACTGTAGTAGGTGTGGGCTTCGTATCTATCTTGGCCACAATAACGCGTATCTTATTTTTACGTGGAGTAAACAAAAGTAAGAGAGAAAGCTTAGAGGATTTGAGGGAACTGGTGGGATAGCATTGAGAAATTTCGCCTCGTAATGAACATAAACGTTTCAAATTCATTATTCGGTGTCTCTGATTTGACAACCTTGCAACAGGAGATTAAAGAAGACAATTAGACAAAATAACAGCAGTTCGGTAAATATTTTCTATATTTGTACGGAACCATCAGGAATCCTATACCTCGGAGAAAATATTACAGTAGATGAGTAACTGCAAAGATTCCGTGGAAGGTGCAGTTTTCGCCAATATATACCTATCAAACCAAAAAAAATATGGGATTAAGACATATGCTCTTATGGATTCCCAAGCATTTTACCTGTATAATTTTGAAATATACGCTGGGTTGCAACCAGAAGGATTTTATCACGTAAGCAATAAACCTTCTGATGTTGTTCTGTGACTATGTGAACCTATTTATCAGTCAGGTCGAAATGTGAACGGAGACAATTGGTTTACAAGTATTGGCTTGACAGAAGAGCTACGAAGGAAAATCTTTCTTTTGTTGGAAATATGAAGAAAAACAAGAGTGAGATTCCTCCGAGGTTTGCTATCAGTAAAGGAAGGGCTGCCTACAGTTCACTTTTTGGCTTCGAGAAAGAATGTCATCTAGTTTCCTATGTTCCTAGAAAGGGGAAGTGTATGATCCTAGCATCAATTTTGCATGAAAATAATTCAATAGATGCTGACAATGGAGCTAAACATTTTATAATAGCACCAAAGATGGAGTCGACACTACGGATAAGTTGACCTCTTCGTACAATGTTGCAAGAAACGTGCGCCGTTGGCCCATGGTTAAATTTTTTGCACTGTTCAATATGAGTGGAATCAATGCATAAGTAATCTATTGTGACAACAACGAGAATTGTATCGGAAGAAAAGGATACCTGAAACAACTATCTCATGCATTAGTTCTACCTCACTTGGTTTGAATAAGTTTGGACACCACAGGAGATCACAGGGATCTTCAACTGAGGCTACGACGTGTGAAGATGAAGCAGAAGACGGAAGCAGAAAAGGAGAAAACAGAACTGCAAACAAGAGGAAAAG
Source organism: Schistocerca serialis cubense (assembly GCF_023864345.2). NCBI lineage: Eukaryota > Metazoa > Arthropoda > Insecta > Orthoptera > Acrididae > Schistocerca > Schistocerca serialis. Next base: position 550,982,390 of record NC_064643.1, read on the forward strand.
GTATAATACCTGTACAGTAAAGAAAAGACCGACAAAAATTGTTGCAAAATGTGTCAAAAGCCAATATGTTTGATGCACATTTAACATTTTTGTTCTGACTTTGGTAAAATTCCTCATATGTTACCGCAGTCCAAAAGTGACGATGATACAACTAAATAAGTAATGTTACCATTGTTATTGTGCTATAATGTCATCTTTTCCTTTCTGTTATGATATTTGTCATTTATAATGAGTTTAATTAGTGTAATGTAATAAGGAAGCAATTGAAAAAAGGCGATGTTATCATTTGTTACCACAGTCCAATACTGACGAAAAGAAATCTGAATGAGTAATATTTTTGTTGCTGTTGTGCTCTTGTATTTCTTTGTCTTTCTTTAAAGATATTATTAATTTATTGTGTGTTTTGTTAATGAAATTTGATAAATAATCACGTGAATAAGCGATATAATCAGTTTAATACACAGCGCCCGACAGATGGTTAAATGCAGGGGGCCACCCTCAGAGCACTCAACACCAACGATAATATCGGAAGTATACTGACAAGGTGAAGAAATTGGCTTGCAATTGAACCAAAGTTTTGAAATAGTGGACCCTGAAAACATTATAGCATTAAAATGAGACATGGACTGTGGGGACAATTCTAGGAGAACAGATAGAAAGACTGGAAATGTGGTACTGGAGCAAGACATTCAATAATAAGTTGACACATGGAACTCAGGGCAAAGAGCTATTGAAACTAATACATGATTCGGGACAAAGTGCAGAATACCATTTCAGAAAAAGACGCATTAAGTAGGACATATACTAAAGTATCCTAGAATATCTACTTTGGTTCAGTAAGAAGCAGCGAGAGAGGTTTGGGGCCATTTTGTAACAGCAGGCAAATATTAGACTATGAAATAAGGCTTTTCAAGGATTATAGGTATGGCAGTTTTGTGAAGATGAAATGATTAACACAAGGTAGGAACAGATGGAGGACACTCTTTCCTGCCCCCTTACACACGAGCGCACTTCATCTCCGTCTCTCTCTCCGTGTCTCCCCCCCCATGTGTCTCTCCCCCGTCTCTCTCTCTCTCTCTCTCTCTCTCTCTCTCTCTCTCTCTCTCTCTCTCTCTCTCTCCCCCCCCCCCCCGTGTGTCACTCCTCCCGTGTGTTTCTCCCCCTGTCTCTCTCTCTCTCTCTCTCTCTCTCTCCCC